>NC_059300.1:17005002-17070002 GCF_017591435.1 Portunus trituberculatus
AATAATAATAATAATAATAATAATAATAATAATAATAATAATAATAATAATAATAATAATAATAATGATAATAATAATGATGATAATAATAATAATAATAATAATAATAATAATAATAATAATAATAATAATAATAGTAATAATAATAACAATAATAATAATAATAACTAATAATAAAAGCATTACTAGTTATAAAACAAAGAAGAAATGCAATACATGAATTACGAATGGTATTACAGTTATAGCGCCAATAAAAAGGCTCTCAGTGTATCTTTCAAATGAAATATGGAAATGTAAGAAACTGAAATACTATTTCACATTCATGTAGAACAGTATGTAGCTATTTTATCTCCCGAAACTTTACGATATGCGTTAAAATTAAAGTATCGAGCTTTGCTGGACTTTCTATCATAATGGATTTGTACTGCTGGATGTGTCATCATATGAGTTATGCACTATGTAAAAATTCTGATGTTATTTTAAGTAAATAAATGAGTGAATGAATATATAACAATGATTACGGATGCGGGTGACGATGATAACGATGAGATTCCACTATAACGATATGATTTCACGATAACGATGGGGATCCACCATCATGATTCAATTTTACGATAAGCGATGCGGTTCCACGATAATGGCACGAGTTTTCACGATAACAGCACGAGTTTCTACGATAACGATACGAGTTTTCCGCGATAACGATGATATTCCATATTAAAAATTTGATCCCCACGGTAACGATACGATTCCAGTTTCCACGATAACGATGCGATTGCAGTTTCTACGATAACTGTAATTCTACGATAACGATTCCATTCCACGATAACGATCTGAGTTGTGGGCGTGGTGATGGCTATACGCCATTGAAGTCTACTTATCTACACATGTACCAGGACGAACTATTCCACTCTAAGCGTCCATCCCAACAGTCCCGTGGGTGTGAGGGCAGTGACGATGCAATATTTCAGCGATCGCCTTTCACAGACCGTCATGAGCAATGACCCACCACGTTCCAAACACTGTCATGACTTCATCCCTCTCACTCTTAAAGGATCCCTCGTGTCTGGTGTATGGTGCACAGTGTGCCCTCGTTCATGACGAGTAGTTCAGTCAGGTGTCGTTGAAATCAATTGAGGGACTTGTACACACCCTCCACCAGACTCTATGGAAGGAGCACTTATCTCCCCATCAGGATTCCTCAGGGCACCATCTGGTGAATGTTAGATATTTATTCCTTACTTATGGCGACCCCTTGCCTAGCGTGAGGCGCTGAAAGTGGATGACTATTATCAAAGCTTGAGGCCGCAAAGGATAAGAAGGACCTACTGCTTGGACCCTAGGCAGGACTCGACAGCCACCTTCTGCCCCCCATGCGTCGTCCAAGGCCGTCACGGCCCTCAACGAATTTCGGCCGAAAGTTCTCAAACGTCATTTAAATTTTGATTCGAAAACACACACACACACACACACACAGTCTCTCTCTCTCTCTCTCTCTCTCTCTCTCTCTCTCTCTCTCTCTCTCTCTCTCTCTCTCTCTCTCTCTCTCTCTCTCTCTCTCTCCTGACTGTGAGTCACCGGGCAGGGATGGGCGGGGCGGTATGCAAGACGGCGGGTCAGTAACAGCATTAGGTGAGCCGAGGAACCTGGCAGGAGTTCGTCGCCTCTCTATTTAGGACTTAAAAACTCAATTTATTTTTTTTGGAGCAAGGCAGACGTTGGGGAGGCGAGGTCGACTGTAATTAGCTTTTCTCGACAGGCTCACTTTATGTAGCTTAGCGTGCGTACCGCGGTTATCAGAATAACGTGGAGGAAAGGAGGTGAGTTTTGGCTACTCAAGCGTTACTTGCCGTCAGGCACATGTGGGAAGCTGCGATGAATGGTAAGCAAGCAATAAGATAAGAGCTGCTGAGGTCATCTAGAAAAGACGAGTTCTGTTTATTCTACAGGTACTTTCCGCCAATCACGTATGGTAAGTATAGTGATGAATGGCAAATAGCGGGAAGATACGAACTGGACTGCCAAGGTTCTTTAGAGGTAGAAAAGGGGTGTCTAGCATCAAGACTGCTAGAATAAAGTACTAAAGTCATATATATAGAGGTGAAGGAAAGCACAAAGAAACACAAAGGAATACAATCAAGGAACAAACCGTAGCTTCAAGCCTTTAAGAATTTCTTCTGAGCAGTGCTATATCTAATGTAAGCTATACACAGATACAGGACAAACGAAGGAGCAAGTCAGAAGGATATACATACACGCGCTATGTGACTCTAACAGTGGTTCTCAAACTTTTTTGTGTCATTTCCCCCTGCACCCAGTTCAACCATCCAGATTTCCCCCTTCATGTGTATGAGAGAAAGAGCAGTTAAAACACACTGAGACTATTTAATAATTTATTTTTCAAATGTAGAAATATACTGATAAACTTATAGTTACAGAGTAAAGTGGATAGAGAGCAGTTAGTAACAACTAAGCATTGCCATAGAGAGCGGTTAGTAACAAATAAAAGGACTTGATTTGACTTTGAGATTTTTTTAATTTGTAGGTAGTGTAATTATTTCCCCCCTGGTAACTTCAAATTTCCCTCAGTTTGGGAACCACTGGACTAGAAGGTCAGGTGAACCGAGTGAGGTCAGGTCAGCTCAGCATGTCAGGTCAGAAAAAGTGGGCAATGATATTGTAGATTCATTAATAATTCACTGGAGGTTGGATTCCCCCCTTACTCCGGAGTGGCGGCGGCGGCAGCGGTGGCGGTGGAGGGGAGTGGCTGGTTCGATTCAAGCTAATTCTACACCTCCGTTGCCATGACAACCATAAGGGGCTTTGAGGTGTGGATTTTGACGCCGTGAATGATGGGCGTTTGCGAGAACAGAACACAGTTCATCCGCCGCCCCGCTGCTGAGGGAAGCCACTTGCTTTCCGCGCCCCGCAACCACTTGGGTCAGCATGGAAACTATACCATTGCGATGCAAGTGAACTTAAAGGTTATATCAATCAATAAATGAATAAACAAGGTTCATACTGTACATATTAAAAGAAATGTTTAATCACAGTCTCAAGTGAACGAAGAGTAAATTGAAAGGCTATTCACACTGGCTTATATTTAAGAACAAGGATGTTGTGACAGTTGGGCAAAGTTAATAACGCAAGGACATGACAGGCATTCCTGAATCTGTTAGATGAATGATGAACTTGGCAAAGTAACAATAAATATATTTACAAATAGATAAATAAATAAACCGTTAATAGAATAAAGAAGTAAATAAATAACGCATACAACAAACTGCCAGTCTTCCGTCACATAGCTCCTCAAGTCTTCTCTTACTACTGTCAAGACGACAAGGTTAGGCACACGAAGACCACAGGTGACACTGTATATAAAACGTGTCTACCTATATTCATTCCCGTCCTTGTCCCTAAACCTATACTTCCTATTGACTCAGTACTAATAACTTGATTAAGGAGTCCATTCCTGTCATCTACCACTCTGCTTGAGAATCAGTTTCATCGTATCTATTTTTCAAATCTAATTTTATCAAGCATGAACCCTTCTTCTCCTATCCTGATTACTGATCCAAAGAATCTTGTTTACATACCCTTGTTCCATTCTTAATTTTGTTATATATCAGATTCCCTTTTAATCCAGCGTTTCTTTCAAGTTTTCAGCTTAATAACTAGACACTGGTGATGAAATGACAGCAACCTGAAGGTAAGGCAACTGAATAATAACATAAGAATATAAAGAAAGTTGCAAGAAGCAACCAGATTTTACATGTGGCGTTCCCAATATAAAAGCATGCCTAATTATTTCTACCTACCATACTTGTCCATGAATTTTCTAACGTTATGGAATCACATCTAATCTAATGAAACCAAAGCAAAACACCTCCACTTCGATAACCTACGGACACATCCCATGGACAAAGCTCCTTTCTACACTGTGACTTACCACGTATCATTTACAGAGTTTATCTCTTTGTTTGCTAACTAACCAACAAAACCTATTCACCCTTCCTATCTGATCAGGCACTTACCAACATGGAGAGCGTCTTGTTTAGGAATACAAAAAGACAATAGAAATAGCTAACCTCCCTTCCTCCGTGGGTGGCGAGGCAAGGTAAGGGTTGCGGGCAGGCGGGCAAGCAAGGCAAGGAAAGGCCAGGTAGGGCTAACACCTTTAAACCACCATCCGTTTCTGCCGCCTTTCTGAACATACACACCGCTTCAGCTACTAGATTACGGCTCAAACCTTCCTGAACCTGGGCTGTAGTGCTGGTACTGGAGGGTAGTGGTGATGGTGGTGGTGGTGGTGGTGAGGATAGGAACCTCTGATAGACCATGTGAAGGTTGTAGAGGTGTAGAACTCGTATGAGTGTGTTGGTGATGTGATGAAGGGTGTTGATGAATGGTATTAGTGTAGCGTGAACGGGATAGATAAAGGGGTATGGTGTGGTGTTAATGAAATAGTGGCGTAGAGGAAATGGATACATAGAGGAGAGAGATCAAGGTAGAGGAAGGTGATGATGGTGGTGTTGTATGGAATAGTGGTGATAATGGGTGGGGAGTCATGAGGGAAATGTGAATGGAACGAAGAAGAAAAGGAGCACAACAAAATAAAGATATTGGTAAAAAAAAAATAAACACGAAAGGGAAGACAATAGGAAACAAGAAATATATGAATATTCGTAAACAAAGAAAAAAAAAAGTAAAATAAAAGAAGAGGGAATGAAAGAGAAAAGGAAATAAAAAGGAGAATATGGATAGAAAGTCTTAAAATGAAAAGAGTAGATATATAAAAAAATAAAAGTGATTGTAATTGAAAAAAAGTATAATGAAAGAAGAGAAGGGAAGAAAAGAAGGAAAGGAAGAAAAATAGATGCAAGAAAAGGTACTTGTAGATAAAAAAGGAAAAAGGAAAGATGTTGTTGGTGGTGGTGCGCAAGGGAAGTGATAAAGAGGAGGCAGGTGTAGAAAAGGGGAGGTATAGAGAGGACAATGACCAAGGTAGTAAGGATGAGGTACAGATGAGGGTCGAGGAAGGGAGAGGAGGGAGGGAAGCAGGAGAAAGTGGGGTAGGCGGAAGAGCAGTAGGAGGAGGAGGAGGAGGAGGAGGAGAAAAAGGTGGAGGAGGAAGAGGAGGAGGAGGAGGAAAGGGATAGGAGAGCTGAAATGGACTTGGAACACGAAGGATCTATCGAAGGATACTGAGCCACGAAGGAAGGGAAAGGAAAGACTATAGAAATATAATGCGATATAGAGAAAAGGATAACGAAAGAAAAAAATAGGAATGTAAAAGTGAAAAAAAAGTAAGAAAAGGAAAATAAATTAAAGTAAGGAAGAATTAAAAACAGAAAGCAAAAGAAAACAGCAAAGAAAGAAGTAAAGAAACATACACTACAAAAAAATTAGAGTTGAAGAAAAAATGAAACAGGTGCAGGCATAATCAGAAATAAAGAATGATGAAAAGAAAAAAATCACGCGACAAGAAATAAAATAAACAAAAGCAAAAGAAAACATCACCAACAAAATATAAATACTAATAAAAACAAGTCAACAAAATAAAGGCAAAAAATAAAGATAAGAATAATGAATAAGGAAAGAAAACAACACAGTCAGAGAGAGAGAGAGAGAGAGAGAGAGAGAGAGAGAGAGGCTGGGAGTAGAGAATAGAGGAGATACACTGTAGCATGTTATAATAATAGATTTGTGATCCTCCTTAGTATTGGATGGATAAATTGACTCCAAAAATACAATTAAACCCTTGATCAAGTGCGGGAAAAGAACTCCACGAAGATTCCAGAAAGTAAGAGAAGAAATTGTGTTCAAAACTTGCACGAAAATACGAAGAAACAGAAGATTATTATTTGAAAAGCAAAAGAAAAGGTAATAAGTCAAGGTTTTTGTCTGTAGCTGATTTGAAGATAGGGAAAATGGTGGCAAAAAATCATATTGAAAAAATATTAGTATACGATGAAGTAGATGAGCGTGAATGAAATGAAACAAAAAAAATGAGAATGTGAGGGGATTTATCAACATTTGCAGGTCTGAGAAAATATTATGGAAAGTTGTATCAAGGTAATATGAAAGACGTCAGATCTCAGTAAATACGAAGAAAAATGTATTCAGATCTACACAGGATTGGAGAAAATGGAATATTATGAAAAAAAGATCAGAAATATTCATGAAAAAGAGCAATAGAAACTAGTACATTCAAAACTACCAAAGATTAAGAATAAAATCTGATTTAAAGAAAAGATCACTGTTTGAACTACTGATGATTACACAAGAATATTAAAAAAAGCAAAGAAAGAAAAAGAAATAAAGAAAAATAGTTACATTTAAACCCCATACAAAATATGATAAAAATGTATGTTAATGAGAGAGTATACAATAATGAGTGCAAGACTGATATGTATACCTGACGTATATATCTGAGGAAAATACAAACAAATGATGGAAAAATAACACACACACACACACACACACACACACACACACACACACACACACACACACACACACACACACACACATAAATACCACAGAATATGAACAGATGGAAGGTTACGAAGGAAAGAAAAAATAAAGGAAGGAGAGGTTGATGGTCACACGTTTATAATGCAAAAGTTTAAGGCAGGTGTGAAGGACAAGTACACAGCCACCACCACCACAACCACCACCACCACCACCACCACCAACCACGACCTGCCATACCTCCACCACAATGTACACTCTTGACACTCTGAAGGGTTAATGGCCTCCGCCACCACCACAACCACCACCATTATTATTATCACAGTGACACTACCAGAGAGAGAGAGAGAGAGAGAGAGAGAGAGAGAGATGAGGTGAAGGAAGAAGAGACAACAGAAATAAGAGCACATAATAAGATTAAAAAACAACCCTCTTGTACGCTATTTAGAAGTAGTAGTAGTAGTAGTAGTAGTAGTAGTAGTAGTAGTAGTAGTAGTAGTAGTAGTAGTAGTAGTAGTAGTAGTAGTAGTCTTAGTAGTAGTAGTAGCCTTAGTAGTAGTAGTAGTAAAAAATATGTTTATAAAAAGATAGAATTAGAAAGACAACACAAGAAGAGAAAATAAACGAACAATTACAATCAGGGAGCACTTGAGCATTTTAATTTAGAGTAAGACTTGCACTGGGAAATAGTGAGACAAGTGAGAGAGAGAAAAGAAAAGAAGTGAAGAGAAGAGTGATCGATAACTGTACTGAGGGGAAGAGGAAAAGCCAAAGAAGACATGGAGGAAAGAATATGGAAATGGACAGACGGAAAAAAAAATAAAGAAAACTGCTGAATCATAGGGAAGGAAAGAATATAGTTACGGGAAGCAGTATCAGAGAGAGAGAGAGAGAGAGAGAGAGAGAGAGAGAGAGAGAGAGAGAGAGAGAGAGAGGAAATTAGGGTTTTAATGGTTGAGGGGGGACATGATTAAAGGAAATTTGTGTATAGGCGAGTGGAGGTGAGGGATGGAAGGGGAGGGAGAAGGAAAATAGGATAACGAAGAGGGTGAAGTATAAGAGAATCAAGTAACAAGAAGAACGAATGAAAGAAACAAAACAGAGGGGTGAAGAGAGCATGATGATAAATGATAGGGGAACAGAAGGGCAACATGAATTAGGTGAGAGGAAAAGGTTAAGAGGAACAGAACAGTGTGATGACGGATTTATGGAAGCAAAACAGCAAGGGTGAGGAGAGTTAAGGAGAAGGTGAGTGGACAAGGATGATATCAACAAAATAGAGTGATGATGGATTGAGTGAGGCAGAAGAGTGAGGGAGGGTGAGAGAAGAGTGAGGGGTGATGATGAGGGATTATGGAAAGAAAAAGAATGAGATTAGAGTGAAAGGACTAAAGTAACCACACTGAGACAGGATTAGCAAGATAAGCAGGGAGAGCAGGGTGAGAAAGGTAAGTATGGTGAGCAGGGTGGGCAGAGTAAGTAGGATGAGCAGGGTTTGGGAGGCAGGGTGAGGCAGGGTGAAGGAGAGCGAGCAGGATAAGCAGGGTGAGTAGAGTGAACAGGGCGAAGCACAGTAAGCAGAGTGAGGTAGGGTGAGGGAGGGTGAGAGGGAAGCTATCGTGGAGTGATGGAGTTGGAAGACAGGTTCAAATGGAGCCAATCACACTTCACGACGCCAACATTCATCAACACCTTATTGGTCTGTTTCGCCTGCACGTGTGTGTGTGTGTGTGTGTGTGTGTGTGTGTGTGTCTGAGTAGTTTCTGTCTTTATAAGTGTCTCTCTATATTTCTGTCTATGTTTGTCTACTTCATTGCCTTCTTTTTTTTCTTTTCTTACTATTATTTATGTTATTGTTCTTGCCCAATTTTCATTTTCTCTCTTACTTTTTATTCTTACTCTTTTTATTACTAAAATTATTAGTATCATAAGTTCCTCCTCCTCCTTCGTCTTCTTCTCCTCCTCTTTTTCCTCTTCTTCCTTCTCTTCCTCCTGCTTTTCCTCCTCCTCCTCCTCCTCCTCCTCCTCCTCCTCCTCCTCCTCCTCCTCCTTCTCTTCTTCTTATCCCTAGTCCTTTATCTATTCTTCCTCCTTCTTTCTCTGTCTGTCTCTCACACTCCCAGTATCCTTCTCTCCCTCTTACCCTCCCCTTTAATCAGGCCGTTCTCACACTCACAAACGGTAGCCAGCTAGAGAGGGAGGTAGGTAGGGAGGTAGGTATGGAGGGAGGAGGGAGGGAGGGAGGGAGGGAGGGAGGGAGGAAGGGAGGTGAATAGGTAAGGAGATGAGTAGGAAGGTAGGTAGAGCCAGCCATCCAATAATTCATTTCAAAAAGTTACATCAAATAATCACCATGAGAATTAAGTTAGTGGCTTGACTTCTCGCTCCAACCTCCACCTCTGCTTCATTGTGTCCCGTCTGCCTCCCGCCGCACGCCGCACCTCCAATATACATTACTTCGATGTAATTTTAAACTTTGTCTTTTCTAATGCAGGCTGTCAGACTCTCTCTCTCTCTCTCTCTCTCTCTCTCTCTCTCTCTCTCTCTCTCTCTCTCTCTCTCTCTCTCTCTCTCTCTCACACACACTCACTCACACACACACACACACACACACACACACACACACACACACACTCACACACACACACACACACACACACACACACACACACACACACACACACACACACACACACACACGCACACACACAGTTTTACCAAGAAGCACAAGACAGTAATAACAAAAAAAGAATAAGAAATCTGTAGCAAAGGTCACTATTGATCCATTTCACACTGGAAAGAGAGAGAGAGAGAGAGAGAGAGAGAGAGAGAGAGAGAGAGAGAGAGAGAGAGAGAGAGAGAGAGAGAGAGAGAGAGAGAGAGAGAGAGAGAGAGAGAGAGAGAGAGAGAGAGAGAGAGAGAGAGAGAGAGAGAGGTAAAACTAAAGAAGTATAAAGACCATAAAAATCAAGAACAAAACAAAACAACAACAACAACAACAACAACAACAACAACAACAACAAACAAATAAACAAACAAACAGAAAACAACGAACATACACAAAGAACACGAAACAAAAGAAGAACAAGATGAAGAACAAGAAGAAAGAAAAGAAAGAGAAGAAAGAGAAGAAGGAAGAGAAGAAATGGAAGCAGCAGCAGCAGCAGCACACAACATTTCCTGGGCCAAGAACCACCAGTAGACACGCGACCAAAACATACGGCGCCTCCCAGATCGATGTGAGCAAACAAAATATTTCACTCATTCCCTTGATCCTCCCTGACACCCTGCAGTTGGCATAAAGGCTGAGAAAAGGGAACACTGCCAATCCCATACGGAAAGACAGGGAGAAAAAAAAATGTTAAGCCAACAAACTAGGGCATCTTTTTAACCATAATATTAATTGCCTCAGTCTCATGCTTTCGTTTTGAATGATAGTGTTAGAGAAAGGAACTATGTAATAAAGGATGAGAAGAAACACAGCAAATCGCCTATGTAAAGACGGAAGGAAATAAGTTAGCACAACAAACAATATCACCCGTTTTAAACCATAATATTAATTGCTGTAATTTCTTATTTTTGGTTGAAATTATACAGTTAGAGAAAAGAAGAAAAGAATAAGGACAAAATCAGGAACACTGTCAATGCAATACTTACAGAAAAAGAAAAAAAAATATTAAAGAAACTACAGAGTCTTGTTTTAAGGCGTAATGTTAATCAAAATTTCGTTTTCTTTGGCTATAGAAAATAACAAGAACAAAAATGTTATTTATTTGTGCAAAAATGCGAAAAAAAATGTAGAGAAGGGAAAATAAACACTAAGGGAACAATATAATGAAGAGGTGCCATTGTAAAAAGTACACGTCCTAGAACCATTCACTCACATCAAGTGGAATTGGAAAAAAAATGTGGAGGGAGGACTGTACGGACAAAAGCAAGGGATCAGAAAGTTTACTCAAGTGAAAATGTGAGGTAACAATGAAGTATCAAGTATGAATCACTAAGACACGGCGGTATTTATGAAGACAGAGGCACCAGAAGTAGATGATTGCACACTTTAGGACAATGGCACACTAGATAGAGAGTGACATTCTTAGCCATGGCTGAACAGAGAAAAAGAGCAAGAGATTCTGGTAAAAAGGAATCAGTAACCAAAACAAAATACAAAACACACTTGATTAGCATAGATACGTTTAAAACAATTCAGCCTTGATAAAGAGTGACAATTTGAGATAAAAGTGGCACAGTATATAGGGAATGAAACATTTTGATAAAAGGTATAGCTGAAAAAGAAAGAAACCTTCACAAGAAAAGGACAACTTAAGATTTTAGAGGCATAAAAGTGAATAGTTGCATATTATACAAGCACAATGACAATGCCATCCAAGATGGAGAGTGATATTCTGAGGTCATAGCCACCAAACACAGACAGGAACAAACTGTACAGATAGTGACAATTTGGAAACAATATCAATCAAATCAGAGAGTGCTCCGGAAAGCAAACCTTGGCGCCTCCAGGACAGCGGCACCTATTAAAGCAGAGGTACTTATTTAAGAGACAATAGGAAGGCAATAGCGGCCAAAAGTCAGTGCCAGCAATAACAATGGCACAAAAACTACAATTTGGTCTTTTAAGGACAGTGACACCCTAGAAATGTGGCATTAAAGTCTTTTTTTTTTAATGTTATGGCCTATAGCGCCTGTAGGCATACTTTTTTTTTATACCATGTGGGCTTTTCACGGGAATTTATGGGCTAAAGAGGATACTTTTTAGGGTACCTCCTATCTCAAAGCCCACCCGCTAGGAAACCGTTGCCCTGAGTGAGAAAGCCCAACCTGCACTCAGACCGTGGACAGGATTCGAACCCGTGCGCTTGGAAACCCCTTGGATCCCAAAGCACGCATGGTTCCACTGTACCACGGATTCACGGCGGAACCCACTTGAAGAGTATATGAGGGAAGCGCAGTAAAGCTCCGCCCATTAGTGGCGCAGGCAATTTTATTTATAGTGGTAGCCATATTAGGGCCCATATCACCACCCAAGCGCATCTTTGGTGCAACCACCTAGAACCTGGGTATCATGGTGATATGCAGGTAACTTTAAACCACTCGACAAATGACATAGCTTCAAAGCGGTATGTGGTGGGATTCGAACCTACGCGTGGACGTCTGCCCGATCCCATGCTCACCACCTTATCCACTATGCCACCGCCTCCCACCTGCGACAGTCAGTGGTACATAAGAAAGTGCCAGAATAAGACGATGCTGGCACCTTACCACACACCAACTCCAGATTAGAATAGCATCAGTTAAAGAGTGTCAGATTAAAAAGACATTGGCATTCTAATAAAGAGTAGCACCAGATCAGAAAAGCAGTTCCCAAACAGTGGCAGACTAAGCATTCTATTAATAGCATCAGATCAGAACAGCAGTCAGATAGCGTTGTTACACTTAGCAGACATCGGCACTCTATTAGCAGTACCAGGTTAGAATAGCTGAACCGACACATAATAAGTAGCTGCAACACAAGAGCATCGCCGCATTAGCATCAAGGTGACACCATAACAACAGTAAGCATGCATCACAGATTAACGATGCTGTCCTAACGTAACAGTGGCACCCTCCATAAAGCCTATAAGAGCAAGGAGGGGAAGATAAGTGAGGTTGAGGTGTGAGATAGAGGGCAATGAGGGAGAGGAGAAAGGGGGGAGAGGGAAATGACGGGAGGGTTCATGACAACACTGGACAAGACCCCTAACCTAACCTCCCTCTCCCTCTCCTCTCTCTCTCTCTCTCTCTCTCTCTCTCTCTCTCCCAGCACAGCCACGCCCCTCCAAAACCCTTCTCTCAACCATGTTTGCTTGACCAATTAACCAAATTGGATAGACAACGTCACAGCGATGCCAAAGTGCCTCTTATAATCTCGTGTAACCTTATCTCAGCCCCAGCCACACCTGTCCACGCCAGCCTATACATACCTGTACCACCTCTACCACCTTTTCACTCCATATCTATCCAACATGACTCACACCTGTAATTACCCATACAGACACCTAACATGCAAAATCTCACATCAATGCCTTATACCTCCTCATGATACGACTATTTACTATATCAAATTTACATTAGCATCTGATACTTCATAACTCTCATACATGTGCGTACCTGCTCTTAACATATGTCACAGCAACCTCCTCCCCCTCCTGCAAAGTTACCATTCACGCCCCCACGCTCAACGCTCTCTAATTAAATCCCGGCTGACATAGTAAAGTGAAAATCATTCTTACTAATAATTGGGTCAAGTTTGTCACGAATTTCAAAGTATTGTGCCTTGGTTATACATCAGTAAAAACATTAAACATTGTACAAAATCATTTATCATCAGTGTAGCTTCAGCCTATGTTATTCTGTTTCTGTTTCTGTCCGTATATAAAGCTACGTGTCACCTTGTTTATCTATGTTTAAGTCTCTCTCTCTCTCTCTCTCTCTCTCTCTCTCTCTCTCTCTCTCTCTCTCTCTCTCTCTCTCTCTCTCATCACTGAGCTGGCTAATGTTTCATATTAAACCAATGTCTCACTATCTCCCCCTCCTCCATTTCCTTTCTCTCTCTCTCTCTCTCTCTCTCTCTCTCTCTCTCTCTCTCTCTCTCTCTCTCTCGTCACCGCCCATCATCCTTCCCTCATTCTTTCACAGCAATCCTTCATTTCATTCTTCATCCTCACCCTTCTTTCTTTCTATCTTTCTTCTCCCTCCACTTCCTCTACCCTACACACACACACTCTCTCTCTCTCTCTCTCCCTCTCTCTCTCTCTCTCTCTCTCTCTCTCTCTCTCTCTCTCTCTCTCTCTCTCTCTCTCTCATACCTCCGCCACATCCCATCCCGCCTCTCCACCTCCACCACCACCACCACAACCTCCTCCTCTCGCCAGAATTATCGGGCCGGGAGGTGGGCGGGGCAAAGGGGCGTGGCCTCCGCTATCTCTCCACCAATCAGAGAGAAGCAGACACGCCCTTCCTGAGCAACTGGGCAGGCCTTGCTAATCACCAAGAGAGAGAGAGAGAGAGAGAGAGAGAGAGAGAGATTAGTGAGTGTGAACGCAGAAATTGCATGTTCTGTGAGAGAGAGAGAGAGAGAGAGAGAGAGAGAGAGAGAGAGAGAGAGAGTTAGGTATATAGAAAACGATACAAAGCTCGAAGGGAGAAATATGTAAAAGAGAAAATGGGAAAACAGGGAGAAAACTGCAAATACAATAATAAACAGAAGGAAGGGAACAAGAAGAATAAGAGAAAATAACACACGGACCGTAAAATAAAGCGGAAAATAACCAAGTGGAGAGTAAATGGCAATAATACACGGAAAATGTAGAGGAATGACAATATGAATAAAGAGAAAAATACAAGTGGTTCAATACAAGAAGAGAATAAAGAACATGATAGTTTTTTCTAGTATTTTCTAGTATCACCACCACCACCACCACCTCCACCACCACCACCACCACCACCACTAATAGCCTTTATCACTATCCCTTCAGCACTTAGAGCAGTGTACCAGTAAGCGTTCCGTTAGTTGGAGTGGTAGTAAGTAGTAGTAGTAGTAGTAGTAGTAGTAGTAGTAGTAGTAGTAGTTGTTGTAGTAGTAGCAGTAGTAGTAGTTTTAGTAGTAGTAGCAGTAGTAGTAGTAGTAGTAGTGGTAATAGTAACTGAAGTAGTAGAATTTGCTCTTGTTATAGCTGTTACTGCTATTTTTGTTGTTGTTGTTGTTGTTGTTGTTGTTATTGATGCTGTATCCGTTGGAAAAATAGTAATAATGGTAGTAGTAGTAGTAGTAGTAGTAGTGGTAGTGGTGGTGGTGGTGCAGTGGTAAAAATTGGTAACAATTATTGTTGTGATGATCGTTTGTAAATCTGGTGGTGGTGGTGGTGGTGGTGGTGGTGGTGGTGGTGGTGGTGGTGGTGGTGGTGGTGGTGGTGGTGGTGGTGGTGGTGGTATTGATTGTTGTTGTATGATCGTTTGTAAACTGGTGAGTGGTGGTGGTGGTGGTGCAGTGGTGGTGGTGGTGGTGGTGGTGGTGGTGGTGGTGGTGGTGGTGGTGGTGGTGGTGGTGGTGGTGGTGGTGCAGCAGTGGCTATGGTGGTGGTGCAGAATGGCAGCAGCGGTGGCAGTGGTGGTGGCAGCAGCAGTGGCAGCAGCAGGTGGTGGTGGTGGTGGTGGTGGTGGTGGTGGTGGTGGTGGTGGTGGTGGTGGTGGTGGTGGCAGTGGTGGTGGTGGTGGTGGTGGCAGGTGGCAGTGGTGGTGGTGGTGGTGGTGGTGGTGGTGGTGGTGGTGGTGGTGGTGGTGGTGGTGGTGGTGGTGGTGGTGGTGGAGTGGTGGTGGTGGTGGTGGGATGGTGGTGGTGGTGGCAGCAGCAGAGTGGTGGTGGCAGCGGCGGCGGCAGCAGCGTGGTGGTGGCAACAGCACAGCAACAGCAGCAGCAACAGTGGCAGCAGCAGCAGCGGCAGCAACAGCAGCAGTGCCAGCAACAGCGGATGCAGGACAGTAACAGCAGCAGAAACAGCAACAGCAGCAACAGCGGTGGCAGCAGCAGCAGCAGCAGCAGCAGCAGCAGTAGCAGTAGTAGTAGTGGTAGTGGTGGTAGTGGTAGTAGGTGGTAGCAGCACGGCAGCAGTGGCAGCAGCAGCAGCAGCAGCAGTGGTAGCAGTAGTAGGTAGTAGTAGTAGTAGTAGCAGTAGTAGTAGTAGTAGTAGTAGTAGTAGTAGTAGTAGTAGTAGTAGTAGTAGTTGTTGTTGTAGCAGTAGCAAGAACAGTAGTATCAGCATGAGTAGTAATATCAGCAGCAGCAACAATAGTAATATGGTTCTAATAGTACTAGTAGTGGCAGAAGCAGTAGTAGTAGCAGTAGCAGTAGTAAGAGCAGTAGTAGTAGAAAGAGTAGTAGTAATAAGAGTGTTAGTCAGCAGAAGTGAGTGTCTTTGATATAAATCGGTGTGGTATTGAGTTTTCCAGCAAGTATTATTGTTACAGCCTGACGCTAAGTAATTGGTCAGCCACGAATACCATCCACTGGTCTGGTCCCCTTGTACTTGTATGTGCTGGAAAAAGAAAGGAATGAGAGGCAATTAAGGCGCTTCTTCTTATGGCTAGCTTCTGTGAGATGTCAATAGTTGCAAGGAAAATAGTAACAGTTGCAGAAATAGTGTTGGTAATAATAGCAGTGGTAGTGATAGTAGTAGTAGTAGTAGTAGTAGTAGTAGTAGTAGTCGTTGCAATATTAGGAGTAGCAGTAGTAGTAGTGGTAATAGTGTTATCATTATCGTCATGGTAGTTTTGTACATCTGATTGTATGAAAGCGTGTGTGTGTGTGTGTGTGTGTGTGTGTGTGTGTGCGTCCGTATGTGTGCGTGCGTGCGTGTGTGCATGCGTGCGTGTCTCTAATCGTTCATATATATTTCTTCGCGACATAAAATAACTTAGGTTAAATTACACGGCAGAAAAACAAAACAAAAACATTCACATACGCATAGCTTGCACTCACGCCAACACACACACACACACACACACACACACACACACACACACGGGTTAACGTAAACACATTTGAAACCGCATAGTCGATCGTACACACACACACACACACACACACACACACACACACACACACACACACACACACACACACACACACACAGTTCTATTGGTGTCAACTTGCCTAGAATAGAGCAGCGTTACCAATAAGTCTCTGTCAATTCCTTACCCCCCCCCATCATCACCACCACCACCACCACCACCACTACCACCATCACCACCACAGTAAACCCTCAGTCACCACAAGCCCTATCACCTTCACCACCACCACTGTCACTCTCACTACTTTAACCACTACTATCAATTGCTCCCACCGCCGACACCACCACCACCGCCACCGTCGCCGACAGGAACAGTGTTACCAAGCTATCCGAGTGATCAGTGATTGTAATGGTGTCTTGATCAAGGTGAGGTGGCAACACTGCTTCTGCGAGGAAGTTGAGATATTGCCCCAATTTTGGTACTACTGGATGATGCATGGCTCTCTCTCTCTCTCTCTCTCTCTCTCTCTCTCTCTCTCTGGACGCATGTACTGTATAACCTTTATAAGAATTAGAGTAAAATATAATATGAAAATAGAATTCAATTGATGCATAAATTAAATAAAAGATGATAAAAAATGTGGTAAAAAAAAAAGAAAGGAAGAAAGGAAAGAGGGAAGGAAGAAAAGAAAATAAGAATAAAAGAAGGAAGGAACAAAAAGGAAGAAAAAAGAGAAGAGTAAGTACGGGTGAAAGAAATAAACCTCCAAAGACAGTTAAGAAGAAAATTAAGAAAAGAAGGTGAAGGATGGAGGGAAAAAAGAGTAGAGAGAGAGAGAGAGAGAGAGAGAGAGAGAGAGAGTCAAGGCAAAAAGAGGGAGATTAGAAAGGTAGGAAGAACGGAGGGGAGGGAGCGGGAGCAGGGAGGGAAGGAGAATAGGAGGGAGAGATGAAAGGAGGGAGAGGGGAAGCAAAGAGTGGAGGTGAGGGACGTCCTAAATCAGGTTATCACAGCAGCATGTTCTTCTTCCCTTCCCCTTCCTTTCCTCATGGAAGTGCGATAAGAACAGGTAAAAAAAAAGAGGGAAAGCTAAAATCTGTGAGGATAAAAAGATAAAAAAAAGTGAGTAGAAAAGTAAGAGAAGGAGAAGGAAGAGAAGAAGGAGAAAGAAAGAGAAGGTCAAGCGAGTAAAACTATTATTTTTATTTTATTTTCCTTCTTCCTTTCTTGCATTTTCTCTTTCTTTCCTTTGTGATCCATTCACACACTCTCTCTCTCTCTCTCTCTCTCTCTCTCTCTCTCTCTCTCTCTCTCTCTCTCTCTCTCTCTCTCTCTCTCTCTCTCTCTCTCCATCATACCTGTGGCTTCACCTATTACTCCACAGGTGTTATAACGATGTTGATGATAATGATGATTTTGGAGTTGAATTATTATTATTATTATCATTATCATTATTAATATTATTTTTATTATCATTATTATTATTATAATAATAATAAATAATAATAATAATAATAATTATTATTATTATTATTATTATTATTATTATTATTATTATAATTATTATTGTTATTATTATTTTTTTTATTATTATTATTATTATTATTATTATTATTATTATTATTATTATTATTATCATTATCATTATTATTATTATTATTATTATTACTATTATCATTATTATTATTATTATTATTATTATTATTATCTTTATTATTATTTTTATTATTATTATTATTATTATTATTATTATTATTATTATTATTATTATCATTACTATTCTTATAAAAAGTAGTAGCTGTAAAAGTAGTAGTTTTGGTGGTGGTGGTAGTAGTAGTAGTAGTAGTAGTAGTAGTAGTAGTAGTAGACGTAGTAACAGTAGTAGTAGTAGTAGTAGTAGTAGTAGTAGTAGTAGTAGTAGTAGTAGTAGTAGTAGTAGTAGTAGTGGTAGTAGTAGTAGTAGTAGTAGTAGTAGTAGTAGTAGTAATTGTAGTACTAGTATTTTTTCTATGCAGGAGGGGCAACTGGCCAAGGGCAACAAAAAATTGAAAAAAACCCCACTGGGTTTCCAGTTCCCTTAAAGGTCAACTGACTTGACTATTATTAGTAGTAATAGTAGTTCTAGTATTAGTAGTTGTAGTAGTGATAGTAGTAGTAGCAGAAGTAGTAGTAGTAGTAATAGAAGCAGTAATAGTAATGGTGTAGGACTGTAGGTGGTGGTGGTGGTGGTAGTAGTAGTGGTAGTGGTAAGTAGTAGTAGTAGTAGTAGTAGTAGTAGTAATAGTGGTGGTGGTGGTGGTGGCGTGGTGATGATAGTAGTAGTAGTAGTAGTGTGGTAGTTGTCGTAAAACAGGGGTAGCATGGAGACACCTGAGTTCATTATGAAAGTGTATTTACGGTAGCACAATACACAAGTGTAAACCGAGCGAAATGAGAGGCAGGAGGCGTAGCGTGTCCGCCTCAGGCGGCGGCGAGCGAGAACTGAGGGGAAGGACGTGACGTCAGACAGAAAGGGAGTATGGGAAAAACAAAGGACATGCTAACAGTAGTAGTAGTAGTAGTAGTGGTGGTGGTGGTGATAGTAGTAGTAGTAGTAGTAGTAGTAGTAGTAGTAGTAGTAGTAATAGTAATAGTAATAGTAGTAGTAGTAGTAGTAGTAATAGTAGTAGTAGTAGTAGAAGTAATTGTAGTAGTAGTAGTAGTAGTAGTAACAGCAGTAGTAGTAGTAGTAGTAGAAGTAATTGTAGTAGTAGTAGTAGTAGTAGTAGTAATAAATGTGTGTGTGTGTGTGTAATTCACTGTTTGATCTGCTGCAGTCTCTGACGAGACAGCCAGACGTTACCCTACGGAACGAGCTCAGAGCTCATTATTTCCGATCTTGGGATAGGTCTGAGACCAGGCACACACCACACACCGGGACAACAAGGTCACAACTCCTCGATTTACATCCCGTACCTACTCACTGCTAGGTGAACAGGGCTACACGTGAAGGAGATACACCCAAATATCTCCACCCGGCCGGGAATCGAACCCCGGTTATCTGGCTTGAAGCCAGCGCTCTAACCACTGAGCTACCGGGCCGTGTGTGTGTGTGTGTGTGTGTGTGTGTGTGTGTGTGTGTGGAGAGAGAGAGAGAGAGAGAGAGAGAGAGAGAGAGAGAGAGAGGAGAAGGATGGAGGGAGAGAGATGGATAGATAGAATCACTTGGCCAGCTTGGTAATACTGTTCCTGGTCGGCGGCGGCGGCGGCAGCGACAGTGTTTGTGATCGCCGTCAGCGGTGGGGACAATTGATAGTAATGGTAATGGTTGTGAGGATGACAGTGGTGTTGGTGATAGTGAAAGCAATGGTGGTGGTGATGATTGGTGGATTGCGATGATGGTGATGGGTTTTTTTTAATGCAAGAGGGACAGCTGGCCAAGGGCAACAAAATATGAAACAAAAAGGTCCACTGTGTTGCCAGTCCGTAAAAGACATGAGAGTTAACCAAAATTCAGGGACGAATTTCTTGACATCTCAATCTTAAAAGAAGTCAAGTCGTAGGAAGATGAAAATACAGAAGCAGGAAGGGAGTTCCAGAGTTTAGCAGTGAAAGGTATGAATGATTGAGAATACTGGTTAACTCTTGCATTAGGGAGTAGTACAGAATAGGGGTGATAGGAAGAAGAAAGGCTTGTGCAGCGAGTTCAGGAGGAGGGGAGGCATGCAGTTAGCAAGATCAGTAGAGCAGGTAGCATGAAAATAGCGATAAAAGATAGAAAGAGATAAAACATTTCGGCAGTGAGAAAGAGGCTGACTACAGTCAGGTGGTGGTGGTGGTGGTGAGAGGGCAAGAGGTTGAGAAAATGATTAGTAACGCTGCTCTGTTCTAGTGAAACTGACACCAATGGAACTGTGTGTGTGTGTGTGTGTGTGTGTGTGTGTGTGTGTGTGTGTGTGTGCGTCATAATTCATCATTCGGTCAGTTTCTTCTTGCGAAAAAAAAAAAAAACATAAACAAAAGAATAGAGTATAATAATTATAGTATCAAAGCAAATAAAACTGATAAATAGAGAAGATAAGAAAATGGGTGATAGCTTCCTGAATTAAAATTTAAAACACAATATATAAGCCTTCTTTATTTAAGAAACTACAACGCTCTTAATAAAAAAATTAATCTAGTAAAATAATATCACGGTAGAAAAATAGATAACAAATTTTATATACCAGGAAATGTAGAGAAGAAGTCGTTATACTTTTAGCATAATGTAAAAGAAAACCAAATTTTATAATCATGAAGTCAATAATAGTGAGAATAAAAAGGAAACCGGAAATTCTATAAAAGGTTAGATTTGTTCTTAGTATTCTATAAACATTAGTCTAAACTGCGATAAACTTTTTCCTCTTTATGAAAAAAAAGAAGTTATCTATAAACCAGTAGAGTATCTAGCCATAACACACACACACACACAAAAAAAAAAAAAAAAAAAAGCCAAGCCAAGCCATCATTTCCTCTTATATTCATAAATCCAACTAATTTACACCTGCCCTAACTATTTCTACAAACTCCCGTTACATTTTTTACTTTCCTCCAATCTCCCCTTCCTCTCCTCCCTTTTACCCTTACCCCTCATCTCTTCCTCTTCCTCCTCCTCTTTTTCCTCCTCCTCCTCTTCCTTTTCCTCCTCCTCCTCCGCCTCCTGCTTTTCCTCTTCCTCCTTCTCCTCCTCCTCCTTCTCTCCCTCCTTCTCCACCTCCTCCTTCCTCTCCCTCGGCGGCACCCAGCTGGGACGAGTCTTAAGGCGGAAGGTAAACGAGCAGCCTCTCTTATCTCGCGCTGCCTAATTGATCCAACTTTCTCAGATTAGACTGAGCTGAGCTGCCTGTGACCCTGCTGTGACGTGGCAGTGTTGGCACCTGCCTGGGATGGGACACGGGGACACAAAGAAACGGGAATAAAGCCTCCAGGCGAGAGAAGGGAGTAGAGTTAAGAGAGGAGGTCAGAGGGAACAAAAGATTGGACAAAAAATTACGAGAAGAGAGGAGAAAAAAAATGGAAATTTTGCGGGGAAAGTATAGAACTGAAGAAAGAGCGAGGTCTATACGATTAAAAGAAAAGGATACTATGAATAGGAGGAATACAGAGGAAATGTCGATAATTGTGAGAAAGGCAGAACATGAGGTATTGAAGAAGACACACTGAGAATGTATGAATGGAATATATTAAAAATGATGATGGTCGATAGATTTTAACATATTGGGAGAGGGCGAAGGAAGTCAGAGATAGTGCTTCCTGTAAATTTCTCTATAGAGAAGTTTACAGAAGAGAGAGAGAGAGAGAGAGAGAGAGAGAGAGAGAGAGAGAGAGAGAGAGAGAGAGAGAGAGAGAGAGAGAGAGAGAGAGAGAGAGAGAGAGAGAGAGAAGGAACCAAAAGATAATAAATAGGAGTTTTCAGGAAATATAGGAAAAAGGCAGAAGGAAGCAAGATATATATATATATATATATATATATATATATATATATATATATATATATATATATATATATATATATATATATATATATATATATATATATATATAAGAATTTACAGGATGCATGAGCGAGAAAGGGATTAAATGATTAAATGCAAGAGGTTGTGTAGAAGGAAAGAATGGGAAGAAGAGCATGAGGCTGCTATGCCGAAGAATACCATTCATTCCTAAACGCTAAGTGGACGTGGTGCAGAGCTAAGGGTGAGGCGACTGCTGGGTTAGTGGAGTTGTGTATTGGCATCCACAGGGGGTTTGCTGCTGAACCCACGCCGTTAGCGAAGACTAGGTAAGAAAAGCCAGTAAAAAAAACATCCATGCAGGGGAAGAGTTTCAACATGAGCTGCTGACTCTAATTATTGTCACTTAAGCATCAACGAAAGAAAGCAACTGTACAAGGAGAGTATGAACACAACCTATTCCCTTAAAGTTATTACCTAAATATCAAGGAAAGATGAGAATATTGTTTAGAGAAAGAGAGGTTAAAACACAGGCTCTCTCCTTAATGACTGATACCTAAGCATCAAGTGAAGATTACTAAATTGCAAATAGAGAGTCTCAATAAGAACTATCTTTAAAATAATGATCTCTTAAGTATTACTAATACCTACAATACATTGACATTTTCCAAAGAATACATGGATGGGATGTTAATGTGTCCTCTTTCGTTTGCAATTACCAGAATCTTTTATTAATAACGAAGGTAGGAAATACCGATGGTCATAAATATATATATATATATATATATATATATATATATATATATATATATATATATATATATATATATATATATATATATATATATATATATATATATATATATATATATATATATATATATATATATATATATATATATATATATATATATATATATATATATATATATATATATATATATATATATATATATATATATATATATATATATATATATATATATATATATATATATATATATATATATATATATATATATATATATATATATATATATATATATATATATATATATATATATATATATATATATATATATATATATATATATATATATATATATATATATATATATATATATATATATATATATATATATATATATATATATATATATATATATATATATATATATATATATATATATATATATATATATATATATATATATATATATATATATATATATATATATATATATATATATATATATATATATATATATATATATATATATATATATATATATATATATATATATATATATATATATATATATATATATATATATATATATATATATATATATATATATATATATATATATATATATATATATATATATATATATATATATATATATATATATATATATATATATATATATATATATATATATATATATATATATATATATATATATATATATATATATATATATATATATATATATATATATATATATATATATATATATATATATATATATATATATATATATATATATATATATATATATATATATATATATATATATATATATATATATATATATATATATATATATATATATATATATATATATATATATATATATATATATATATATATATATATATATATATATATATATATATATATATATATATATATATATATATATATATATATATATATATATATATATATATATATATATATATATATATATATATATATATATATATATATATATATATATATATATATATATATATATATATATATATATATATATATATATATATATATATATATATATATATATATATATATATATATATATATATATATATATATATATATATATATATATATATATATATATATATATATATATATATATATATATATATATATATATATATATATATATATATATATATATATATATATATATATATATATATATATATATATATATATATATATATATATATATATATATATATATATATATATATATATATATATATATATATATATATATATATATATATATATATATATATATATATATATATATATATATATATATATATATATATATATATATATATATATATATATATATATATATATATATATATATATATATATATATATATATATATATATATATATATATATATATATATATATATATATATATATATATATATATATAGGCGGGCATGCAGTTAGCAAGATCAGAAGAGCAGTTGGCATGAAGATAACGGTAGAAGATAACAAGAGATGCAACAATACAGCGGTGAGAAAAAGGCTGAAGACAGTCAGTCGGAGAAGAGGAATTAGTAGGACGAAAAGCTTTTGATTCCATCCTATCTAATAAAACTGTATGAGTGGAACACCCAGATACATGCGAAGAATACCCCATATATGGGCGGACAAGGCCCTTGTACAGAGTTAACAGTTGGGGGAAGTGAAAAAAAAAAAAATCTGCGGAGGCATCTCATAAGGCCTAACGAAATAGAAGCTGTTTTTAGCAAAGAATGAGATGTGAAGTTTTCAGTTTAGATTATAATCAAAAGAAAGACCGAGAGTATTTAGTGTAGGAGAAAGGGACAGCTGAGTGTTATTGAAGAACACGGGATAATTATCTGAAAGTTTGCGTCAAGTAGTAGAAAGGTGGAGGAATCGGGTTTTTGAGGCATTGAACACTACTAAATTTTCTCTGCCCCAATCAGAAATCTTATATATATATATATATATATATATATATATATATATATATATATATATATATATATATATATATATATATATATATATATATATATATATATATATATATATATATATATATATATATATATATATATATATATATATATATATATATATATATACATACATATTTATTTATTTACTTATTTATTTATGGTGTTTAGGTTTTATAATGAAAATTGAAAAGTTGTTAAGAGACTTTGGGCCACATGTTATTCTTGTTCCACTTAGAATCTTATAGGTACACACCAAATGTGACCTCGATCGCATTAGATTTAAAGGTCCCCCGGAGCAACACATTCTCTTCTCCTTCCTACACCAAGGCAACCGATCAGAACATTGACATCACGCTTTCTACGAGCTGTATCCGCCGCCATCGGAGAAAGAACCTAAAAGGAAGTGGCCACTGTAGAGAAGACCGAACACCCAGAGAAATGCCTTATGCAACTTCAATAGAATGCAAAGCGGCTGCCTGACATCACTGGGAGACGTGAACACCTTAAGAGGCTCTCCATTCACATGACAATTGAGGACAAGGAGTATTTTTTGAAAGTAACCAAGATTCCAAAAAGTATTGGGCATCACATGGCGGAAGCTGTCTTCAAAGTGGTATCTGACGCAGGACTGGAGGCATGTATTCAAGGAATCATGTTGGAGCCTGCGTCAAGATTTAGTCGGGTCTGGGAAGGTATCTCCTCTGGTTTGCGTGTATGCACCACATCCTGGAAGTGATCTTCGGGGACGTTTTCAAACACAGCTATGGACCATCTGGTGGGCCTAACATCCCTCTCTTTGTCCGGTTCAGCAACCAGTAGGACTTGCTCGACGAAAACTTTAGGCCATTTTCCATGGATAAAGAAAGCCTCCTTCCTCTCTTGACGGGAGAGCTGTCTGATGCAAGGGAGAAAGCTTTGAGAAAGCTCAAGAGTGCCATCCAAGAAGGAAGCTATCCAAGAAACGGTACAAGGAGCTCTTGGTTCTCTCCCACATTTTCCTTGGAGAAAATATTGGGATGACTTTCAAGATGAGGGCGTAAGGAGCTTTTCATCAAGATGAATGGATGTCGAAGGGAATCTATTCTCTTAAGATTTTCTTCTTCAGGTCTAAGTTTCGGCTAACCTCTCATGAACTTCGAGCCATGAAACAGGCATCCATCTTCATCATCTTCCTCTACACCATTCCATGAAATGAGGCCATGGTTCCTTCCCATGTTCCATGCAGTGATCTTTTCTTCATGAGGAAACTCTGCAGAGGATTCCCAATAACCGTGTTGCTGAAGTGGCTCTGAAGGCATTCAAGCACTATCTCCGGTACGTGTCAGAAGACTCTTCGATGAAAGGATTACAAAGGAAAAAAAAGGCCTCCATGGTCCACAACATGAAGAGGGAGGAGAAGGGACTGAAACTTTTAGACGGAAAGGCCTTCAATCTCAACAAGTCTCTTTCAGGCTCCTTCAGTTCTTGGTCGAGAAAGGCACTGGATCTTCTACTCCCAGGACAAGAAAAAGAACTGGCCACTCTCTTGGATAAGAGCCCCGCCAGTTGGGAGGGGGATCCTCTCTTCTGCAGGATGAAGAGGACGATTAACCAGGTGAAGCTGACCACCTTCAAAGCAGCTATCACTCGAGAAGAAGCTCAGAAGCAGGTCCTTTTTGAAGATGGTGGCCATGGACAGGAGGGAGCCCGAGTGATCGGTCACTGAATAAAGCAAGGATATCCTTTAGGATCTGTTCTCCGTCTTGCTTCATATTTAATTGGTCACTCACTTTGTACTTCTTTGCGACCGAAAGGAAATACATTATAACTTCTTTTCATATTTGCTAGCTTTCTGTTTTCTTTTTTGCTTGTTTCTGAAAAATTGTTGCTTCTTGGGAACCCCTAAACAGTGCCTTATTACAATAAAATTTGGTACGAATGTTTTATTTAATTAGCGGAGCAAAACAACGAGTGGCTCAAAAGTTTTTGGAATATGTGACATTTTGAACAGGTCTAAAATGTATACTCATACAAATACACACACACACACACACACACACACACACACACACACACACACACACACACACACACACACACACACACACACACACACACACACACACACACACACACACACACACATTGGATTAGCGTTTCACTACATGGACAAAGAAATGATGAAGGAATTGATAAGTACTATAATAAGACTCAGATTGGAATAAGCAGGAGTTGTGTGGACCCCTCACAAAAAGAAACATATAAGGAAGTTGGAGAGACTACAAAAGATGGCTACAAGAATGGTTGCAGAATTTGAAGGGATGACATATGAGGAGAGACTAAAGGCTATGGATCTACCAATCCTGGAACAGAGAAGGGAGACAGAAGGGATCTGATAATGTTTACAAGAGTGGACAGAAAAAATCCAAATTCTGGCATGATGCCCTTGATGCCGGACGCCCCTCCCTGGTGATCGCCTTAGACATTACTGGTGCTTTTCACTCTGTGTGGCATCATGCGCTGACTATTAAACTCCACCAGCTGGGCATCACCGGGGACCTGCTACAACTGTTCACCAGCTACCTCACGGGACGGAGCCTCCGCGTAGTGGTGAACGGCAGCACCTCGTCCTCCTTTCCAGTTGAGGCATCTGTACCCCAAGGTTCAGTACTCGGCCCAATACTATGGAACATATATTTCAACGATCTACTGCAGAGTTCTCCCGAAGCGGCAACTTATGCAGATGACTGCACCCTCTCCTGGGCTTACGAGAGGGGAAAAGCCAAGAATGTGGTGCAGGCAGTCAATAGGCACCTACAGGACATCCTGGCTTGGGGTGAAAGGTGGCAAGTCAAGTTTGCCCCTGAGAAAACCCAGGCCATGGTGATCACCCGCTCACAGGGAGAAGCAGACCAACTGCGTGGAAAGTTGCGTCTCGGGCCAGACACCATCCGTCTGCATGACACCATTGAAATCCTTGGGGTGGAGGTGGATTCCAGGCTGCAGTTTGACCGTAACCTGGAGAAAGTAGCGCGGAGCGCCTCCTCTAAGGTGAACCTACTGCGCCGGATGAAACACCTCCTCCATGCTGACGGCTTCCTCACACTCTACAAGGCCCAGGTAAGGCCTGTAATGAGAGAGAGAGAGAGAGAGAGAGAGAGAGAGAGAGAGAGAGAGAGAGAGAGAGAGAGAGAGAGAGAGAGAACAATGCATAGGAATCTGCTTCTAAATATTAGGACTATATCTATTACTTCTGAAAATCTTGAGATAATATTTTGGAATCAATTCCTGTATATATCTATGTAGCATTGTCTGTTGTCTAGAGAAAGAGAGAGAACTACTTCCATATTTACATGTAAATATTGGATTATTTCCATTACTACTTCAGAACTTGGTTTAACATCTTGCAGTTGATTCCTTTATGTAGTACTTTTTGATGCATGAAGAATGGTATGCATTCTTCTCAAGACTCTCTTCGCTATCAGTGTTCTTTGCTGATGAAGTTTTAAGATCACCCTCGAGCCATGAATTAATTATGTGGTGGTGGTGTGGCTAAGACTGAGACTTCCCGGTGCACCACACACACTTGTCTCTACCCCTCAAATTGAGCCACACGTGCTGAAAAAGTTTTGGATGCCTGACTGATTACATAGCTATTATGTTCAACAATGTATGGATAAGGTGAATGTCAATTCTAAGAATATTTTTTACTTGTTATAATTCAGGTTTTCTTGTTGTGAATCACTTTATAAAGATAAAAATGTATACAATAGTTCTGTCAGTGAAGACGACTTGACTGACTGGCGTAACAATGAATGAAAAGGTGAATGTTGATTTCATTAATATCCTGTACCGGGTATTGAAGATTTGGATGTATTGTAATGGTATATGTAGTAAAGAATATATACACACTTTCAGCAGTGGTATGTGATTCTGCCTGACTATACCACATTGACTGAAGTTATAAGGTAAATGCAAATTTTAAGAATGTGGATCACTTAAGGAGTGTTTGTGTGTATACTTTGAGATAAGAATACAAATACATCTCTTGAACTAAATTAATTTTCGTCCTTTTTAAAACTTTGTACTTATGATATTCCTATATCAATTAAATCAGAGTCGAATAAACGAATTCTTTAAAACCTTTTCATGATCTTTATCCAGTCTTTTCACAAAAAATACATAAATAAAATATGATATATAATAATACCATATATTGCATGCATTTCATATGAAAGAAAACCATGCTAAAATTTATAGTATAGTTAAAAGATCGTTGATAAAGCATGAAGACCAGAAAAGTGCTGGGAAAATAATGTGAAACAAGTATGTATTCTTCAAGTATGTTCACATGTTTATTTTTCAGTGCTATACTGTCTCTTAAATAGTTCTTAA
The DNA here is from genome assembly GCF_017591435.1 of Portunus trituberculatus. Taxonomy (NCBI): domain Eukaryota; kingdom Metazoa; phylum Arthropoda; class Malacostraca; order Decapoda; family Portunidae; genus Portunus; species Portunus trituberculatus. The sequence continues at coordinate 17,033,691 of NC_059300.1, forward strand.
AAGTTTCAAAAACTAGAAAATAAAGGAAATGTAAAATCGGCCTCTCTTTTTTGTGACCAAACTCTTTCTTTTCCTTAGTATTCTTAATGTTCGTAAGAGTAACGACCAAAGCAATGAGAGTAAAAAATACATGAAAAATTTTCACACAGCGAGATCAGGTAATAGAAACATTTGGAGGGTGTAGCGATAACAACAGAGAACATGAGTGAGTAAGGTGATGGCTTTGATAGATAGCAAGAAGAGACAAGATAAAACGTCCAGAGAAAATAAATAAATGTCACCAAAGTTAACAGGAAGAGGAAAGAATAAAGCTCACACGCACACGGAGAACAGATAATGCAAGTAAAGGAAAATATAATAACATAAATAGGAATAAATGCATATGCAAGCATATATACACCCTCTCATCCACGTCCCCTGCTCCCATATAAAGATACAGAAGCATATCAACATCCAGGAAGGTGAACCCATAAAGTATCACGAAATCTATTGCAAAAAATCAGCATCTATTAATTAAAGAGACAAGAGTGTTCCAACATTGTGCAAAGAGAGTACATTGCTATATCAAGACTAAGTGTATGTAATGAATGGGTGGCGCTTAATATAACAGAGATGATAGACTATAAGATCAGAGGTGCAGTAAATCCTTTATGGGCAGACAGGTATGGAAACAAGATAATACCGCTCCTAAAAATAGAACCGACTGTATGACCATCACAAACAAACCAACAGAGATGGAATGAACTTGTGAAAGAAATGGAAGATAATCATCGCTGGGAATACGTACAACACATGACAGCTGATGTGGAAGAAAGAGACCAGAGGGGAAACTTGGGCATATGAATGTTTGATTTATATACGACATAGAGTAAAAAGTCGTCAGATTGTGTTAAGCAAATTATGAAAAGAAAGACTAGATTGTGCAATGTGTAACTTATATTAGAGTAAACTTTCTGATTTTTAAAATAATAGAACTTATGCATAAAAATAAAAATGTTTAGATTACTTAAAGAAACTTACATTAAAAAATAAATTACTAAATTCCACAAAGAACTTAGAAAACATAGTAGAACAGTAAAATCAAAGACTGGATTGAGAGACAGATATTTGATTAGTTTAACCCTTTCGCATAAATAAAAACAAGAACTCAAAAAATGAGATTGATACATAAACAAGTGAAAAGATAATTGAGCAAGTAATTAAATCTAAATAGATTTCATTACTTGCGTACTTACAAGTAATTAGGTAAAGAAAAACAAAGAAAAAGGAAGTCAAATGAAATTTTAGAATGATATCAAAAGGAATAAACCTAGCGATGGAAGTGAATAAAAGAATCTTAAGCGAAGAGATGAAGCCAAGTGTGAATGAGTTTGATGAAGAGGCGAAGGCTGGATAACAAGCGAGGTCAAAATGCCTGTTGAGGAAGAAAAGAATACGTGTATAGTAAGAAAGGTCATGGTTGACTGGGATTAAGAAAGTACTTGCATACATCAGGACATTATTATCTTTACTTGTGTGGCCACAGTGTTGGCACAGAGGTGTTTATTTGGATTTGTCGATGTGCTTATATTGAGATTGTTCATGTTTCAGAGATTGGTTAGTTAAGCGTTTCATAATTGAGAAAAACCCTTATTAACTTGTGATATAACAAATTATCAAACAGGAAAACAATATAAAGAAAGGGAAAGAAACAATTCGACTCAAGATATTATATAATTAGGTTTCTTTTCTTTTTCATTATCTCATGTAAGAGATTATTGAATTACTTGACATTTCATCCAGTCTTCGGATACCTTACCGATTACCGATATTATATTCTAAACCTCGTCACACCGATAAAATGTTTCCTTTTGTACATTCATGATATTGCAAGTATCTGCAGAACATTATTATAAATACTATCTTTATTCATAAATTCTGCTAATAGATGAATGTAGTAGTAGTAGTGGTAGTAGTAGTAGTAGTAATAGTAGTAGTAGTAGTACTAGTAGTAGTAGTAGTAGTAGTAGTAGTAGTAGTAGTAGTAGTAGTAGTAGTAGTAGTAGTAGTATTAGTAGTAATCATAGTAAAAAGGAAACAACACACACACACACACACACACACACACACACACACACACACACACACACACACACACAGAGAGAGAGAGAGAGAGAGAGAGAGAGAGAGAGAGAGAGAGAGAGAGAGAAGAAACGAAACAGCGACCAGGAGCAGAAAGAAGGCAAGCAGGCAGGCAGGCAGACAGGAAGGCAGGCAGGCGGGCGGGCGGGCGGGCGGGCGGGTAGGAGGAGTGGTTCTGAGGAACAGGTGAGGACAAGCCGCTTATTAAAGGTTAAATGTGAGGATGAAAAGACGGAACGCGAATTAACCCAAGTGAGATCTATTGAGGTTCACACCTTAGAGAGAGAGAGAGAGAGAGAGAGAGAGAGAGAGAGAGAGAGAGAGAGAGAGAGAGAGAGAGAGAGAGAGAGAGAGAGAGAGAGAGAGAGAGAGAGAGAGACGGGCAGACGGACAGGCAAACATATACGGTGATATACAAAGATAGACAACACACAGAAAAAGAAAATATATAGAAAGACAGGCAGACAGATAGATATACAGACATACTGATAGACAGACAATGAACCAACAGACTATGAGCAACTAAATTGAAAGGTTAAGATAGAAAATAAAAAAATAGATGATAGACGGTAAAATATAAGACAGAGAGAGAGAGAGAGAGAGAGAGAGAGAGAGAGAGAGAGAGAGAGAGAGAGAGAGAGAGATGGAAGGGCGTGGTTGCCTGTCTCTGGACGTTCCCCCTATACAAGATAACCCTGAGATAAGAGAGAAAAAAAAAACAGAAAAAAAGATAGCAAAAAAAGTAAAACATACCATTACTATGACCAACAGGGGAAATGATAACGCCTCAGTGTGTGTGTGTGTGTGTGTGTGTGTGTGTGTGTGTGTGTGTGTTTGGCTACATATTCTATCGTTTGCGCATTTGGGTAAGTTTCTCATAAATCCCTAAGACAAGGCCCTTGGGGAGCCACACCACAGGGCATTACCTTCAGGGTGCCCTCATTCAGCCCTGTGGAAGAGGGAGGGGAGGGGAGGAACGAGAATGGAGAGTGGAGACGGAGAAGAATAGAGAGAGAAATGGAGGAGGTTTTGATAGGGGTCTGAGGAGAGAGAGAGAGAGAGAGAGAGAGAGAGAGAGAGAGAGAGAGAGAGAGAGAGAGAGAGAGAGAGAGAGAGAGAGAGAGAGACATTTTGACCGCAAATGAAAAAAAAAAAAAGATATTACACAACAAATCTTATAAATGGTCAAAGAAAGGGAAAAAATGAGAAACAGAAACAACCCCAAGGAATGAGAAAAATGCAAATGGATTGAGCAAATGAAATGAAGGGAAGGAGGGAGGGAAGGACAGGCAGGAGGAGGGTACGGAAGATCGAGAGAGGGAGGGGGGAAAGGATCAAGAGAGGGAGGTGGGGAAAAGATGAAAGCACTGACAGATGCATATCCCGCCTTCCTGACAGAATATTTTCCGGGATCAGCAAGATTCATCTCCAGTCGCGTGACCCAGACTGTGTGTGTGTGTGTGTGTGGGTGGGTGGGTATGTGTCACTTGCCGATCATTGTGAGACACACACACACACACACACACACACACACACACACACACACACACACACACACAAAGAGAGAGAGAGAGAGAGAGAGAGAGAGAGAGAGAGAGAGAGAGAGAGACAGAGAGAATATGAATAACCATCTATATATAGATAGACGGATAATCAAAACAGACACACGGACGAAAAGACAGACAGACAGACAGACAGATAAAAAGACAGGCAGACAGACAAAAAGACAGACAGATAGGTTGATAAATAAACAGACAGGAAGACAAACACTAATACACCTATCCATCCACACACACACACACACACACACACACACACACACACACACACACACACACACACAGACAAATACATAGACAAATAGTTAAACAGTTTGGCAGAATCATAAAGCAGGTAAGGAAGAGACAATTAGAATAATGAATAGAGAGCTGAAACAAAGAAAAGCAGAAGAAAGTAAAGAACGAAAGCGGAGAGAAAAACAAAGAAAGAAATGACTCAGACTTAGAGGAAGAGGAAGAGGAAGACAAGGACGAGACATGAAAGATAGAGACAAGGAACAGGAGGAGGAGGAGGAGGAGGAGGAGGAGGAGGAGGAGGAGGAAGAGAAGGAGGAGGAAGAGGAGGAGGAGGAAAAGGAGTGGGGAGAGGAAGGGGGGTAAAGACGGGGAGAAGAAAGAGGAAGAGACTGTAGGTGGAAAGGAGGAGGAGGAGGAGGAGGTGGAGGAGGAGGAGGGAGAGGGGGAGAGGAGGAGGAGGAGGAGGGAGAAGAAGAGAAGGAGGAGGAAGAGGAGGAGGAGGAGGAGGGAGGATAGGGAGGAGGAGAGGAGGAGGAGGAGGGAGAGGAGGAAGATAGCGAAGGACTGAGATACAAAGAAAAGGAAGCGGAACATGAATTCTCCCGCCATTAACAGGGAGGAGGAGGAGAAGGAGGATGAGGAGGAGATGAAGGAGGAGGAGGAGGAGGAGGAGGAGGAGGAGGAGGAGGAGGAGAGAAAACCTGAGTGGGGTACACAACTGAAAAAAAAATACTTCAACACATTCTTCATATTCTTCTATTCCTTTTCATTCGTTGTTTCCTTCTTTCTTTCGTTTTCTTTCCATTTCTCTTCTTTCTTCAAGTCTCTCTCTTTATTCATTACGTACGCTTCCCTTTTTGATCTTCATTTTACTTCGTTTCTCTTATTCTCTTCATGATTTTGAGTTCTATACCATTCTTTCTTTTCTTTTCGTCCTTCTCTCTCTCTCTCTCTCCTTTATACCCTAACTATCTCTTTCTCCTTGTCTATCTCTCACCTCTCCTTTCTCCCCTCTCTCCTTCTACCCTTTTCCCAGTATTCTCACCTAGTAAAACCCAACAAATCTGCTGCTTGTTCTTCCTTTACGTTTCCTTTATCTTCCTTCCCATCCTCTCTTTTCACCCTCTTGCATTTTAGTATAATTAATCATCTTTATTGACAGATCCCGTTTTCTTTCTCTTCCTTTCCTTTTCCCCCCTTACTTATTTGATCCATTCCTTCTTTCTCTTTTCCTCTCCCTTTCATGTATAAGTTGTCTTCATTTAATTCTCTTTCTCCCCTTCAGTTTTATTTTTTCTTTAACTCATTTTCAATATAATCTAATATTCTTTTCTTCTTCATCTTCTTCTTCTTCTTCTTCTTCTTCTTCTTCTTCTCTTCTCTCTCTCTCTCTCTCTCTCTCTCTCTCTCTCTCTCTCTCTCTCTCTCTCTCTCATCTTTACCTATGAGGTGATAAGGCCAAGGTAAGCACTATTCCTCGTCCCAGACACCTGCGTCCCTCCGCCTCCTCCTCCTCCTCCTCTACCTTGCATGCCTTCTGGGCCTCTCTGAATACACGGGTGTGAATGGGTAATAAGAGAAGTATAGCCTCTCTCTCTCTCTCTCTCTCTCTCTCTCTCTCTCTCTCTCTCTCTCTCTCTCTCTCTCTCTCTCTCTCTCTTGTTTATATTTTTCATCATCCATTTTCTTTTATTTCCTTTATTTTCACGATGCAGACGATACACGCACACACACGCGAACGCACACACACTCCCATGAACACACACACACACACACACACACACACACACATATATAAAGGACATGCCAGAAGGAGTGAACAGCTACATAAATCTGTTTGCGGACGATGCGAAACTGTGCAGAGTTATAAAGCAAAAAGAGGATTGTGAAATACTGCAGGAAGACCTAAATAAGACCTGGAAATGGAGTAAAAAGTGGGAGGTGGAATTCAATGTGGACAAAAGCCATGTCATGGAAATGGGAAAGAGTGAAAGACGACCAGTGGGAATCTATAAGATGGGAGATGGAGTAGAACTAGAGAAAGTAAAAAAGGAAAAGGACTTGGGAGTGACGACGGAAGAAAACAATCAACCGGTAAGCCATATTGATAGAATTTTCAGAGAGACATATAATTTGCTAAGGAATATTGGATTAGGATTTCACTACATGGACAAAGAAATGATGAAGAAATTGATAAGCACTATAATATGACCCAGATTGGAATATGCAGGAGTTGTGTGGATCCCCCATAAAAAGAAACACATAAGGAAGTTGGAGAGACTACAAAAAAATGGCTACAAGAATGGTTCCAGAATTTGAAGGGATGACATATGAGGAGAGACTAAAGGAACCAACCCTGGAACAGAGAAGGGAGAGAGGGGATCTGATACAAGTTTATAAATTGATTAACGGAATGGATCGAGTGGATAACGAGAAACTGATCCTGAGAGAAGAATATGACATTAGAAGCACAAGATCGCATAGTAAAAAACTGAGGAAGGGAAGATGTCTGAGAGATGTTAAAAAATATATTTTCCCGCAAAGATGTGTTGAGACTTGAAACAGTTTGAGTGAGGAAGTGGTGTCAGCAAAGAGTGTGCATAGCTTTAAAGAAAAATTGGATAAGTGTAGATATGGAGACGGGGCCACACGAGTGTAAAGGCCAGGCCCTGTAAAACTACAACTAGGTAAATACAGCTATGTAAATACACACACACACACACACACACACACACACACACACACACACACACACACACACACACACACACACACACACACACACACACACACACACACACACACACACACACACACACACACACACACACACATAAATAAAAAATAGAGAAAATAAAAAAATAGGTTAAAAGAAGAAAAATAAACATGTTTGTGTAATCTCAACTATTGCAAAACCATTTCCTATCTAATCCCCATCCATCCCCAACCACACCCACCACCACTCACACCCATCCCCAACTTCACTCATTCATCAATAAAACCTATATTATCACCTCTTGCTAAACCATCCTTTATCTGACACCCAGTTATCCCCAACCGTAGCCACAGTCCACACCCGACCACACCCAACCTCACTCACTCATCTCCAACTACACACACCCACACCAACACAACCCGTTTGGCGTGAAAAATTCGTGCATTTAGAAAGAATTGCGATCCCGTTGAAACTGCGGTAAACAAACTGCACCTAATGCCCGCCCCTAAATATCACCCACGCCCCAGTGTTTCCCGCGTTAGTTTCGTAGCGTGTGTTCCAAATACGTATTGTGCGCAGACTCTTTACTTGTAAGTAATCATGCCCCTTACCACCCTCTCGTACTCAATAGTAGTGTACTTTTGTCACTGGTGGGATTCATGCTGATTGTACTTTTGTCACTGGTGGGATTCGTACTGATTGGCAAGGTTTATTGATAACATGAAATAAAAAGATAAATTGCAAAGGTAGATAAAGGCTAGTACAGGAAAACTAGATATCTTACAGGTCCGAGGTGTAGGAGTATATGGAAGAGAAAGGTAAAGAAATATATATTTCTCAAAGAAGAATAGTAGTATAAGAGATATGTCCCTGGGTAAAAGTTGGTTACAGTAAATTGCAAAGGCAGATAAGTCATAAAGGTAATCTAGGTATCATGAAGGTATGAGATGTAGGAGTATATAGAAGAGAAGAGAGAGAGATAAAAAAAAAAAAAAGCTAAATTTCTAAGACGAATAGTAGTAAGACAGGGATGCCTAAGGGTAGAAGTCAATTAGTGTAAATTGCAAAGGTAAATAGAGGTACTAAAAGCAATCTGGGTATCTTAAAGTTGTGAAATGTAGAAATAGAAAACTAGAAAAAGTCAAATTGCAAAGACGAATGCTGAAGGGTAAAAGTTGATTAGGGTGAATTGCAAAGTCAGAAATAGGTGACAAAGACAATCTGTAAATCTTAAAGATAGAATTGTACGAGTATTATGAGAAAAAGTTAGGAAAGTAGGTAAACTTAAAAAACTATCAGTAAAGGAAGCAAATTTGAGGGTAAAGTTAATAAGGACAAGATTCAAATACAAGAAATTTAAAGAGATAAGATACACAGAAATCTTATTAGTGAAGTTCACAGAAGACAGCATTTGAAAAGAAAGCTAGTTTACAAAGTCGTAAAGGATAAAGAAAAAAATGTAGATTACAAAGTCAAATGTCAGTAAAAGAAAAATCTTGCGATGTAAAATACGTAAAAGGTCATATTGAAAGTCGTTTTTTATATTCACGCTCACGTGTCAAAAAATGTACATTAAAGAAAAAAGTAATCCGTAAAAGTACAAAGTCGAATATATTTAAACAGGAAAACCTATGAAGCATATGAACTTAAGCAACACTTCACCACACCTGGCTAAACGCCTGCAAGAGAGAGAGAGAGAGAGAGAGAGAGAGAGAGAGAGAGAGAGAGAGAGAGAGAGAGAGAGAGAGAGAGAGAGAGAGAGAGAGAGACAGACAGACAGACAGACAAACAGAGAGAGAGAGGCTTCCCTGCAGGAGGTGGCCGGGCCTTTAAGCATTGCCAGGAACTAATTTCTATTTTTCCCCGCTCCTGCTAACACTCTTACCCATAAATTATCGCTTACCGCCGCCGGATTTGGGGTGTAAACAGATAAAAATGGGATAAGACAGACAAAATCTGCCAGCTGCCTTCACCTAACTGTTGGGGGAGGAGGAGTCCCCGGGGAGGAGAAGGAAAAAGATGGTGATGATGATGGTGAATAAGCGAGGATGAGGCAAGGATGCACGAAAGGAAAAGAAATGAAGGAAGGAGTGAGATAAAGATAAAAGGAAAGAGAAAGAATGGTAGTGAAGGAAAAATAAAGGTGAGAAAAGAGAAAAAGAAAGAATAAAAGAAAAAGATAGAGAAAACATTGAAACAGAGAGGAAAAAGTGAAGGATACAAGAAATGGAAGGAAGTTAAGAAAATGAAAGCTACAAAGAAAAATGAAAAGAAACAAAAACAAGGGAAAAAACCGCCAAGAAAGGAACATTAAAACAGAAGCAGAAAAATAAGACCTTCAATCATCAAGGTTACAGGAGAAAAACTAAAACAAAACCAAGAAATCATAGAAAAACAAATGGAAAAAGATTAGTAACAAGAGTAGAAGAGAAATTAAAAAGAATAGTAACAACAGTAAAAGAGAAATGAAAAAAAATATGGAATCAGAAGAGAAAAAAAATAAAAACTAGAAGAGGAGGAGGAGGAGGAGGAGGAGGAATAGAGGAAAAGGGAAATTAAGAACTAAAGTAAGATTGTGGAGGAGGCACTAAAATTGGACAAAACATGATAAAAAGAAAGCAAAGAAGGGAGGGTAGATGATAAAGGAGGAATGTTGGTAGGTGGAGAAGGAGGAGAAAGAGGAAGAGAAGGAGCAAGGGGAGATTACGATTGGTGAGAGAGAGGCGGGCCTGGGGCGGGAATGCTGCTCTCTCTCTCTCTCTCTCTCTCTCTCTCTCTCTCTCTCTCTCTCTCTCTCTTAACTCATATTGCTTATGGCTCAGCAAATCTCGCAGTTTGGACGCTCGCTTGGAACGTGTGTGTGTGTGTGTGTGTGTGTGTGTGTGTGTGTGTGTGTGTGTGTGTGTGTGTGAGAGAGAGAGAGAGAGAGAGAGAGAGAGAGAGAGAGAGAGAGAGAGAGAGAGAGTATGACAGGTAGTTCAATTCATATCTGAAGTGAATTATTATGTGAAAGGAGAAGAAAGAAAGAGAATGAGAAGGAGAATAAAAGAAGAAAATACAAGCAAAAAGAAATGATTCATGAGCGTGAGGAAGGAGGGGGAATACAGAGAGAGAGAGAGAGAGAGAGAGAGAGAGAGAGAGAATAAGAGGAATTGCTTGTACTCTTGTCACTGTAAACTTGTAACAATTAAATAATCCTTGTAACCTACCACCACTATCACAACTTCCACCACCACCACCATCATCGAAGAGGACCGTGGACGTGTCGACCTGAGCAAAACAAGACTTGTCCTTAACACACCGGGCAGGATGGAACCACTTGAGCCTATAAGATTTGGTTACACACATGCACTCGCACACGCACTCTCTCTCTCTCTCTCTCTCTCTCTCTCTCTCTCTCTCTCTCTCTCAACGTTCTGGTTCTCTCTCTCTCTCTCTCTCTCTCTCTCTCTCTCTCTCTCTCTCTCTTTCGGTCTGTCTGCTCACACGGTACAATTGATTAATTTACACAAGGAAGTGCGTGCTCATATTCACCTTTTTTTTCTCAGTATTATAAAAGTATTGTCAATAACTGTTGAGTTGACGAGTCTTATATTACTGCTTCATGACCAGGTATATGGAAACAAGTGGAATTTTACCATTTTGTTTATACATTGTGCAATAGATAATAACCAGTACTGATGAAAGGAACAGTATGTAAGGTGATTACTTTACGTATTATAGTTCAGTATTTATGCATGTATTATAAGAACATAAGAATGTAAGAAATGAGACAAAGCCCACACGTGACAATCTCTTTAAAACTTGGCTTACCAGTTTCCACCAATCATCTTGTTCCATAAAATGATCTAATCTTCTTTTAAAGCTTACTAATGACTTGGCACTAACAACCTGATTACTCAGTGGTTTCCCTTGATATACCACTCAATCTAAGAATCAATTCCTTCAGAAATATGTTTTTTTTTATGTAACTTCATGATATATAAGTAAAGCTCTTTTAATGTTAGTATAAAGAAGGCAATTATTGTTTTAAATATTCATTGTTCTGAAAACTCTGTGGATTATTGCTTTACGTACACGACTATAGTGACTGATTCAAATCGACATAACAGTAAAGTCGAAAGACCGCTCCCTAAGGAAATGGAACCCTAGTATTGGTAATATTGTTTTTAATATTCATTGCTATATAAACACAGTCAGCCATTGTCTTGTGTACACGAGTGTATTGATTCACTGATTTAACAGGATGCAACAAGTGGTTTATATAGTCCTCATAATGTTGGTGTTGAAAGTGCGCACTTTTTACGCCCAGCCAGAGGCTCAGTCAATGGGGCCACAGAGGGCGACAGTGTGACGGACAGGGTAGCTTACTTCCTTCACGTGGAGATCGATGCACACGACAATTGGACACACTGGCGACTCGACCTTCGTTTAGTTAAATGCCACACGACACTTCAGCTGAGAGGGATCCGAGCATCGCCGAAACACAAATACGCACTTACACGCAAACACACACAGTAAGCTAGAAAACAAACAAAAAAATAAAAACATGTTTTCGGAATCTCTCTCTCTCTCTCTCTCTCTCTCTCTCTCTCTCTCTCTCTCTCTCTCTCTCTCTGACACGGAAACGTAACCCACTCCAGAGTACCAATGTGAATAAATAAAAGAATTAAAGGTTCTGATGCAGATAAGGTGACAGACATTCATTTCTCTCTCTCTCTCTCTCTCTCTCTCTCTCTCTCTCTCTCTCTCTCTCTCTCTCTCTCTCAGTTTCAACAATGAGATGTGTATATTTTTTGGCACTGCATTCCTAACTCTCCGCGTCACCACCACCACCAGCACCACTGTGTCCTGCCCCTTCATTTCATTCCTCAGCGGCAATTATTGGTATTATTGATCCGGGAGCGTCGTGCAGTGGCACTTAGGTTGTGTAGTGAAAGATGGTCGATAAATTTTATTATACATCTTGTGAGAAAGAGAGTTTAAAATTGGTTAGCTGCTTTCACGGGGAATATTATCTATTAGTTGTGTGCGTGGAGTTTGAATGCATTAATTTATTTTATTTTATTTATTTTTTGTTACGTAGGAGAGAAGGCCAGCCAAGTTCAACACAATATTAAAAAAAAAAGGCCCACTTGATGCTGGTTCTCTAGCAAATGTCTTGACACCTCTCTCTTAAAAGAAGTCAAGTCGTAGGAAGATGAAGATACAGAAGCAGACAAGGAGTTTCAGAGTTTACCAGTGAATAGTATGAATGATTGAGAGTACTGGTTAACTCTTGCGTTAGGGAGCTGGACAAAATAGGGATCAGAAAAGAAAGCCTTGTGCAGCGAGGCCGCAGGAGGAGGGAAGGCATGCAGTTAGCATGATCAGTAGAAAAGTTACCATGAAAATAGCGATAAAAGATAGAAAGAGATGCAACATTTCGGCGGTTAGAAAGAGGCTGAAGACAGTCAGTCAGAGGAGGGGAGTTCATGAGATGGAAAGCTTTTGATTCCACCCTGTCTATCAAAACTGTGTGAGTGGAACCCCCGAAACATGCGAAGAGTACTTCCTAACTGAATCTTGGTCATCCTCTTTTAGGGACTTCGGTGAAACCTTTGCTGTCGGCCTTGACATATCGAAAGCCTTCGATAGAGTCTGGCACAAATCTTTAATTTCTAAACTACCCTCCTACGGATTCTATCCTTCTCTCTGTACCTTCATCTCCAGTTTCCTTTCCGATCGTTCTATTGCTGCTGTAGTAGACGGTCACTGTTCTTCCCTAAAACTATCAACAGTGGTGTTCCACAGGGTTCTGTCCTATCACCCACTCTCTTTCTATTATTCATCAATGATCTCCTAAATCTGACTCAATGCCCTATCCACTCCTATGCTGATGATACCACCCTGCATTATTCAACAGCGTTCAACAGACGCCCAACCCAACAACAATTAAATGACTCAAGGCGAGATGCTATAGGACGCCTAACTTCTGATCTTTCACTTGTTTCTGATTGGGGCAGAGAAAACCTGGTTTTGTTCAATGCCTCAAAAACTCAATTTCTACAACTATCTACTCGACATAACCTTCCAGACAACTATCCTCTCTTCTTCAATAACACTCAACTTCCCTCTCCTCTACATTAAACACACTCGGTCTATCCTTCACTAAAAATCTAAACTGGAAATTTCACATCTCTACTCTTGCTAAATCAGCTTCCAAGAAGTTAGGTGTCCTATGGCGTCTTCGTCCATTTTCTCTCCCTCCCAGCTGCTTGCTCTGTACAAGGGCCTTATCCGCCCGTGTATGGAGTATGGCTCTCATGTCTGGGGGATCCACACACAGCTTTACTAAACAAGGTGGAATCTAAAGCTTTTCGTCTTATCAACTCTTCTCCTCTAACTGACTGTCTTGATTCTTTAAGTCACCGCCGCAATGTTGCATCTTTATCTGTCTTCTACCGCTGTTTTCATGCTGTCTGCTCTTCTGAACTTGCTAACTGCATGCCTTCCCCCTCCTGCGGCCTCGCTGCACAAGACTCTCTACTTCTTCTCATCCCTATTCTGTCCATCTTCCTAATGCAAGAGTTAACCAGTATCTTCACTCCTTCATTCCCTACACTGGTAAACTCTGGAACTCTCTACCTGTGTCTGTATTTCCACCTGCCTATGACTTAAACTCTTTCAAAAGAGGAGTGTCAAGACACCTCTTACGTTAACTGGACCCTCCTTTTAGATTTTTTTGTTTTTTCTCTACTTTCCTCTTAACAGGGCCTGGCAACCAGCGGGATTTTTTTTTTCACTTTGTTTTCCCTTGGCCAGTGCCCTTGTAATGTAAAAAAAAAAAAAAAAAAAAAAATACAGGGGCGGATAAGGCCCTTGTATAGAGTAAGCAGTTGGAGGAGCGAAAAAAAAAAAAAACTGGCAGAGACACCGCAGAAAGCCTAACTTCATAGAAACTGTTTTAGCAAGAGATGAGATGTGAAGTTTCCAGTTAAGATTATGAGTAAAGGACAGACAGAGGATATTCAGTGTGGAAGAGACACAGTTGAGTGTCATTGAAGAGGGGATAGTTGTCTGGAAGGTTGTGTCAAGTTGATAGATGTAAGTATTAAGTTTTTGAGGCATTGAAAACTACTAGATTTTCTCTGCCCCAATCGGAAATTTTAGGAAGATCAGAAGTCAGGCGTTTTGTGGCCCCCGTGCGTGATTGGTTGACTTCCTGAAAGTACGTGGAAAGATGTACGGTGGTATCATCAGCGAAGGAGTGGATAGAGCAAGAAGTTTGGTTAAGAAGGTCATTAATGAATAATAGAAAGAGAGTGGGTGACAGGACAGAACCCTGAGGAACACCACTATTAATAGATTTAGGAGAAGAACAGTGCCGTCTACCACAGCAGCAATAGAACGGTCGGAAAGGAAACTTGAGATAAAGTTGCAGAGTGAAGGATAGAAACCGTAGGAGGGCAGTTTTGAAATCAAAGCTTTATGCCAGACTCTATCAAAAGCTTTTGATATGTCTAACGAACAGCAAAAGTTTCACCGAAATCTCTAAAGAGGATGACCAAGACTCAGTAAGGAAAGCCAGAAGATCACCAGTAGAGCGACCTTGACGGAAGCCATACTGGCGATCAGATAGAAGATTGTGAAGTGACAGATGTTTGAGAATCTTCCTATTCAGGATAGATTAAAAACTTTAGACAAGCAAGAGATTAAAGCTATAGGACGGTAGTTTGAGGGATTAGAACGGTCACCCTTTTAGGAACAGGCTGAATGTAGGCAAACTTCCAGCAAGAAGGAAAGGTAGAAGTCGATAGACAAAGTTAAAAGAGTTTGGCCAGGCAAGGTGCAAGCACGGAAGCACAGTTTTTGAGAACAATAGGAGGGACCCCATCAGGTCCATAAGCCTTCCGAGGGTTTAGGCCAGTGAGGGCATGGAAAATATCATTACGAAGAATTTTAATTGTAGACATGAAATAGTCAGAGAGGAGGAGAGGGAGGGACAAGCCCAGAATCATCCAAGGTGGAGTTGTGAGCAAAGGTTTGAGAGAAGAGTTCAGCTTTAGAGAGAGAAGAGATGGCAGTGGTGCCATCAGGATGAAATAAAGGAGGAAAGATGAAGAAGTGAAGTTATTTGAGATGTTTTGGCTAGATGCCAGAAGTCACGAGGGAGTTTGAGTTTGAAAGATTTTGACATTTTCTATTTATGAAAGAGTGTTTGGCAAGTTGAAGAACAGACTTGGCATGATTCCGGGCAGAAATATAAAGTGCATGAGATTCAGGAGATGGAAGGCTCAAGTACCTTTTGTGGGCAACCTCTCTATCATGTATAGCACGAGAACAGGCTGAGTTAAACCAAGGTTTAGAAGGTTTAGGTTGAGAAAAGAATGAGGAATGTACGCCTCCATGCCAGACACTATCACCTCTGTTATGCGTTCAGCACAAAGAGATGGGTCTCTGACACGGAAACAGTAATCATTCCAGGAAAATCAGCATAATACCTCCTCAGGTCCCCCAACTGGCAGAGGCAAAACGCCAGAGGCACCTTCGCTTTGGGGATCCTGGGGAGGATTGGAGAAATAGGACAAGATACAGAAATGAGATTGTGATCGGAGGAGCCCAACGGAGATGAAAGGGTGACAGCATAAGCAGAAGGATTAGAGGTGAGGAAGAGATCAAGAATGTTGGGCGTGTCTCCAAGACGGTCAGGAATACGAGTAGGGTGTTGCACCAGTTGCTCTAGGTCATGGAGGATAGCAAAGTTGAAGGCTAGTTTACCAGGATGATCAGTGAAGGCAGAGGAAAGCCAAAGCTGGTGGTGAACATTGAAATCTCCAAGGATGCAGATCTCTGCGAAAGGATAGAGGGACAGAATGTGCTCCACTTTGAGAGTTAAATAGTCAAACAATTTACTATAATCAGAGGAGATAAAGGAAAGATAGACAGCATAGATAAATTTAGTTAGAGAGTGACTGTTGAGTCTAAGCCAGATTGTGGAAAACTTGGAAGATTCAAGAGCGTGGGCACGAGAGCAAGTTAAGTCGCTGCGCACATGGATGCTACATCCAGCTTTGGAACGAAAATGAGAATAGAGAAATTAGGAGGGAACATAGAAGGGCCTACTGTCAGTTGCCTCACACAGCTATGTTTCGGTGATGAAAAGAAGATGAGGTTTAGTAGAGGAGAGATGGTGTTCCATAGATGGAAAATTAGATCTAAGACCACGAATGTTGCAAAAGTTAATGTAAAAAAGTTGAGTGAGGTGTTAAGACATTTTGGGTCGCTAACGAGAGGGCAATCCGACCTGGGGACATTTCTGGCCCCCTCCCCTTCTGGGGGACTCCGAGACTGGATTTAGTCGCAATTTTTTTTTTTTTTTAATTTTAAGTGAAGGGTGTCTGTGTGGTAATTGCATTTTCATTATTATTATTATTATTATTATTATTATTATTATTATTATCATTATTATTATTATTATTATAATTATTATTATTATGATTATGATTATTATTATTTTTATTTTTTTATAATTATCATTATCATTATTTTTGTCATCATTCTTATTATCGTCATTATCATTATTACTGTTCAAAATTGTTGTTCAAATAACAATAATGATAATGATAATAGTAATAACAATAAAAATAATAATAATAATAATAATAATAATAATAATAATAATAATAATAATAATAATAATAATAATAATAATAATAATAATAATAATAATAATAATAATAATATTATTATTATTATTATTACTATTATTATTACTATGATTGTTATTATTATCATTATTATAATTATTGTTATTATTATTATTATTATTATTATTATTATTATTATCATTATTATTATTATTATTATTATCATTATTATTATTATTATTATTATTATTATTACTACTACTACTACTACTACTACTACTACTACTACTACTACTACTACTACTTCTACTACTACTACCACTATTAATAATAATGATGATGATAATAATAATGATAATGATAACAATAATACTATTACTATAACAATATTACTATTATTATTACTATGATTGTTATTATTATCATTATTATAATTATTGTTATTATTATTATTATTATTATTATTATTATTATTATTATTATTATTATTATTATTATTATTATTATTATTATTATTATTATTATTATTATTATTACTACTACTACTACTACTACTACTACTTCTACTACTACTACCACTATTAATAATAATAATGATGATGATAATAATAATGATAATGATAACAATAATACCAATAGTAATAATGAAAATAATAATAAAAATAATAGTAATAATTATAATAATAATAATTATTATTATTATCTTTATTATCGTCATTATTATTAATGTTATTATCATTATTACTACTATTATTATTATTATTACTATTATCATTATTATTATTATTATTATTATTATTATTATTATTATTATTATTATTATTATCATTATTATTATTATCATTATTATTATCATTGTTATTGTTACTACTATTATTAATTATTATTATTTTTATTATTATTATTATCATTATTATTATTATCATTATCATTATCATTATTATTATTATTATTATTATTATTATTATTACTATTATCGTTATTATTATTATTATTGTTCTTCTTCTTCTTCTTCTTATCATTACTATTATTATTATTATTATTATTATTATTATTATTATTATCATTATTATCATTATTATTATCTTTATCATTATTATTATTATTATTATTATTATTATTATTATTATTATTATTATTATTATTATTATTATTATTATTACGGTTTTTTTTTTTTACAATCATGATCATCATCATAATCATGACAATCATTTTCATGCCGATTTGTATTGCATGAAGAGTCGGATGAATGAAAGAAGAAGAAAAAATAAAACGAAGTAGCCAAGGAAAACAACTCAACCGCCCTTCCCTCCTTCCCTCTCTCCAAAAAAAAAAAAAAAAAAAACAAGCAAGTGGGAATAAATCTGTCTCACTGCAGTCCTCCTCGCATGACATTGACCCGTAGTGTTCAGAAATACTAAGCTCTCTCAACGAGACTATTTTCAAAGGTCACAGAGACGAAGTGCCCGATTCTCAAGAGTGTTTCTTCTCTTAATAATGAAAAAATCTTGTTACTCTGTCACTTAGAAATGTATAAAAACATCATTAAAACCCTTGCAATAGTGTAATTTTAACTTTAAAAAGTAGTGGAAGTAAGGCACAGAAGTTTCTGCATACGGGCCATTCACACACCTAAATTGATAAGCTTCATGCACACGTTTCGCCACTCAAGGTTGGTGTTTACTAGTGCATGCCGCGGCGATTCCTCACCACACACACTGCCTGCTGACTCACGTGGCGCCACGCACCTACGCGTCTTGGCGCCTAGTCAATAACACTAAGGATACAGGAATACTATACACCACGACCACACGACCATGCACTCATAGGACACAGGACACAATACTACACTCCAGGGGCACATCATCCTGAGGACACAGATTATACGACCCACAATGTTTAATATCAAATGATACATCGAAGGAGACATCACCCCAGGTACACTTTAGCCCAGGACATATCAACCCAGGACTCAACATCGCTCGACAACAAATAACATAGGAAAAAGACACTCAAAATAAAACAAATGCAAGCCATAAATAACACAAGGTAACACCCAACCAGCTGCTATACACCCTTGCCAAATCCTGGCTGCACTCTTGCTATATCTAGACCAGGTTGCGTGACGGACTCCGCCCTCTAGATCACTACGGTTCAAGTGTCTCGAAAATTAGTTAAGTGTATAAAAAAACATTTGCTTTCTGCTTTCTATTCGCACTGTAAGATTTTTAGTGTAAAATGTGTCATTAATTTTTGCTTTCCCCTACCCGTACATATTTTCCACACTTTTAGCATAAACCAATAAAGATTAAAATAAGCAAAAACCAATAGAAATACCAGTACTATTTTTAATGTTACTTTAGAGTTATATATTTTTACCATATGTATCCTGGAAGATGGCACACACACGAGTCTGAGAGAGGAATAAAGAGAAAAGCAACACTCACCCTGCGGCGCCTGTGTCAGCAGCAGGAACAGTAGCAGGTAAGACGTGCGAGCTTCCATCCTGAAGAACCCGATGGAATACTCTGAAGTTCTTGTTTGATGTTGATGCCAATTGCCACGACTCACCACCGGTACTCGTGGTAGAGACACAGGGTCGCGACGGCCCAGAAGTCGCTAGTCTTCACTAAGTTTACTCCGACCCAGTCACCAGCACCTCAGCGGACAATTTCCGCACCGCTTTTATCTACGCCTCATCTTGTCTGAGGTGCTAAAGTTCAGTGATCCATATCTGATGCCATCCGCCCTCAGAAACTGACGCTCACCTGGAGGCTGTAACCGCCACGCGCCGGGCGTAGCCTGCTGCGTCACGTCACTGTTTGGCACAAGGGCTGAGAAGACGTTGTATTCGTCTCTCGATAACCTTTTCTATTCGAATTATTCGATACAAAGTTTGTTGGCAAAGTTGATAGTTATTTATTAAAATTCACCATATATATACGAGTTTTGTAAGACCAACTTTCAGATATTGTTCAAAGTTTCAAGAGGAGAAACATTCACACTCTCACTCAATACTAAGCCATCAAGAAGTGAAGCCGCGACGCCAAGAGGGTGTGGGCTGAGTCACGCCACATTAGCGATTTTACCAAGATCTTCCACCACCGTCACCACTAATCCACGGCGGACTTAATCCCTCGTACTGAGATTTCGTATATTACCTCAGCCTCTGCGATCCCAAAAACGACCCTGCTCTTTCATACCCGACAGCCAAGTTTCCTTGGCCAGTTACCATCGTTCCCTCATGGCAAGGAGGGAACTGCTGGACGTCCTGCCACCACCGAAAGCATCCTCTGTATAAGCTTTCCTGCCCTCTGTTCAACGCCGACGCAGATCACAGAACCTTTCGGGGCATGTATACCAGAGGCGTCCTTGGGGTGTGTCTTGGAGCCAAAACATTCAGTAGTTGAAATATCAAGGAGTAGACGACGAACAAGAAGTGTAGCCCCAATAAGAGCCACCGCGCTAGCCTGGCTTAATGCTCGTTACCTGAGGAGGACAAAGAAATACAAGTAAGAGTGTGGATATAGGCGACGGCTGGGATGTTTAAGAGATGCAAGATGTAGGCGTACTCAAGGGATGGTGTGTCTGTGTGGCGACTATACAACTGGCAGAAGAAGGGGCAAGTCCACAGAGAGTCGAAGTGACACGATTTACACAAGGAGGATGGTGAGAAGCATACAGAGAAGTTAGCCAGTGGATACACATTGTTGGAAGGAGATAGTTGACCCTGGAACGAATAAGAAAGTGTTGAGCAGAAAAGTGATGCAAAAAAGGAAAGAAGAAAAGGTTGGATGAATGTACATTGAATGAATACCAATCAGAAGATGAGAAAGTATAAGAAAAACAGAGAAAATAAGGAAATAAGTGTAATGGACATGGAGATGAAAGGGAAAAGAGAAAGGAAACATGTTTCAATAAAAGGATAACGTTATATATATATATATATATATATATATATATATATATATATATATATATATATATATATATATATATATATACATGCTATTTATTTTAATTCACGTACTAACATATACTTTTTTTTTCTCTTTTATCTAAAATCGTACCTTTCTTCATCATCCATCTGTTACTCCTTCACAATTCCTTCTTAACCAGTCTTTAATCTTTGGCTCGTTTACATATAAACGTCAATCATTTCCTATCTCCTAACGTCACTCCCATGCAACACTGACTTCCGGCATGTTCTTTGTTTTCTGCTGAAATTAGTACCGGCTGGCCGAAACGTTTAGGTGTCACGCTTCACATTTATAGGCCAAAGTATACACTACTATATAGTAGCCTCTCGTCTCACATTTCGTGCGTAATGGACTAGGAAGTGGGATATGACATTTATTTCTGTCTTCTTACTAAGTCCTTGATGATGATATTGATGTGAATATAAATACTATTTTAATGAAGACAAGAAAACAAAAAGCCAAAGAAAATAGTGAGGAAAAATCTGAGTAAAGGTGGAAACGCTATTAGAAAAATATAAATGGATCAGGAGAAAAGGAGAGTAAAGAAATGAAAAGAGAGCAAAGAAGGGAAAAAAAAGCGGACACCAACAATGTTAGAAGGCAGGAAACGCAAAGGAAAGAGCGAATTCAGACAAAAAATAATAGTGGAAAAGAGACAAGGGAACTAAGAAGAATGGAAGAAAAGTGAAGGAAAAGCGAAGGAAAGTGAGAGGGTGAGCAACGAGAGAGGGACTTCAACCGAGCGAGCCACCATGATGATCACAGCTCTCACCGCCAGCCAGTGTGCCACCTCTCCTCTCTCTCCCGCCCTACCTTCCTACCGCTCTCCCACTAGCCCTTCCTTCCAAACGCCCCACTACTGCACGTTCTCCCTCCCTCTCTCTCTCTCTCTCTCTCTCTCTCTCTCTCTCTCTCTCTCTCTCTCTCTCTCTCACACACACACACACACACACACACACACGTACGCAAAAGAAGGCAGGGAGGGAAATATATATATATATATATATATATATATATATATATATATATATATATATATATATATATATATATATATATATATATATATATATATATATATATATATATATATATATATATATATATATATATATATATATATATATATATATATATATATATATATATATATATATATATATATATATATATATATATATATATATATATATATATATATATATATATATATATATATATATATATATATATATATATATATATATATATATATATATATATATATATATATATATATATATATATATATATATATATATATATATATATATATATATATATATATATATATATATATATATATATATATATATATATATATATATATATATATATATATATGAAGAAATAATGAACAAATAGATAAATAAATATATAAATAAATAAATAGATAAATAAATAAATGAATAAATTGGTAAAAGCGGTGTGGCTCAAAGGAAGGGAGGCGATAAGGCAAAGCACGTAAATATGAATACTCGCACTAAGAGCCGCAAAAATGAATGTCGAGAAAACACAGGAGAGAAAAATAAGTGAAATAAAAAAAAAAAAATTCTTATAAATATTAGAATATCAGAATAGTTCAGCTCCTCCTCCTCCTCCTGCTCCTCCTCCTCCTTCTCCTTCTCCATCTCCTCCTCCTCCTCCTTTTTCTCCTCCTTCTCCTGCTTCTTATCCTGCAACTCATTCATGTGCTGCCGGGTGATGGAAGTGATAGGCCAGGTTAGTTTAGGTTACATAGGTTAAAAAATATTCTTGTAGCAGTTCTGTGTTTGACATCACATCCATACTCATTAAGCATCTATCATCCTTCTCTCTCTCTCTCTCTCTCTCTCTCTCTCTCTCTCTCTCTCTCTCTCTCTCTCTTTTCTGTCCACTCTTGTAAATATTATCTCGACCTAAGTCTGAAAATATAAATTAAAATCTAAAATAAGCAACAATATTTGAAAAATTGAAGTATTTGAAACATTTCAGTGTGTCTTATATGCTACATTTTAAATAAGTCTTGATGCATGAGAAGCGGCAGCCCATTTAATGCCAAGGCCTTTTGAGCACTATTTTGTATATCATGAATTTGTTACAGATTTTGTGCATATATATATATATATATATATATATATATATATATATATATATATATATATATATATATATATATATATATATATATATATATATATATATATATATATATATATATATATATATATATATATATATATATACATATACATATATAAGTATATATGTATATATGCATATACATATATACTTATACACATATATAATACAGACCCCAACCAACTTCTCAAAAATACCAACGATAAAAGTTGGCAATACATTATGCATTTTCTGATTAATTGCCTATATATGTGTGCAAAGAATATATAACAATAATAATAATAATAATAATAATAATAATAATAATAATAATAATAATAATAATAATAATTGTAATAATAATAATAACAACAATAATAATAATAATAATAATAATAATAATAATAATAATAATAATAATAATAATAATAATAATAATAATAATAATAATAATAATAATAATAATAATAATAATAATAATAATAACAATGAGAGTAAGAAAGATGATTGTAACAGTGAGCTAAAGAGTATGGAATATTGAATAATATGTTTTTTAAACTGATTTTTAAAGGATCTTAAAGAGGGTCGTAATATAATATGATGTGGGACTGAGTTCCACACCATCCTCATCTATAAATTATTCTAATCGTCTTTTTTTAAGCTACCTAATAACTCGGCGCGAACCTGAATGCTGAATCTCTTCCCAAATTTACTAACTCAAACTTTGTCTTGTGCAACCTAAACTTGAAATCTTGACATTCATTTTAGTGCAATGACATTAGTTTTATCTCGATCTATATACCATTAGAGGTAAATTCTTCGCGTAAGATTTTGTTGTTTGTAATCAATGAACAGAAAAAAAAAAATTAAAACGCCATCTTTCGTTATTCATTCACATTATTATAACACCTCTCTTCTCTTTTCCACTTAATGTAGCTTTATCAAGCCTAGATATTAATTTTTTGTTGGATTTGTATGATATGCGGAGGTATTAATTACGTAAATGACCAGTTCTACATGAAATATATAAATATTCTTTTACTCTAACATGTTATCCAAAATTTCTTTTGAGATGAGAAACGATTCATCCACTTAAGCTGACGTAAAATATGTATTACCAACAGCTTCTGAGTAGATGCAAATTTTCAGGATTAGCAGCATTAACTTTCTGAAACATTACCTATTTTATTTCTTCTTATAATCGTAATATATATGTTTGAGATACTGAATGGAAATAGATGAAATGAATCCTAAGTAATGTTGAGCACCGCAGCGGAAGGTGGTGAGATTGCGGCAAGAACAGTGTGAAAGAAAATTACTTTAATTGAAGTGCATACGGTGCGCTATTTAGCTATTCACACACACACACACACACACACACACACACACACACACACACGCCCGGTAGCTCAGTGGTTAGAGCGCTGGCTTCACAAGCCAGAGGACCGGGGGTTTGATTTCCCGGCCGGGTGGAGATATTTGGGTGTGTCTCCTTTCACGTGTAGCCCCTGTTCACCTAGCAGTGAGTAGGTACGGGATGTAAATCGAGAAGTTGTGATCTTGTTGTCCCGGTGTGTGGTGTGTGCCTGGTCTCAGGCCTATCCGAAGATCGGAAATAATGAGCTCTGAGCTCGTTCCGTAGAGTAACGTCTGGCTGTCTCGTCAGAGACTGCAGCAGATCAAACAGTGAAACACACACACGAAAGAAAGAAGGAAGAATATGAGACAAAAATGGAAGAAGAAAGAAATGAAGGAGGAAGTGTGAAAAACAGAATTAATGAATAAGGAAGGCAGTATATAAACATGAAAGCAGGTAACAAGATTACGAAAAAGTTATCACAACTTAATAAATGAGAGACAAGTCTAAGAAGTAACCACTGAGGAGAATACAAGACATGGTGAGTTACCACAATACTATTGCGCAGATAACAGAACCGGATAGTTTATACTGTATAATGAATCACGATGAAGAATAATATTCTCCACTTTGGTTCAATTGCTTAGAAAGAAGGCATCGGACTGAAGATTACGTAAATACCTGGTGGAACCTCAACAAAAACCACCCCAACCGAACAAGTGTGAGGATCGAACTAAGAACCGACTAAGCGGAGGAGTGTCTGTTGAATGAAAAAGTGACCTGCAAATTAGAATGATTACACTTTTTATACTGATGCATGGCATGCGTCATTTCTCTTGCAGCTCCTTAGTGTGAGAGATCCTCCTTGACAAGTGGTGCGCGTGGTGCTGATACCAGGCTTGATTATCGTCATTACCGATGCCACTGTCACTTCCAACACGCTGCCCGTGCGTGTCTGGATTTGTGAGTGGAGGTGAATACGTTTACCGCTAGACGTCTCCTGAGAAAAATCTTCCCTGTGAGTTTCTGAATTGATGCAAATTTCTACCGGACAGGTTTCTTCAGACAATCACTTATATACTTATTAATAAGAAAGTGTGTCAGAAAACTCGCCGGGTCTGTACATATTTTTTATGTAAAAGGGATTCTAACTAAAGAAAAGAAGAAAAAAATAAGAAAATAACAGTAGAAAACACTAAGTTATTCAACACGCGCTTCATACCACATATTTAGAGCAAAGAAACATCCCAAACAACATGTAACCTGAAGTACTTTATGTCCTTACAATGGGACTCTAGATTTCACAGAGTAAGAGTAGTGATGGAAGTGGTCTATACCATTAGCACACGACTAGAATGACATCAATGAGCAGCTTGGCGTCCGCATGACTAGACTGGTTTTCCTGAAGAGAATATAAAGGTAAAGTTATCATAGTAAGCTGAACGTGTTCTAGAATCTCATGTATCTTCTTTCTGATAAAAAGTAAATGTACAGCAAGAGGTTAATGTTTTGAAGGTAAATGTAAGGCTAATGTTATTTAATATATCTTAACTTTCCGACCGCTTAATGAGTACGCATTCCGATTCTTTGGCGTACTCTTCATCCTAATCTGTAAAATAAAATGTTACTTACACCGCTCAGAATTAGCTACGTTTTGATACGTAAGTCCCCCACGTCGGCAGTTACGTTTAAGGATCTTTGCTATTCAAGGAAAACGTGATTACAAAGTGAAAAACTACATAGAGCCCAGGACCTAAGCACCCGGAAGAGGCGTGTGCCGGTCGGCGTGGGGTCTATAGCCAAGTAGAGCCGCCGTTCTCTCGCCTTCCCCTCCTGCCTCACCTTCAAAGCAGAAAGGAAAACAAGATATTTTCCTAACTTTATTCCGTCTGCTTCTTTTTTTTAGCTTTACATGGTTTTCATCTCCACTCCTGCACTTCACCACACTAGAATTATAAACACCTCCACTTCTCTCACGCCGCCTCGGAACATTCTCGTTAATATCTCCCTCCACTACGCAAGCACACTAGCCTCTGCCACACTTAATTTCACTCGCACTCTCTCTTTCACCACACTTCTTGTCATCATACTTCACACGCTCCATTTACACACCCCCTTGTTCTCTGCCACACTCAACACTACAGCCCATCTTTATCACACACTCTATCGCGACATACCACCTATATGCCACACATCACAGCGCTACATCACAATTTGTCCGGCACACTTTCGTCACACCACATCCATACAAGCAGACACTTCCTTCTATCGCTACATTCCGTTTTACAGTCACACTACACCGTAGCTACACTTCATTTTGCTAACCACATTCGTCATTTATCACTTCAGCTACACCATGGTTTGACGACTATCATTTTCTTTGCACGTCATTGTTTTCATGTCTGGTATTCTTAAATGTTTTGTTCTCTTACCATAACCATTTACATTTTCAGAGTTAGTTATCTGGGTTGTCAAGAGCTTTTCTTTTGTTGATAATATAGAAATTTTGCTTATTTGTCACTTGAACTGCAAAAACACCCTTGAAAACCTGTGTGACTTAACTATGGCCTTCTGAGTGTAGTGGTGCGGCCTGAAGGATTTTTAGAATATGGTCCTTTTAGTCCTGTATTTTAACACTTTTGTTCTTTTAATAGCACTATTTCCAAAGACAACAGAGATAATCAGATAGGTTCTATTGCATATTTTCTTCATCATCACTCGAATAGATAATATCTTTAAGAACCGCAAAAACTTCCACTAAAGCTTGTTGAAAAATTGTTCATATAAGCCACTCAAACGTTTAGAATACAGACCTATTAGCACCACGACTCCCGTGACCACACTACCAACCACCCTTGTTTGAGTCGCACTCAAAAACACAGAAGCTGATTTAAGTGTATTCACTCGAGCACAGTACTATTGCCATCCAAGGACACACGGACAAGGAAATGCTGTCACTAGTGATGTTCTCAGCGGCTAGTTGGTCCAAGTATTACCACTTGGCTCTAAAACACGTGGTATTCTGATTTTGTATTCCTGCCAAAAATCTACAAACATTTTGTTAGCTACGGAATTAAATAGATACATATGATTTAATATATATGTAGGTATGGCTTTAGGTGTAAATGTTAAATCATAAGTTATCGGATTAAATAGATGGAATTGTGTAGCAGAGAGGCGGGTGTAGCATAGCTAGTCACTTGTCAATCAGATTATCATTGTTGATTTACGATGTTTTCTCGTATGTTTGATTGCAGGTTATCTGATATCGGTTATCTCTATCTCTCTCTCTTTTTCTCCACCTGTTTGTCTGTCTGTCTGACTGTCTGTCTGTCTATCTGTCTATCTGTTTCGGATGACCACTTTTAATCGCATATTTCTTTCATCTCCTCTATCCGCTTGTTTGTTTGTCAAAAGCGAACACCTTTGCCTATAACTCTTCATCTCCCTCCTCTACCTGTCTGGCCGTCTATATATATATATATATATATATATATATATATATATATATATATATATATATATATATATATATATATATATATATATATATATATATATATATTTGGAATTATTACTTTCATTTCTAACTCTCTATCGCTTTTTCTAACTATGTTTGTTTGTCTCTGACACTGGTTTGAATGAATAATGTGGTTAATTTTGTCTGTACTCGTATCTCTGCTTCTCACTTTTTCAGCTTCCCTGCCTGCCTACCTTTCCGTCTGTTTGTCTACTAAGGTATAATTCCTGCCCTGTGCGTATGAGTGGCCTGCTGTACCATTAGATTCAGTGTGGGATTGATTTGGGTGACAGTACAATACATTCCTGATGACGTCTGGCTCAAAGCTTAGTAAACTCTTGAACTTTTACAGAATTACTCACACTATCTGATAGAAAGTGGCACAGTTATTCAATATAAAGGCATAACATGCAGAATCTGGTAGAGAGTATTGTAAAGTATCTGGTAGACAGTAACACATAGTACTATGATGAATGCAGAGTATCAATAGAAAACCTAATATTTAATGAGGATAGTTTGTTCATCATGAACATCTTTGCTAGTTCTACAGGTAATACTACGTATGTTTTAAGTCGAGTACGATACTATATATTATCTATCTATCTATCTTTATCTATCCATCTATCTATCTATCTATCTACCTGTCTATCTTTCTATCTATCTATCTATATTTATCTATCCATCTATATTATCTATCTATCTATCTATCTATCTATCTATCTATATATATATATATATATATATATATATATATATATATATATATATATATATATATATATATATATATATATATATATTGGAAGAAGGCCATTCAGTATACATGTTTTGTTGAAGTCTACAGCGGTGACAGCGTTATTAACTTGTATTGTATTTTTTCTAGCAGTCTTGCGATGTTTCGCTGGTTGATGTTGAGTCTTTTGAGATATTCCATTCTTTCTTATTTTTTTTTTCTCAACATCCATCCTAGCTTCCAACGAACTCACGAGCAGATAAATCAAGTCTCCAGATACTAACCCGACAGTGCAACCATACCGGCCTCAAAGAAAAACTCAACAGTCTATTCATGCAAGTCTCCTAGAACTTAGACAATACTCCAACCTTGCTACGAAGTAACTCCACAAGGCCAACATTCACATCCATACCTCCAAGAACAAAACCTCTCCTAATGCCGATGAAAAGAAGACATGTAGACACTATTAAACTCGCACACGTCTGGATCAAAGTCAGCCTTGGTATAGTTCAGACTGACTTGTGACTCACCAATCCAACGTTTTCAAGCTTATGCAACAAACAAACGACTAACGAACGAGACTACTTATCAGCAAAAATCGTAAAAAAAAGATAACATAAAAGTATTTTCGAGATTACATATTAACTAGAGGGGAAAGAAAAAAACTTAACAGGTACTTTGAAATGACGAACTCACAAGACTGTTTACCGGCAAGAACCACTGAGAAGCGAGCAACACTTGCATTAGACGTTACACGTAAATTAAAATGGAGGGAAGAAAAAAAAATCATAGCTACTTTCATCACTAAAGAATCGAGTAGCTTCTGCATTCTCTTGTGTGTATCGTGATCATAAAGACAATAATGCGATCATAATATTTCATACAGGGAATATCGCAAGTGTCTGTGGTGATTTCTTACATCTTTCCTTTTTTTATGTTCATATATTCAGTTCTATACCAACTGATTCCCTTTTTGTGTTAAGTAGTGAAATTAAGGCTCTTCCAGATTGCCAGGTAACTATATCAGAATTAACTTAACAGCAGCACATAAACACGTGCAGGACCATATATGAATAATTTAGTTTGTAGTATATAATTACTAGTTTCCTTCATTCCTTACAACATTCTATTCAACCCCTATCTTTTTTTTTATCTTTTCCTTCTCCCATTCACAAACGTTAGCACTGTGCTATCTATACATGATATCTCCGTTGTGATTTTTTGTTCTCAGATTTACAATCAAGTTCATTCATTGGCATTTTTAAGATATTAATAATTGATATTTAAAATCACAAGGCACTATATATATATATATATATATATATATATATATATATATATATATATATATATATATATATATATATATATATATATATATATGTGTGTGTGTGTGTGTGTGTGTGTGTGTGTGTGTGTGTGTGTTTCACTGTTTGATCTGCTGCAGTCTCTGACGAGACAACCAGACGTTACCCTACGGAACGAGCTCAGAGCTCATTATTTCCGATCTTCGGATAGGCCTGAGACCAGGCACACACCACACATCGGGACAACAAGGTCACAACTCCTCGATTTACATCCCGTACCTACTCACTGCTAGGTGAACAGGGGCTACACGTGAAAGGAGACACACCCAAATATCTCCATCCGGCCGGGGAATCGAACCCCGGTCCTCTGGCTTGTGAAGCCAGCTCTCTAACCACTGAGCTACCGTGTGTGTATGCTGATAGTGTGTATGTGTGTGTGTGTGTGTGTGTGTGTGTGTGTGTGTGTGTGTGTGTGTGTGTGTGTGTGTGTGCGTGTGTTATCGGTACTCAGAGTAACATGCAAAGCGTTTCATTATAGTGATCGGCAACAGTTACATTTTTTGTACATTATTCTTTAATTTTATCTTTAAAGTACCGATCTCACTAAGGACACAAAGTTTATATTACGAAAGACAGCTCCAGGAAAGATGAACGCGGAATTCAGGAGATAAAGTAGTAAATAATAAACAGTAATATACAGAAATTGACTATTATTCGCATTTCTTATTTGTATTAACAATATTTGGATACACTCATAATATGTATTTTAGTTATAACAATCAAAGTATTTCTTCTCACTTTCTTTTATTTTGGCAAAGTATTTGTATGAGTGTGATAATAAGAGGAAGATCGGTGATAAAACTTATCAGATAAAGGAAAGATGAGGAAACTGTATGTCTGTATGGTTCTGGGAGGATGCTGGTAAGAAGTGAGTAGAAGGAAAGAGAGGAAGGTTTGGGGTACATTAAAGGAAAACATATGGTTAATAAGTGTAAGAGAAAGATACGGAGATAAAATTTTAAGTAGAGACAAGTAATCTGTTGCAGCAACCTTAGACGGTGGCAACCTAAATGTTAATGAATTGATATGAAACTTGGACTTCCTCTTCCTGTTGCCTCTTTTTATCGTAAATATCCATAAATATTCGAAATTTTTTCTTGTGTATGTGCATAGTCAAAAATGTGAAACAATCCCATTAAAATTCTAATGTCTATCAATTGTATTCATTTCCTCCTTGATAATGTAAAGCCGTTAATGGTGATAGTGACAGTGGTGATACTGTTAATGCTGCAACGAACTACACAAGATAAGTTACTAACATGGAAGTTCTTGAGTATTATGAAATTAATTTTTCCAAATGAGATCTGAATCAAATCAAGTTTATGGTGTTGAAAAATTAATATCTGCGACAAAAAAAAGTAATAATTTATAACTATTTTGAAATTATGTGACAATAAAAAAAACGATCAAAAAACGAAGTAGAAATATTAATCAATAGAATAATTACGTGTATTTATGGTACTGAGATGCTATAATGTTATCGAACATTAAAGAATAAGTCTGATACTGGTTGCTCTGCGAGGCAAATGCCATGCTATCATACATCAACATAGTTGTAGAAATTAAATGAAAACATCATCGTTGATGGGGATCGATGCTGCGTGCTGTATAAAGTTAAACTTTGCTAACCTAACATGTGTTCCTAATCGTTATTACATTGAGGTTATGGATATGAAGCTACCACGATCTTGATTAGTGTTGTTTTTTTCTTGTGAATTTATGAGCTATTTCCTGTTTGCATGTACATGAACGTTAACAGATGATCGTGTGGTTCAGTAAAAAAAGTACTACATAACAGTGAGGGAACCATGAACCAAGACGACGGACCAAACAATAGGTTATTCCTTCAGAGTCATGTTGGAGAGGACATTTGCATCTTTATGCCTCAGATTAAGTGGGATTGCTACTGAAATGGTTATAATACGAGGGACAGAAATATGAGTTACACATTGCAACAGTGCGTGAATACCAGTTATTTTACCCTTGTGGTGTGACTGTCAACAAGTTCAGGTGTGGAGGGAGCGGATGGGACCCCGGGCAGCGTGCGAGAGGCAGCAGCACGCTAGTAGCCACGTGACCCTCAGAGATGCACGCAGCGCGGAGCCACGACGCAGACTGACTCACGCCTGTCTCTCACACCTCCACCTTTCCTGCCGACCCTCCCTGCCTGCCGCCTCTCGCACCACACGCCCAATAAATTTTTGCTTCTTTGATGAATTCTTGACAATAATGGACTTTGCATTCGTACTGTGTAAATACTGAGGAATTAATCAGACTATTCCATAGTATGGAAAGAGGAAAGTGACATACGGCAGCGAGTGAGGAAAGGCAATGCAAACCATCGTCTCTTGGCACCTTGCTTTCACTCACCTGGACCAGCGATGTGCACCGCCGCCACGTCCTTCTGGCTCGCAAGCTTCCCCTCCACGCCAACCAATGAGGATGCGAGCACCACTAGCCCACCAATCAGGGGCCAACAAGAAACGGCTAACCAATCCACGAACTGACTAAAACAAACTGGGCCAATTACGTCCGGCCTGAAAACAAGCTGCCAATCGTGGGGAAAGTGTGAACAAGGAGCCAATAAAGAGTCGTCTTGACACATCAGCTAAACCAAGAACCTAGTACACACGTCACATCATGAGTCACCGTCACACCGTCATCTCAGAACCAAGTTGAGGGAGGAGGGGGCGGGCGGCCATGAGCCTTTTGACTGACAGGCCTCGAGACGAAACGTTGGAGTGACTGACCAGTGGGAGTAATGGAGTGATGGATAGAGTAATAGAGATAATGACGGGTAATAGACAATCTGTGGGTGATTGACGGAGCCACATAGGCGGTCACAGGGCAGTAGAAGAAGAGAGTTGATGCTCCGCCAGTGGCTGATTGATAGATACAAGACACTGAATGAATGACTTATTGCATCGTAAAGGCAGACAGAGTTATTAGCAGGAGAGAGAGAGAGAGAGTATGCGTGTGTACTATGATAATAATAAACGGTTTATTATTGTTGTTGTCTTGAGGCTGAAAATATACATACTAATATCAAAAGGTTCTTAGTGGTTACCGAGTGTGGGGGAATTGCAATGAGAAATGGGTAGCAACAGTGGGCGGCTGTGGGCGGACAGTATTGCCATCTCTGATGTTGGTCTTTCTGCTTGTGGTACAAGATGGTTGACGTAGTGTGTGAGAAGGATCGAGGCATCTGATAAAATTGGCAGACTTAGGCATAGATGAGGTCGCAGCTTGGGTCAGTGGGGCTTGGTGGGAATGGTGTAGCTGTGCTAAAGGATACCCTATCCCGAGAAGATTCGTACTGATACTTGTCGGGCGCGTCATCCTCATACCTCACAGCCGCACTAGCGCCCACTCCACTCACCATCCAGCTTTATCTAAGTTCTCCGATAAACATGTGCGTATGTGTGTGTGTGTGTGTGTGTGTGTGTGTGTGTGTGTGTGTGTGTGTGTGTGTGTGTGTGTGTGTGTGTGTGTGTGTTTTGTACGGGAAAAACTGGCCAAGGGCAACAGAAAGAGTAAATAAAAAAAAAATAATGATAAAACCCACTTATTTTTGTCGGTTCCCTTGCAGGTCAGTGTGTTAGCAAAAAAAAAAAAAAAAGTCTTGAAAACTTCCTCTTAAATGAGGTTAAGTAAGAGAAGCATAGAAATGTAGATGCAGATAGGGAGTTCCAGAGTTTACCAGAAAAATCTATAAACTATTAAGATTACTAGTTAACTCTTGCATTAGAAAGTGGACAAAATAGGGGTGATAGGGAAAAGAATGTCTAGTCTTGTGCAGCGAGGCCGAAGGAGGAGGGGAGGTATGCAGTTAGCAAGATCAAAAGAGCAGTTGGCATGAAAATATCGGTAGAAGATAGCAAGAGATGCAACATGATGGTAGTGAGAAAGATTGAAGACGGTCAGTCAGAGGAGAGGAACTGATGAAACAGAAAAGCTTTTGATTCCATTATATTTAATAAAACTGTGTGAGTGGAATCCCCCTATACATGCGAAGAGTACTCCGCGTATAAGGCCCTTGTACTGAGTCAGCAGTTGCAGGAGTGAGAAAAACAGGCGGAGACGCCTCATAATGCCCAACTTCATAGAAGCTGTTTTAGCAAGAGATGAGATGTGATGTTTTCAGTTTAGACTATAAGTAAAAGACAGACTGAGGATATGCTTTGTAGTAGAAGAGAACAGTTGAGTATCAGTGAAGAAAGGGAAACACTTGTCTGGAAAATTGTGCAAAGTTGATAGATGGAGGAATCGAGTATTTGAGGTATTGAATACTAATAATTTTTTTTTTCTCTTCCAATCAGAACATTTTAGAGATATCAGAAGGCAGGCGTTCTTTTGCGTCTCTGCATGATTTGTTGACTTCCTGAAGTGTGTGTGTGTGTGTGTGTGTGTGTGTGTGTGTGTGTGTGTGTGTGTGTGTGTGTGTGTGTGTGTGTGTGTGTGTGTGTGTGTGTGTGTGTGTGTGTGTGTGTGTGTGTGTGGGTGGGTATGTGTGTGTGTGTGCTTTCTTATAGATAATTTTTTTTAAATACAAGACAGGATTTTCCTTCCCTTAGTCTGATAAAAGGGAAAAGTTTGCTACCTTTGCATATGAAGCGCGATACAATAGTACTGAAAACAACGCGAGTATTAGTTAGTTTCAATCGCATGGAAATAATTTGAAGGGAAAAACATGTGAAAAAAAGGTGACTGCAAGAGGCCAGTTGGTGGACGTAAAGCAAATCCTGATCTCTTAAGACATACCATCTCCTATCCTTATCCACATATTTACCAAGGATTCTCTTAAAACTGCCTGATATCTATGCATCTACCAGTGAACATTCTTACTAAATTTGTGCCACTTATTCGCAACCTGTTGTAAAACAGTTTTAGTCTATATCTTTCTATAAATTGGAATTCGTCTTGTTTAAAACTATTTGTACGAGTTCTAACTCGTCCCTGCCTAACAGAGCTTAATCCATTATGTTCTTTATTCCCTTAATACTTCTGTAACATCACCACGTACCCTATACACCTCTCCAGAGTGCAGTAATGTTTTTAACTTACCCTGATAAGTTTTCTTCAGTACCCTTCATTGGCTTTCTAATACAATATTTAGTCAGGGTGAACATCACAAAGGCGGCAAAAGTGTACAGCAGTCTTCGAAGCTTAGAGACGAAATCCCCGATTCGTAACATTATATTTCCTTCCTTACTCACTGCAATGTTGCATCTTCGCTGAAGAAATCATTAGGCTACAATAAGTAAACAAATAGATAAATAGATAAGTAAAAAATAATCAAATACATGACACACACTAATTATAAGCATGTGAAACAGTGTGAGTGACACAAAACACAACAGTTTTCAGGGCCTGATTTGTGCACATGCATAATATTTGCCGGTGGATACCAATTGAGTAAAAAGTATTGCAAAAGTGTAAGTAATTTCTTCTGCGTTACGTTTAGGTTGTGGACGGATACTTCATTGTACTCCATTTTCTATTTTTAAGTCTTGATAA
Organism: Portunus trituberculatus; assembly: GCF_017591435.1. Lineage (NCBI taxonomy): Eukaryota > Metazoa > Arthropoda > Malacostraca > Decapoda > Portunidae > Portunus > Portunus trituberculatus. Next base: position 17,068,566 of record NC_059300.1, read on the forward strand.
CATCCGTGATGAACGTTACCAGCGAATTTTGGTAACTTCCATGATTATAATTAGTGTCATTTGTAACAGCAACGGGCCAGTGTATCAACGAGTCTAACTGAAATTTCACTTAAATATCTATTAAGACTTCTGCAATTTCTTCTAGCATGTTAAGTGAAGCAGCCTTATGTGAGAAGATGGGGCATCAATATTTTTGCTTGATGTGGACCTCCTGATTCATGAACAGTTCGCCATATTTTCACTTACTTGAAAATATAAATGTAGTTAATCATATTTCACTGCTATAATCAATGAATAATTCAGTTTTGCATTTAGTCAAGAGTAGGGTTCCTATAGTCTGACCGAGCTTAATTTACGGGTATGGGGGGGCGAGGGGAACTCTACAGTGGTGCCACGTTTCCAAAAAATGCGATGTGAAATGGAAGTTATTGGTGTACAAGGCATCGCAAATACCATCAATTCAGATGTATAAAATTTCGACTTGTGTATATAGATGGCTGAATCAACAGTAACCATTATATGCATAAAAAACTATATAGTACCATACAAACATGGCATACATATTCAACAGTGTTGCTGATATCAACTGTAGTAACTTATAATGGTACTTAGCGTATGTTTAGGGTGTGTAATAATATCAGCGTTACAGATATAAGATAATGAGCATGGAAAAAAGAAATAATCTATTATCCAAAGTAAAAAAAAAAAAATAGTAGAAGTCTTGTGAGTGGCGGCAATACTGATGAACCCAGCCTGGCCAGGCCGAATAGCCTCACCTTGTAGTACCAGATGTTGCTATAATTATAAGATAAAATGCTCACATTTACTGGCTTTTACAGTAATTTCAAGGGTGAGGCATAATCGCATTCATAATTCGTAAGCCAAGCTAATGTGTAGTTTCTATTTTTACAAAATAGTAGGTATATGCCAATACCTAAGTGAAAAAAAAAGAAGCATTTTTCACTTGTGAGCGGCAACTCTTCCACACCCAGCTGGTGGCCTTGACACATTGTGGTGGCGACGTGACTGACCTCGTGCCACTCACTTCTATATACATATATATATATATATATATATATATATATATATATATATATATATATATATATATATATATATATATATATATATATATATATATATATATATATATATATATATATATATATATATATATATATATATATATATATATATATATATATATATATATATATATATATATATATATATATATATATATATATATATATATATATATATATATATATATATATATATATATATATATATATATATATATATATATATATATATATATATATATATATATATATATATATATATATATATATATATATATATATATATATATATATATATATATATATATATATATATATATATATATATATATATATATATATATATATATAT
>NC_059300.1:17072502-17192502 GCF_017591435.1 Portunus trituberculatus
ACATATATATATATATATATATATATATATATATATATATATATATATATATATATATATATATATATATATATATATATATATATATATATATATATATATATATATATATATATATATATATATATATATATATATATATATATATATATATATATATATACATATGTGTATATGTATTTATATATATATATATATATATATATATATATATATATATATATATATATATATATATATATATATATATATATATATATATATATATATATATATATATATATATATATATATATATATATATATATATATATATATATATATATATATATATATATATATATATATATATATATATATATATATATATATATATATATATATATATATATATATATATATATATATATATATATATATATATATATATATATATATATATATATATATATATATATATATATATATATATATATATATATATATATATATATATATATATATATATATATATATATATATATATATATATGGGGCAATACTAAGGGAAACAAAAGTAAAAGTAAGGTTCACTTAGTTGCCAGTCCCCATAGAGGCCCAATATAGAGTCAGCTAAAAGAAAGGGATAAATGTCTCGAGACACCCTCTTGAAAGGAAGTCAAACCATAAGAAGTTGGAAATACATTCACAGGTAGCGAGTTCCAGAGTTTACTAGAGAAAAGTAAGAATGATTGAGAGTACTGGTTAAATCTTACATTAGGGAAATGAACAGAATAAGAGTGAGAGGAAGAAGAAAGTCTTGAGGAACGAGGCCGCAGGAGGACGGGAGGCATGCAGCTAGGAAGATCAGTAGAGCAGTTAGCATGAAAATAGCGGTAAAAGATAGAAAGAGATGCAACATTCCGGCGGTGAGAAAGAAGCTGAAAACAGTCAGTTAGAGGACGGGAATTGATGAAACGAAAAGCTTTTCATTCCATCCTTTCTAATAGAATTGCGTGAGTGGAACACGTCCATATATGCGAGGAGAATACTCCATACATGGGCGGATGAGGCCCTTGCACAGAATAAGCAGTTGGGGAGAAGTGAGAATAACTGTCGGAAACGCCTCAGAACGCCTAACTTCATTAAAAAGCTGTTTTAGCAAGAGATGAAATGTGAAGTTTCCAGTTTAGATTATGAATAAAGGACAGATCAAGGGTATTCTTTGTAGAAGAGATTAGTTGTGTCATTGAAAAAGAAGGGATAGTTGTCTGGAAGGTTGTGTCGAGTTGATAGATGGAGGAACAGAGTTTTTTGAGGCATTGAACTACGTTTTCTCTGCCCCAATCAGAAATCATAGAAAGATCTGAAGTGAGGCGTTCTGTGGCGTCCCTACGTGATCTGTTGAGTTCCTGAACGGTTGGTCGTCTCCAAGTAAGATGCAGAAAGGTGTAAAGTGGTATCATCAGCGTAGGAGTGGATAGGATAAGAATATTGGTTAAGAAAATCATTAATGAATAATAGGAAGACAGTCGGTGACAACAGAACTCTGAGGAACACCACTATTAATATATGTAGGAGAACAGAGGTCGTCCACCACAGCAGCAATAGAACGGTCGGAGAGAAAACTTGAGATAAAAATGCAGAGAGAAGGCTAGAAGCCATTGGGGATAGTTTTAAAATCAAAGCTTCGTGTCAGACTCTATAAAATGCGTTTGATATGTCTAACATAACAGCAAAAGTTTCACCGAAACCTCTATAAAAGGGTAATCAACGCTCAGTAAGGAAAGCCAGATCACCAGTAGAGCGGTCCTGACTGAAGCTATACTGGCGATCAAATAGAAGAATGTGAAGTGACATATGTTTAAGAATCTTCCTATTGAGGGTAAATCAAAAACTTTAGACAAGCAAGAGAATAAACCAATAGAGCGGTAGAACAGTCACCCTTTTTAGGAAAAGGTTCGATATAGGCAAACTTCCAGCAAGAAGGAAAGGTATAATTCAAAAGACAGAATTGGAAGAGTATGTCCAGACAATGTGCAAACACGGAGGCACAGTTTTTGAGAATTATAGGAGGAACCCCATTAGGTCCATAAGCCTTCCGAAAGTTGAGGTCAGCGAGGGCATAAAAAACCCAATTACGAAGAATCTTAGTTGAAGAACAGACTTATATAAAGTGCAGGAGATTCAGGTGATAAAAGGCTCAAATACCTTCTGTGGGCAACTTCTCTATCATGTATAGCACGAGAACAGGCTGTGTTAAACCAAGGTTTAGAAGGTTTAGGTTGAGAAAAAGAATGACACCATAACCTCTGTTATGCGTTCAACACACAGAGACACGGAAACGGTAATCATTTCAGGGAAAATCAGCATAATACCTCCTCAGGTCCCCCCAACTGGCAGAGGGAAAACGCCAGAGACACCACCGCTTAGGGGAATCTTGGGGAGGGCTTGGACATGAGAGTTAGAACATTTCTAGAAAACAACAATATACTACCTGACTCGCAAACACAGATCAACTGACTCAACCCTAGCGACTATCGCAGAAACCATTTCAAAAGCCCCCTCAGACAAAAAGCAATGTTGTATATTTCTAAGAGATGTCTCCAAGGCATTTGACAAGGTATGAACAAATGGTTTCAAATACAAATTATAACAGATACAACTTCCTAGAATAATAGGAAAGCTACTTTGTAGCTTTCTCGACAATAGATCAGCCTCTATTACACTAAATAGCTTCGAAGGCCAAAGCTTTCAACTCCACATTGTTGTACAGCAAGGAAGCAGCCTATCACCCACACTTTACACAATATATACATACGACATACCCCCACCTAATACAGACGGGATAAATAATACAATACGCAGATGACATTACACAAATCATAACTCAAGCAGGCAAATCAAGAAATATGCTAACAAAAAAGATAGAAAAGAAATTAAAAACATAGATCATTTCAATAACAAATGGAAAATAAAAAACAACACATCAAAATTTACTATCCTCCCCATAGCTTCATTAAAGACAACTTCGGTTACCATTGAAGCAAATTTAATACCCTATTCAAATGAAGCAAGCGTACTAGGATTAAAGCTCTGCCGACGTGGATACAGCAAACATGTTATACATATCACCAAAAAAGCTTCCCTTGCACTCAAAATAATAAAACGCTTTGAAATGCTTAATACCAACATAAAATACACTTAGTTAAAGCTTGTGTCCTTCCTATCCTAACATACCCAACCTACACACTAAATGCACTCTCAAAACAACAAATACTTTCACTACAACGAATACAAAACAAAGCGCTAAGGTTTGCACACCAAGAGAAATATCCATATACAAAAGCGACAGAAGAACTGCACTCAATATCTAACCTGGATCCTCTAAACATCACAATTCATAAAAGTGGAAAAAAACATTAAACAAAAAAATTGAGAACATCCTTAAAGACACAACATACATTAAAGCAAAGATAATTACGAGAACGGAGCTGAACACAATTGGTTCAGGAAACCTATAAAGTATCTTAACAAAATTAGCTCACCCCCCATGTTCACAAAATAGCACACTTACCAGGAATACCTACCTTGGAGACATATGACATAAAACATACATCACATCAACCCCACATGATATGGAATATATAAGTAGTATAACAACTTACAAACAAGGCACATGGATGGTTCGCTCTCTCTCTCTCTCCTCTGCTCTGCGCCCTGAGTTGCTGGGGGGGATGTGTGGGCTGTCTAATGGTCGTGTAGAGCATGGAGCCTCCCGTTACTACTTCCCCTTCCCAGCAAGGGATGGTGTACACCGGTGCTGTCTGTAGACATCCGGCAGCGGAGAGAAGTTGAGAGAAAGCAGTACATCCAACCTTAGTTCCATAACAAATCCACCATTAAACCTAACATGGTATTACAAAATAAAATCACATACAGAAACTAACAACACAAGAAACTATGACAATTTTCATGCGCCCTTTGCTCTGCGCCTTGAGTTGCTGGGGAGGATGTGTGGATTTTCTAACTGTCGTGTAGAGCATTCTTCCCTTCCCACCTGCTTTACCTCTTCATAGTTTCACCCATCTTTTCTATCCCCCTTCAAGGTCAAGGTCAACATCAGGGAATAAGTTCCTGCACAACTTTCATTTATCGCGGTGTTTTATTCATATGTATATAACTGTATTTGTTCATTCTCTCAGTATAATTTAAAATTATTATTTACAACTCTTTTTTTTTATGTCAGAGGGAGAACTACCAGAGGCACAAAAATGAATATTAGAAAAAAATTGCCCATTTGAGGTGTAGTCTCCATAAAAGAAAGAAAGAAAGGAATTAGTCAAACTTCAGGGACAAATGTCTGGACACCTTTCTCTTAAAAGAAGTTAAGTCGTCGGAAGATAGCAATACAGAGACAGGCAGGGAGTTCCAGAGTTTACCAGTGAAAGATATGAATGATTGAAAATACTGGTTAACTCTTGCATTAGAGGGTTGGGCAGAATAAGGGCGAGAGGAAAAAGAAAGCCTTGTATCACGAGGCCACAGGAAGAGATTAAGCATGCAGCTAGCAAGATCAGTAGAGTAGTTAGAATGAAAATAGCGATAAAACATAGAAAGAGATGCAACATTTCGGTGGTGAGAAAGGGTCTGAAGACAGTCAGTCAGGGGAGGAGAGTTGATGAGACGAAAAGCTTTTGATTTCACCCTATCTAATAAAACTGTTTGAGTGGAAAACCCCCATAACATGCGAAGAGTACTCCATACAAGGACGGATAAGGGCCTTGTACAGAGTTAGGTTAGGTTAGGAAAGGAAACTTGAGATAAAATTGCAGAGAGAAGGATAGAAACCGTAGGAGGGCAGTTTTGAAATCAAATCTTTGTGCCAGACTCTATCAAAAGCTTTTCATATGTCTAACGCGACAGCAAAAGTTTCACCGCAATCTATAAAAGATGACTAAGACTCAGTAGTGAACGTCAGAAGAACATTAGTAGAGTGACCTTGACGGAAGCCATCCTGGCGATCAAATAGAAGATTATGAAGTGAAAGATGTTTAAGAAAATTCTTATTGAGAATAGATTCAAAAACTTTAGACAAACAAAATATTAAAGCTATAGGACTTTAGTTTGAGGGATTAGAACGACCACCCTTTTTAGGAACAGGCTGAATGTAGGCAAACTTCCAACAAGAAAGAAAGATAGAAATTGATAGGCATGGCTGAAAGAGTTTGACCAGACAAGGTGCAAACACCGAAGCACAGTTTTTGAGAACAATAGGAGGGACCCCATCAGGTCCATAAACCTTCTGAGGGTTTAGGCCAGTGAAGGCATGGAAAACATTATTACGAAGAATTTTGATTGGGGAACATGAAATAGTCGGAGAGAGGAGAGGGAGAAAGAAGCCCATAATCATCAAAGGTGGAGTTGTCAGGAAAGGTTTGAGAGAAAAGTTCAGCTTTATAGAAAGAAGATATGGCAGTGGTGCCATCAGCATGAAATAAAGGAGGGGAAAATAAAGAAGTAAAGTTAGTGGAGATGTTTATTGGCAAGATGCCAGAAGTTTTGGGGGGAGTTTGAGTTTGAAAGATTTTGACATTTTCTGTTTATGAAGGAGTGTTTGGCAAGTTGAAGAACAGACTTGGTATGATTCCGGACAAAAATATAAAGTGCATGAGATTCAAGAGATGGAAGGCTGAAGTACTTTTTGTGGGCAACCTCTATTTAATCATGCATAGCACGAGAATAGGCTGTGTTAAACCAAGGTTTAGAAGGTTTAGATTGAGAAAAAGAATGAGGAATGTACACCTCCATGCAGACACCATCACCTCTGTTATGCATTCAACACATAGAGATAGGTCTCTGACAAGGAAACAGTAATCATTTCAGGGAAAATCCTCAGGTCCCCCCAAATAGCAGAGACAAAACGCCAGAGGCACCTCCGCTTAAGGCTCATCCACACGATAGGGCAAAGTTCGTCGAACACAGCCCACTATCGGGCAAACTCCGCTGACACAACAGACTGTTTGTCTACACGTAGTTAATCTGCCCCAGTCAAGCTCGGACAACAGCGAGACAGTGGTCGGCTGGGCTATGTGCAGTACGAGAACTATGGTGATCATCAAAAGGGATCGCAAGAGAATTGCATTATGGAGCATATTTATTACTATATTATTTGTGAAGAAAAAAAGGAAACGAGTGGAAAAAGCATGTTCTCGTCTGTCTTGGCTGCGAAGTGTATCTATTTTCTTTTGTCATCAACTGAGGCACACGCCGATATTTTCTATTTCATCACATATGGTCTTGAGGGCAGCTGCTCGCTTGTTCTTGTCTTTATATGTGACTAGTCTCACGTTCCATAAACATGGGTTTTGATGATATTAAATGAATAATCGCTGTTTTCGACTACTGCTTTCTGGCGGGGACAGAGACAGACATATAGCTTTTTACTAGCCCAATAGTGATAATTAATAACCACAGACCCTTGCCTCCTAATGAAGCTTCGTGTGTCTGGCAGCGACATCGTACTCCCGGGATCGGGCAGTGCTCGGTGATTTCGAACAGCTATATTCTACTCGTTGTTCAGCGGACAAAAGCGAGAAGTTCGTCATCGGGTAGACCACTCGCTTGTGTTCGAGGGCATTACCCTATCGTGTGGATGGGTCTTTAGGGGAATCATGGGGAGAGATTGGAGAAATAGGACAAGATACAGAAAGAATACGAAGATTTTAGGGTAACAGCATGACCTGAAGGATTACAGGTAAGAACGAGATCAAGAATGTTGTGCGTATTTCCAATATGGTCAAAAATTGCGAGTAGGATGTTGCATCAGTTGCTCTAGGCCATGTAGGATAGCAAAGATGGTCAGTCAAGGGAAAGGAAAGCCAAAGCTAGTAGTGAACATTGAAATCTCCAAGGATGGAGATATCCTCGAAAGAATAGAGATAAAGAATGTGCTCCACTTTGGAAGTGAAATAGTCAAAGAATTTATTTTAGTCATAGGATTTAGGGGACAGATAGACAGCACATATAAATTTAGTTTGAGAATGACTGTTGAGTCTAAGCCAGGTAGTAGAAAACTCGAAAGGACCAAGAGCGTGGGCACGAGAGCAAAATTAAGTCGTTGCGCACATAAACGCAACATTCACCTTTCGAAGGAAAATAAGAATAGGGAAAAGGGCTGCTTTCAGTTGAATCAGACAACTTTGTTTGGATGAGGAAAGGAAGATGATGTTTAGTAGAAGAAAGGTGGTGTTTCACAGAGGAGGTAGCATACACCTACCGAAACATTAGCTTACTCCCAGTGAGATCTAATAGCACTAGTTCAGGGGGTGCTGTGAACCTTCCAATTAAGCTAGTTGTGATCTCGCTGAACATTTATTTTTGTGTCTCACAACTCAAGGGGGCAGTCACAGCCTACCCTCTAAAGACAACTCTCTTTTATCACACAAAACTACATGCACTTACCACACATATACACTTCACTTGAAAATAAAAATTTAAAAGAAAAATGGGACCCAAAATAAACAACAACTCGGAGTCCCTCTGGGAGGGGACCAAAATGTCCCCAGGTCGGACACCTCTCCTGTTGAAGACCACAAATGCCTTGACACCTCCCTCAACTTTTTCTACATTAACTTCTGCAACATTCGCAGTCTTAGATCTAATTTTCAATCTGTGGAACACCACCTCTCCTCTACTAAACCTCATCTTCTTTTCCTCACCGAAACACAGCTGTCTGAGGCAACTGACAGTAGCCCTTCTCTGTTCCCTCCTACTTTCTCTATTCTCATTTTCATTCCAAAGCTGGATGTTGCGTCTATGTACGCAACGACTTAACTTGCTCTCGTGCCCACGCTCTTGAGTCTTCCGAATTTTCCACCATCTGGCTACGACTTAACAGTCACTCTCAAACTAAATTCATCTGTGCTGTTTATCTCTCCCTAACTCTTCTGACTATAGTAATTTCTTCGACTACTTAACTTCTAAAGTGGAGCACATTCTGTCCCTCTACCCTTTCGCTGAGATTTCCATTCTTGGAGATTTCAATGTTCACCACCAGCTTTGGCTTTCCTCTCCTTCACTGACCACCCTGGTGAACTAGCCTTCAACTTTGCTATCCTCCATGACCTAGAGCAACTGGTGCAACACCCTACTCGTATTCCTGACCGTCTTGGAGACACGCCCAACATTCTTGATCTCTTCCTCACCTCTAACCCTTCTGCTTATGCTGTCACCCTTTCATCTCCGTTGGGCTCCTCCGATCACAATCTCATTTCTGTATCTTGTCCTATTTCTCCAATCCCTCCACAGGATCCCCAAAGCGAAGGTGCCTCTGGCGTTTTGCCTCTGCCAGTTGGGGGACCTGAGGAGGTATTATGCTGATTTTCCTGGAATGATTATTGCTTCCGTGTCAGAGACCCATCTCTTTGTGCTGAACGCATAACAGAGGTGTTAGTATCTGGCATGGAGGCGTACATTCCTCATTCTTTTCTCAACCTAAACCTTCTAAACCTTGGTTTAACTCAGCCTGTTCTCGTGCTATACATGATAGAGAGGTTGCCCACAAAAGGTACTTGAGCCTTCCATCTCCTGAATCTCATGCACTTTATATCTCTGCCCGGAATCATGCCAAGTCTGTTCTTCAACTTGCCAAACACTCTTTCATAAATAGAAATGTCAAAATCTTTCAAACTCAAACTCTCCTCGTGACTTCTGGCATCTAGCCAAAAACATCTCAAATAACTTCACTTCTTCATCTTTCCTCCTTTATTTCACCCCGATGGCACCACTGCCATCTCTTCTGTCTCTAAAGCTGAATTCTTCTCTCAAACCTTTGCTCACAACTCCACCTTGGACGATTCTGGGCTTGTCCCTCCCTCTCCTCCTCCCTCTGACCATTTCATGTCTACAATTAAAATTCTTCGTAATGATGTTTTTCATGCCCTCGCTGGCCTAAACCCTCGGAAGGCTTATGTTCCTGATGGGGTACCTGCTTGCACCTTGCCTGGCCAAACTCTTCCAATTTTGTCTATCGACTTCTACCATTCCTTCATGCTGGAAGTTCGCGTACATTCAGCCTGTTCCTAAAAAGGGTGACCTTTCTAATCCCTCATACTACCGTCTTATAGCTTTAATCTCTTGCATTTCTAGAGTTTTTTAATCTATCCTAAATAGGAAAATTTTCAAACATCTGTCACTTCACAATCTTCTGTCTGATCGCTAGTATGGCTTCCGTCAAGGTCGCTCTACTGGTGATCTTCTAGCTTTCCTTACTGAATCTTGGTCATCCTCTTTTAGAGATTTCGGTGAAACTTTTGCTGTAGCGTTACTTATCAAAAGCTTTTGATAGAGTCTGGCACAAAGCTTTGATTTCAAAATTGCCCTCCTACAGCTTCAATCCTTCTCTCTGCAACTTTATCTCAAGTTTCCTTTCCGACCGCTCTTTTGCTGCTGTGGTAGACGGCCACTGTACTTCTCCTAAATCCATTAATAGTGGTGTTCCTCAGGGTTCTGTCCTGTCACCCACTCTCTTTCTATTATTCATTAATGACCTTCTTAACCAAACTTCTTGCTCTATCCACTCCTACGCTGATGATACCATCCTACATATTTCCACGTCCTTTCAGAGACGAGCAACCCTTCAGGAAGTCAACAGATCACGCAGGGACGCAACAGAACGCCTGAATTCCGATCTTTCTAAGATTTCCGATTGGGGCAGGGAAAATCTAGTAGTTTTAAATGCCTCAAAAACTCAATTCCTCCATCTATCAACTCGACACAACCTTCCAGACAACTATCCCCTCTTCTTCAATGACACTCAACTGTATCCCTCTTCCACAATGAATATCCTCGGTCTGTCCTTTGCTCATTATCTTGCTAAGTGTATGCCTCCTCTCCTCCTACTGCCTCGCTGCACAAGGCTTTCTTCTTCTTCTCATCCCTATTCTGTCCAACTCTCTAACGCAAGAGTTAACCAGTACTCTCAATCATTCATCTCTTTTACTGGTAAACTCTGGAACTCTCTCCCTGCATCTGTATTCCCGAATTCCTACGACTTGTCTTTTTAAGAGGGAGGTATTGAGGCATTTGCTCCCCAACTTTGGCTGACGCTTTTACACTTCTTAGAGAGCCAGCACTCAAGTGGGCCTTTTTTTTATCTTTTTTTTTTTTTTTTGCCCTTGGCTGGCCCTCTTCCCTATGTAAATGAAAAAAAATAAAGATAGAAAATTAGATATAAGACCGCGAATGTTCCAGAAGTTAACGTATAAAAAGTTGAGGGAGGTGTTAAGACATTTTGGTTTGCTAACGAGAGGGCAGTCCGACCTAGGAACATTTCTGGTCCCCTCCCCAGAAGGGGACTCCGAGACTGGATTTGGAATCACCGTTATTTAAATCTTGAATTCTAATTGAACGCTGTGTTTGTGTGTGTGTGGTAAGTAAATGTGGTTTTATGAAAATTAGGAGAGTTGTCTATAAAGGGCAATCTGTGACTGCCGCCTTGAGTTGTGAGACACAAATTGTATACCTGTGTTTATTACTTCTCTCAGTATAAATTACGATAATTTTTCATAAGGTTTTCTATAGTTTTATATTGAATATAACGTTTTATATTATTTCCATTGAATTTGCATATTGCTATTATTAGTAAAAGTCACATAATGGGTATGAAAACCAGGTTACATAAATGCACATTTCATTTGTAAGATTAATCGAGTACTTATTGGTTCGAAGGTTGATCGTAATTTCACGAACGTTTAGCTGCGTCACTGAGGTAGTAAATGAGATGCCTGCAGCTCATGGCTCACGTCAGTCCTTTAGAGAGGTTTGAGGAAACATATAACCACTGTACGGAAAAAACTACGTTGACTTGGAAAACAAGGAAAGGGTAGGGAAGGGAGGGCATTTACTACCTCAGTGACGCAGTTAAACGTTGGTGAAATTACGATCAACCTTCGTGCCGGTAAGTACTCGATTAATCTTACAATTTCACTTCACGATAGTTTAACTGCGTCAGAGGTAGCCAATGAGAGCTTGAGAGTGATTCTTCAAACCTAACAAGTTCCTCCACAGATCCGTAATCAACATTCCTACAGAAGAAAATGGAACAAGAAAATACCAAAACAAAAGTAACAAAGTTTATCTTATTTGAATCCCAAAAGCAAAAGCAATAATAATTTTAGTACATAAGTTTACACAAAAGAAAAACATGTCAAAAACATTACCCATACTTGAACAAGACCCACTGAGAACAGTTAGACATATAAACATACACAAAAAGGTGAAAAACAAGTTACGCCAGAACCGCATGAGCAAAACGGTGCTGACTACATAAGGGTTTCTTATAGTATTTAGCAAATACAGACTCGGTGGACCATCCCACAGTGGCCAGGATCAAGGGGACAGGAAGAGTCAGAGAACCCTTGCTGGAGGATGCAGACCTAGTAGAATGAGGTGAAAATATAGATAAATCAATACCTGCATCACTCATGACATCCCTAGTCTAGAGACGTAAAGTATCACGGAAAGCTAACTTCACTGGATTTTTATTTGTTACAAAGAACCTTGTAGTTGAACCTCTCGATTCCTGTCCAAGTAACTGCGTATCGCCGTATAAACACATATAAGCCTGTCTGGGTCATAGGCTTCAAAAAAAAGTTCTCAGAGGTGGTTCCCTGGCCGAGATGTTTTGAGAAGGTCTCCTATCCTAAATGAGACTTTTGAGTTAGAAACAGTCATGTTCCGAATATCCAAAAGATGTAAGGTCTGTCCACGCTGCCCAGACACCAAAAGCATCAGCATAACCAATTTCCTTGACAACTGTAGTAGGGACAAATCACTATTAGGTCCTAAACCCCTTATGTGACGTAAGACTACATCTGGATCCCAGGTGGAGTGAAGTCTATGGAAAGATGGTCTTTCCTGAAATACTGCCTTCATAAACCTCCTAACGAGGCAATGCTGGCCAGCAGGGTTGCCATCATTAGTAGTGACTGCTGAAATAGCAGAACGTATGGTATTCATTGAACTGTATCCCCGACCCTTCGCCTTCTTAAACTCAAGAAACAAAGTCTAATGAAATTACTATAGATGGCTGAACAGGATAAACTTTCCTCCTGACACAAAATGACATCCATCTTTGGACATGAGACCCATACTGTAATTTTGTGCCATCTCTCCATGATTGAAGCAAAAACTCGGCAACTTCTGGTGGTATGCCTCGACTCTCGAATGATCTCCCGAGAGCATCATAGCTATAAGAATTAACTTCCGACCCTGCGGATGTACAAGAGACAGGTCTTGCAGAAGAACTAAGGAGGCGCGTGGAAGAAGGACTGGGGGCGCAGCTAGTAGGCGAAGGGCCACCGGAAACCACACCTGGGTAGGCCAAAGCTGGAGAATAGTGATGGACGTTGCCCCTTCTTCTTGGAGTTATTTCAACATCCTGCCAATGACAATGAAAGGCGGAAAGGCATAAGACTTCATATTTGACCAGGCAATAGTGAAGGCGTCCGTATATAAAGCATAAGGATCTGGCTTCCATGATACATAAGTAGGCAACATTACTGGGCATTAATCCGAGATGCAAAGAGGTCAATATTTGGAATATAGAACCGTTTACATTACCTTCTGAAAATACAAGGTGTAAACATCCATTCAGTGTCCAAGTTCCTGACCCTAGATTCAAAATCTGCCTCAGTATTGTCAACCCCCTTTACAAATTCTGCGGACAAAGTGATTCTTCTCCGTCAAGCCCAATCAAAAATCTGTTCTGTTAAAGTATTAAGGGAAAGCTTTATGCTGTCACATCGATTTATACAAGCAATCGCAGTGGTGTTATCTGACCGGAGGCAGATGTGAGTCTGCGTGCCCTGCTGGCAGAGAGATTGTAGGCACAAAAGTATGGCCTTTAACTCCAGACAATTTATGTGGTCTAGCTCCTCATGAGCCCAATGGCCACCTATCACCAACTTTCGCTCCCCAACCTGTAAGACATGCATCAGAGTGAATATCCATTTCAGGTGGGCAGGAGACCAGAGATTTGGTTTGAGCGTCAATATTATCGACCCACCAGTGTATCATGTCTATCGCATAACTATCTAACGTAAGAACAGCATTGTAGTTGCCTTTGTTCCAAGATAGTTCTCTGTTTCTAACAATCTCAAGGTATTTATATCTCAGAGGAGCTAGAGGCACAGCTGAATCTGAGGCTAAAGCAAGACCAATGAAAACAGCCAAATCATGTAAGGTAGGATCTTTCTTTAGCAACAGCAAGCCCTGTGTTTTGATGCACTCCTTACGACGTGAAGGTAGTGTAGCAGACATTGTCACCGAATTAAGAGAAATCCCAAGAAACTCCACCATCTGGGTAGGGATCAACACTGATTTTTTGACATTAACAGTAAGACCTACAGAGTCGAACATCTCCATAGCATATTTTACATGAATCTTTAACTCTGCAGCCGAGGGCGCAATAAAAATACAGTCGTCTATGTAACAGACAACCATAATTCCTAACTTCCTGAAGTGAGAAAAAAGTGGTTCAAGTAACTTTGTAAATATGCGAGGAGCAGATGTAAGCCCCTGAGGAAGACAGGTAAACTGAAAATTATTGTTCCTCCATAGAAATCTTAGCCATTTTCTATCCTCTGGTTGAATATAAACTGAAAAGTATGCATCCTTGATATCTACAGTCATGAAAAAGTAATTTGGTTGAATTAAACTAATGACATCCTTAATAGAATCCATTTTAAAATGAGTATGTGTCACATAATCATTCAGTTCCCTCAGATTGAGAATTACCCTAGTTGTGCCATCCTTCTTTCTTACAGGAAAAACATTTGAATAAAAACCCAATTCTGGGATGGGGCTACAACTTTTTACCACTTTCTTTTGGATAAGAGTGAATATAGCATTGTCCAGGCCCTTGCTATCAGCAGGAGGCAAAGTAAGAGGTCTAGGCATATTACTCTGTACAGGCAAGGCATCAAATTCTAAAACTTTTCCATGCACAACATTGTGAATCCATCTATCACTGGACAGGGCTTGCCACATTAATCTGGAAGAGAAAATCTTACCCCCCACAAAATTATCTGGGGTGTTAACCAAGGTACAGAGAGGCAAAAAACTAGAACTTACTAAGTTTTGAGTCACTGGTGAGTGTCCTCCTCCCGTGGGACTGCCTTCGGCCTAAAAAATGCCGAAATGGGAACCTTGAACCGGCTTGAAAAGTGTAGGGCCTCCTGTAGTCCTGTCTATTTTGGACAAAGCTCGTATTCCTGTTCGTCCTGTAAGGACGGCACGAAGGTCGTCCCAACTTCTTGGTTCTGTGGATTTCGCCACATTTTTTCACTACGTCAAAGGGGAAAAGAGAATCGGTCCCCACGTCACACTCCCACTTACACAGCTCTGCTAAAGCAGTATCATTAACGATTGTGGCAAGACAATCAGAAATCGGAGCACCTTCGGCCTCTTTTTGTCAGACAGTTCACTCAGAGCTTTGAGAAAATTTGCGTCATCACCATCAGCAGCAACAGCTGGCTGATCAACAGACTGAGTGTGGAGGACAGCCTCCAAACCATCCAGAGGATCTGGGTCATTTATTTCCTCGTCACGCACTTCCTCGGTATCACTACCAGAGGAAGAAATGTCATGATACCTACTAAAATCACCTTGGCGCGAGGAAGAAGCATTAGGTGCATTGCGTTGGTCCAATTTTCCCACCAAACCATGTAAAAGATTAGTAAGAAGATCCAGCTTGTGGTTCGGAGCAGACACGTTCACAGTCGAACGATGTGGACTGCCGTCAGGTTGTTGACTGCTACTTGGCTGAGGAGAAGGGCATTGACGCTTGCCTGGCAAACCATCAAAACCATCATAACTCCTCTTAGAAGCCGGTTTTGAAACGTCATCATCACGCCTACTGGGCCTTAAATTGTCCCGAGGGACAGAAGAGGAGGAAGAGTCACGCCTTGGCTGTTGCCTTGGTCCGCCATGGCTGGACACGATCTTGTAAAGTAACCACTTAGTTACAAACAGGCAGACCACGGCACGGCCCTAGGACCATACCGTAATCAGTACACAAAAGTAGAGGTCCTAGGACCTCACATAAGAAACAGGCCAACAGCAAACACGGTCCGAGGACCGACGTAAAACGTAATACACAAACAGCCAAAAGTAATAAAATCTTGCTTACCGAGTGAACCAGCTGGAGCAACCTACACACGAGTCAACAAGTAGTAAACACCACCGAACGGTCCTGAGTCTGTAAGCAAAACACCCAAACTCACCCATCACTCACAAAAAAGGACAAGGAAACAGAAAAGGTGAAAAAAACTCACCAAGGACGCCGTGAAGGAACTGGAACGGAGGTGTGGACTGAGCGAAAGCGTGCTGTAGACTGACGTGAGCCATGAGCTGCAGGCATCTCATTGGCTACCTCTGATACAGTTAAACTATCGTGAAGTAAAATCTGTATTTGCAGATTAGCATATGTGAAAATACTGACAAATAGGCAACATGCCACTAAACACATTGTGCTTTAAGTGACACACACAGGAACAACAAACATGTTAACACAGCATACACACACCTACAAACACACAAACAAAACACTGTCTACTGCTGGGGGCGATGGAGTGGTATATGAAAGTCTGTCATACAGATAGACAGTGCGTGAATTGTCAACGTCTTCTTGAATCCACTTGACTCTTGATGGTAAAGTGGAATTAATAGTAGGTAAATAAATGATAAAGCGAAAGGTTGTGGGAAGAGAAGCGTGAAAAAAGTAGATAGATAGTGTGTGGGTGTACCATACTGTTATTCTTTTTTAGTCGCTGTTTTAAGCTGTGTTTCTTAGTATTATTTTATTTTGTTGTTATTTTGTGTGTTTTCTCCCTTTAACTCATTACTTTTAAGATTAGAGGTTTTGTTGGTGAAGTGTAGTTATTTGATAATGAAAAGTAAAGATGAATAAGCTAATTACATTGCATTCCGGATTGAGTGGCTAACAAAGATAGGTTAAGGAATTGGCTCATTAACTATCGTTTTCGTTCTTGGGTACCAGTGGTGTATTTTGTTCGTTTCTCTCATTAGATCACTATTAATGTGTTCTTCGTTGGTTTTTATTAAGCTCAATATTTTGCAGGCTTTTTGATGAATCTATATATTAAAAAGTGTAATATTGTATTTATAGTGTCGGTCTTATATTCTATGTTTCTTTTTGTCATTATAATTAAGAAATTTTAATCCTGTGTTAATTATTTTTTGTATGTTTACTTTCTGATACTGGGGGATCGAGCATAATGGTATTGGTGGATATTCTAATACTGGTGTCAGCAGCGTTTTAATTAATGCTGATTTGATTTTTGGTGTAAGGTTCTTAAAACTTCGTAATTTGGACTAAATGCCTTCTCCTCTTTATTCGTTTTTTTTTTTTCCTGTAGCGTGCCATTTCAGGCCTGTTTTCTGAAGTTTCAAACCTAGAAATATCCCTTCCTTGCTCGTATTCATATTTTTGCCATTTACAATGTACTGTTTTATTTAATGTTGAACTCATGGAATTGTTTTAAACTTTTCTTCACTTGTCTGTATCTTCGATTTGCGTTCATATTTACTTATTCTGTCAATTTGACTTTTCACTTCCCTCTTCATCATGAATTTAGATTTGGTATGTGTTGTTAGAATTTGTGTGACATCATTTGCATACATAGTGTCAAGGCAGCCTTGACCTGCTGGTGCTAAGTCGTTGATGTATACTGTAAAATGAGTTGGTGAAAGTATACTCCCTTGTGGAACGTCGCTTAATAGGTTTATGTCGTTGCTGTGGTCGCTGTTTATTGACATTGTGGCTGATCTGT
Source organism: Portunus trituberculatus (assembly GCF_017591435.1). NCBI lineage: Eukaryota > Metazoa > Arthropoda > Malacostraca > Decapoda > Portunidae > Portunus > Portunus trituberculatus. Next base: position 17,089,338 of record NC_059300.1, read on the forward strand.
TACCTAGAAAAGTGCAGAGTGTTTTTTTCAATTATGATGGGTAATCCCAAAAGTAAAAGTTTGTATTTTAAGCCTTCGTGCTATACCTTGTCAAATGCTTTGGCTACTTCCCACAAAACGATTGTTACTTGCTCCTTTCAGCTAAGGCGTAAGACATGGTTTCCCAAGTTGTAGTTATTGCTGTTGTTGTTTCTTTGCTTGATCTAAACCCATGTTGACTGTCTTTTATTATGTTGTTATCTGTTAAGTAAGCGCTTAGACGTCCCTGAATAATCTTTTCATTGTTTTTTTCCTGGGACTTCGAGAAGTGATATTAGTCTGTAGTTGATAGGTATTTTTGGTGATTTATTGTCTTTAGGTATAAGTTTTATTATTGTTTGATTTTTAGTACACTTGGGAAATAACATAATGAGAAACATACGTTGAAGATGTTTTTAAGCATTTTAATAGAATTTTAAGAACAATTCTCTAAAACAGTTTTGTTGATTGCAGATGATCCTGGGGCTTTATTTTTAGTTTTCTTTATGTGTCTTTTTAGTTCCTCCGTATCTATGGGTTTAGTGTAGAAACAGTTATTGTTTAGTCTGAAGTATTGTATGGTTTTATTCTGTGGTTGTGAATGTTTATGTAAGTTTCTATGTGCTCTGTGTGTATTGGGTCAAATTTCGTTTCTTCTTCTTCTGTTATTCTGAATATATTATTCCATGTGTTTTCCATTATATCATATTTCTCTTTGTCAGTATAATATCTATTGCCAACGTTGTCTACTAAATAGTTTGTGTATTTTGCGGTATGTTCTTTTGATTGGTTTATCTTATTCCAGAAAGTTTTTGTGTCTGCTTATTTCTATAACGTTACTGAATTTATCTTCCCCACCTTTATTGCATGCCTTTTTGCACTTTTCCCTTATTTTATGTTTTATTTTTATGTGTTCTCTGTAGTTATGTAACGTCCAGCCATTGTTTTCGGAAAAAAATTACCCAAAACATTGTATAATCTTTCTAGGTTTTCTATTTCTGTAGGTCTTAGTGCTTGGTAAATGGGTTTATAGTTACTCTTCGGTATCATTTTGTTCATTACTTCTTTTACAGTCCATAACCAAAAGTTCATTTCTTGTTCTGCCTCGTCAGTTGTGCAGTTATCTAGCGTTTTTACTTTAATTATATTGTCTAGAATATCCTGAAATTGTTTCCAGTTTGCTTTTTTTAATTGGTATGTGTCTTTTTCTTTGATAAAAAATATTTTTTTTCGAGACATTAAAAATGATTGAATATGGCCAGACAAGGTAATATTGCCCGGTTCTATTATCGTATCTAAAGAATAGTGTTTATTTAAAAAAAAAAAAAAAAAAAAAATTGCTAGGTCTAGGTCAGTAAGCACATGTAGCAGACTCACTCATACGTAAATCGCTTATTGATCTTGTATGCACGGAGTAGCCAAAATGCAGTACCGGCCTGGTTCCCTGGTGCCTAATGCAAGACTGCTCAAAGAGCAGAAGCAGAGCTAACAAAAGCCTAACAGCCTAAGGAAAACTGCCTACAAGTGCGCACCTTGAGACCTCCACCCACAAGCAGGTGTCAAAAAGTGCGGCGCAGCTGGCTCCTGAGAAACATTGCCCCAGGCCGGACGTTTCCTTCAACCGACTCTGTAAAAGGGGCACACTTTGCAATTAAAAGATTAGTTATGTCTTGAAGTTTAAGAATTTTTGTTCTAAAAAAAGAGGAGTGGTGTGTTCAAGGTAAAACGTGTTTGTGACAATTCTTTAAATAAGAGGGAACTTTACCAGGGGACATTGATTGATCGAAATATATTGCAATGGGGTAAGTAATTTTCTCGGTGTTACGTTTAAATATGTTGACGGAGACTTCATTAACCTATGATTTTTTCATTCTTGATAGTGTTTATAACATTCATCACGATAATACAATTGACTGAAGGGAACATCATAGAATTCTTATGATTTCCATGAAGATATTAAGTGGCATATCTGACAGCAAGGGGTAGTACATCATTGAGTTTGGTTGCAATTTCACTAAAATGTTCATTAAGAGCTTCTGCTATTTCTTCAGTCTTGTCAAGTTAGGACTCTTTATGAAATAAAGTGGACATCATTTGTCTTTCTTGATGACGACCTGCTTATTCATTGATAATTATTAGTTAGAGTGACAAGAGTGGTTAAAAAAGTAATGGTACATAAATGAAAAATATGGAGAGACCATAGATTTGTGCAAAAATATGGGTGACTATACAACTGTTGTAGGAATATAATTGTTGGGAGTTAGGTGGAAAAAAAGAGTAATGAAAATCACTGAAAAAAAAAAAACATTTAAAAGGGAAGATAAAATAGTAGTAAAATTGTCCGGCAACAGATTCACAACATAAATGTATTAATGAGTAGTGACTAAGTGGTGTAGAAGAGTGAATGCGAACACTTCCTGAAGACCTAATGACATATTAAAGGGAAGTGAATAATAATGTTCAATCCAAGCTATTGCAACACTTTTTAGAACTACAACTATAATGCTGTAAATGAGTGGTTTAAGCTTAGACCTCCATATCTAAGCGTTATCTCTGAGTGCAGCTAATTTGCCTAAGAAGTTACGAAGGGATTTATCATTTGTTATAATATGTTTCAGGTTAGACTACTTCATTTTGACATACATTTTCCCATCTGCTAACTCTGTACAAGAGCCTTATCCGTCCTTGTACTCTTTGCATGTTTGCGGGGGTTCCACTCACACAATGTTATTATATAGGATAGAATCAAAAGCTTTTCTTCTCATCAATTCCCCTTCTCTTTCTGACTGTTTTCAGCCTCGTTCTCACCGCTGGAATGTTGCATCTTTTTTTTTTTTTTTATCTTTATCGCTATTTTCATGGTAATTGCCCTACTGATCATGATAACGGCATAACTCCCCTCCTCCTCCGCCATCGCTGCACAAGGCATCTATTTCCTCTCATCCCTATTCTGTCAACAAATGTTAACCAGTATTTTCAATCATTCATAATTTTCACTAGTAAATTCTGGAACACCCTGCCTGCTTCTGAATTTCCATCTTCCTAAGACATGACTTTTAATTTTAAGAGGGAGGTTTCAAGACATTTCTCCCTATCTTTTGGCTAATTCATTCAAAATCTTTTAGAGAACCTGCGGTTTCTGTGGACCTTTCTCTTTAAAGTTTTTTTTTTTTATTTTTTTTTTTATTTATTTAATTTTTTTTACGGTAAGGCCTATAATAGCGCCTGTAGGCACACTTGAAGAGTGTATGGGAAGCGCTGTTCAGCTTCCGCCCATTAGTAGCGCAGGCAATTTTATTTATAGTGGTACCCATATTAGGGCCCATATCACCACCCAAGCTCATCTTGAGTGTAACCACCTAAAACCTGGGTATCATGGTGACATGTAGGTAACTTTAAACCACTCGACAAATGGCAAAGTGTTTTAAGGCTGTACGTGGTGGGATTCGAACCTACGCGTGGACGTCTGCCCGATCCCACGCTCACCACCTTATCCACTATGCCCTTGGTAGGTCTGCTTCTTGCGTAAAAAAAATAAATAAATCAATAAAAATCAATCAATAAATAAAAAGCATTGTTGGAACTGATCTCTATGCAGCTTTCTAATGTTCCATATAGTTTTGAGGAGGAAAAGGCGTTTCAGGATTATACTTTCATTAATATATATGTTAGGTCTCATTTTGATGCAGAACTCATTTTGGGGGCTATGGATAGAGAGAGAGAGAGAGAGAGAGAGAGAGAGAGAGAGAGAGAGAGAGAGAGAGAGAGAGACGGTAATGGTTGTGGTGGTGTTGGGCCAGGTGGTTGTCCTGCATGGTTCCCGTAGATTCCAGAGAGTTATCTTTAAGTGTTTTGCAGTGACTATATCTAAACATCATGAATAATATTGTTTGAATTTTATTTCTTTCTAGCTCGATACAGGTAGGTAATTGAGGCAAGCTGAAGTCATTACCCTAAATAGATCACTGGTACTGTAGGAGATACAGAGTCACGCAGGGCACTCAGAGGTACACCCTCGCCTCGCCTCATTGATGAACCAATTTTCTCACACGCGTCAACAAACACCATTTCTCATGTACTGACGATGATTTATAATTCAAAACAAAACTTAAAGTTGTTTCGGAAACTATCCATCTAAAATTTGTTCCGGCCCGTGGAGGACAGGGGGAGCGTACTGGAGGAGATGGTGGTTGTCTGGGTCCTGTCCGGGCCCATGGCAGGGATCGGGCAGCAAGTCCCGCTCCTCCTTTGCCTCCTCATTCAGATAGGATCGTCCACTTCTAGCCCATCACACCCAACAAGAGGCCATCACTACCCACCAACCACCAGATACTGCCACCACTGGAGCCCGGATGGGGAGATAAGGGCTCCTCCTTCCGTGACAGTGTCTGGTGAATTGTGTGTAGTGATTCATCAAATCCACGTTAAGGACTCAAAATGTAGAGGAGAAAACATTACGCTCCACCTTGCCACAGTCACTGCCACCCGAGGGACCTCTTTTGGGGAGAAGAGTGCGCCTTCCTTGGCAGTGGCTAGTGAGTTGTCAAAATTATCTTTGTGGTAACTTCTTGTTTAAAAGGAATTCCATTCCTTTGACCTCTCGATTAGTGTGAGAGGCTGGAGGGTTGCGCCGCCACTGTCCCCACACACTCCTGCAGGCTCGGGATGGCATCTCAGGGAAGAATGGATTAATTTTTGCAGAGAAAAATTTGCTTGAACTGCAATTCGTCATCGTTAAACTCGCTTCGTTAATGTGATTCTCTCGTTGTCATAGTGAAACTCGATTCGTTAATGTGATTCCCTCGTCGTCATCGTGAAACTCGCTTCGTTAATGTGATTCCCGCGTCGTCATCGTGAAACTGGCTTCGTTAATGTGATTCCCTCGTCGTATCGTAAAATTCGCTTCGTTAATGTGATTCCCGCTTGGTCATCGTAAAACTCGCTTCGTTAATGTGATTCCCGCTTCGTCATCGTAAAACTCGCTTCGTAATCGTGAAATCGTATTGTCATCGTGAAATTCTCTTCGTTATTGTCTCCTGCCGCGTTTGTTTATTTATTTATTTAATTATTTATTTATTTATTCATTTATTCATTCATTTTCTCTTTTTATCTCTTTCTTGTTCTTATTTTAGAATTGTTTATTAATAATTCATCTATCTTTTATTTTTTATCATGATGAACGTAGAAGCCTCACTGAATATCATCAGGACTCACCAGCCATACACATTCTCTCTCTCTCTCTCTCTCTCTCTCTCTCTCTCTCTCTCTCTCTCTCTCTCTGCCAGCCTCACATATTCCTTTTTCGTTAACACCTCGGTCAAAATATCTAAATCAAGTTATTTGGATCGATTTAAAACAGAGTAAAAATCCATTATTTAAATCTGTATTGATTTTGTGGATTAAAATCATTGCAATTAAGATTTGTTAAAGATTTTTCAGCTTCATAACAAGAAACTGGTAGATAAACAAAGAACTTTAATTTGGAAGTTGTTAAAGTTTAGGAGGATATTTTCATGTTTATAGTGGCAGTTTAACCAAGGCCTTTCACCAGCAATTGAGAAAGAATGACGCGAGAAACCTACTAATGTAATCAATATAGAATTGAAAAACTGTCTTTATGAACGCCAGTAGCTTTTCAAAATACACGTCCTGGATCCCTTAACTCGTTAGTCATCTCTTGTTATCGATTTCCCAGAATGCTAGAACTACTTTCCGTAGGCTCAATGAGACAATGTTGCCGATTTTAGGTGATGCAGCCTAATATTCCATCACAATATTGTCTAATCTTCTCAATAGATAACTTATTATCTTTTTCTGAGATGCATTGTGAGTAATGCTACTTTCATACATTCACGCATGTTAACCATATATCCCCCCGTATATAGAATTTTGTCCATACGTGGGAATACGAGGCCATAATTTACCCTCACCACCAAACAACATGTATGTACGTGCAAAATAGCCGATGCACACAATGCATTCGATGTGCTTACGAGGCAAGGCAAGAAAAAAGAAAGAAAAAAAAAAGATGCTTATCATTTTGATAGAGAGCGTAGGCATAATGTACAGTAAAATAATACGGTAAAGGCTCGGGACGAAGCGCTCCGCAAGAGAAAAATAATAAGAATTACCAAGACAGTTTCCCCGTCACCTTTACACTCCCACTTTATTTCCTTTCTCACTATACATACCCCTTAACTCTTCCCTTCCCACCAACTTTAACTCTTCATAGTTTCACCCATCTTTTCTATCCCCCTTCAAGGTCAAGGTCAAGGTCAGGGAATCAGTTCCTGCACCACTTTCGGAGAATTAACAACGCCCTTTCATTTATCTCTGTGTTCTATTCATATTGTTACGGCCCCAGAACATTCCTCCTTAAACGCCTGTCGCACCCGGGGTAGGTACCCCCGAAGGGAAGGGGTAAAAGTTGGTGTCTTGTGGTAGGGGATGGGGTGAAGGAAGCATGAGAGGTGACGTAACGCTGTCCTGCTCGCCACGTAATTGGCTGGACCGTCCGCCTCTGCTGCGCCGACCTCTGATTGGCCACAGCCGACGCGCTGTTGCCCCTGGCCATATAAAAAGAGGTGTGACAAGATTGCGGAAGACAAGGGCCCGCGTCATCTCTCCCGAGAGATGACAATCTTCAAAAAAAAAAAAAAAGATTGCGGAAGCTTTTGTTCTTTCGACTGTCACGAGCCTTGTGTCGCTTACGCACCAAGGAATACCGCCTTCTCACTGTTTAACCCCTCGCCTGTTTGTAAACCCCTTCGCCCGTGACATTACAGCTATGTGTGTAATTGTTACTCAATAATGAAAGGAAGAAACTTTACTTGTGTTTCCCTGTGCCTGTGGCGTGTCTGTGCGAGAATCTGCGCTTTCGGCCCTCCGGTCCTCGCCACACTGCCAGCTGCTGAACCTACGAGATATGCTCAGGGTAAGTCGTTTGTACCAACCTGCTGAAACACAGGTAAGACAGTGACAGAACAGTGCACAGGACAACGACACACTCCCATAGCTTTCGTAACAATATGTATACCTGTATTTGTTCATTCTCTCAGTATAGTTTACAATTATTATTTACAACTCTCTTTTTTATGTAAGAGGGAGAACTACCAAAGGCACAAAAATGAATATTAGAAAAAAAAATGCCCATTTGAGCTGTATTCTCCATTAAAGTCAGAATTCAGGGACACTTGTCTGGACACCTCTCTCTTAAAAGAAGTTAAGTCGTCGGAAGATAGAAATACGAGTACAGAGACAGGCAGGGAGTTCCAGAGTTTACCAGTGAAAGGTATGAATGAATGAGAATACTGGTTAACACTTGTATTAGAGGGTTGTGCAGAATAGAGGTGAGAGGAAGAAGAAAGCCTTGTGCCGCGAGGCCACAAGTAGAGAGTAAGCATGCAGTTAGCAAGATCAATAGAACAGTTAATGAAAATAGCGATTAAACATAGAAATAGATGTAACGTTTAGGTGGTGAGAAAGAGGGTGCATACAGTCAGTCAGAGGAGGGAGTTCATGAGACTAAATTTTTTTTTTTTTCATCCTATCTGAGTGGAACCCTTGCCTGGCCAAACTCTTCCAACTTTGTCTATCGTCTTCTACCTTTCCTTCCTGCTGAAAGTTCGCCTACATTCAGCCTGTTCCTAAAAAGGGTGACCGTTCTAACCCCTCAAACTACCGTCCTATAGCTTTAATCTCTTGCTTGTCTAAAGTTTTTGAATCTATCCTGAATAGGAAGATTCTCAAACATCTGTCACTTCACTATCTTCTGTCTGATCGCCAGTATGGCTTCCGTCAAGGTCGCTCTACTGGTGATCTTCTGGGTTTCCTTACTGAGTCTTGGTCATCCTCTTTTAGAGATTTCGGTGAAACTTTTGCTGTAGCGTTAGACATATCAAAAGCTTTTCATAGAGTCTGGCATAAAGCTTTGATTTCAAAACTGCCCTCTTACGGCTTCTATCCTTCTCTCTGCAACTTTATCTCAAGTTTCCTTTCCGACCGCTCTATTGCTGCTGTGGTAGACGGATACTGTTCTTCTCCTAAACCTATTAATAGTGGTGTTCCTCAGGGTTCTGTCCTGTCACCCACTCTCTTTCTATTATTCATTAATGACCTTCTTAACCAAACTTCTTGCCCTATCCACTCCTACGCTGATGATACCACCCTACATCTTTCCACGTTCTTTCAGAGACGTCCAACCCTTCAGGAAATTAACAGATCACGCGGGGACGCCACGGAACGCCTGACTTCCGATCTTTCTAAAATTTCCGATTGGGCAGAGAAAATCTAGTAGTTTTCAATGCCTCAAAAACTCAATTCCTCCATCTATCAACTCGACACAACCTTCCAGACAACTATCCCCTCTTCTTCAATGACACTCAACTGTCTTCCTCTTCCACAATGAATATCCTCGGTCTGTCCTTTGCTCATAATCTTAACTGGAAACTTCACATCTCATCTCTTGCTAAAACAGCTTCTATGAAGTTAGGTGTTCTGAGGCGTCTCCGCCAGTTTTTCTCGCCCTTCCAACTGCTTACTCTGTATAAGGGCCTTATCCGTCCCAGTATGAAGTACTCTTCGCATGTTTGGAGGGGTTCCAGTCACACAGCTTTGCTTGATAGGGTGGAATCGAAAGCTCTTCGTCTCATCAACTCCCTCCTCTGACTAACTGTCTTCACTCTCTTTCTCACCGCCGAAATGTTGCATCCCTTTCTATATTTTATCGCTATTTTCATGGTAACTGTTCTACTGATCTTGCTAACTGCATGCCTCCCCTCCTCCTGCAGCCACGCTGCACAAGGCTTTCTTCTTCCTCTCATCCCTATTCTGTCCAACTCTCTACTGCAAGAGTTAACCAGTACGCTCAATCATTCATCCCTTTCACTGGTAAACTCTGGAACTCCCTCCCTGCATCTGTATTTCCAAATTCCTATAACTTGTCTTCTGGCTGACGGTTTTGGCACTTTTTCTACTCTTTGGAGAGCCAGCGCTCAAGTGGGCTTTTTTCTTTTTTTTTTTTTTTGCCCTTAGCTGGCCCTCTTCCCTACGTAAAAAAAAAAAAAAAAAAAAAAAAAGACATTCGAAGAGTAGGTACTCCATATAAGGACGGGTAAGGCCATATACAGAGTTAGCAGTTGGAGGGGCGGGAAAAACTGGCAGAGACACCGCAGAACGCCTAACTTCACAGAAGCTGTTTTAGCAAGAGATGAGATATATTATAAGTAAAGGACATACAGAGAATATTTAGTGTGGAAGAGGGAGACAGTTGAGTGGCATTGAAGAAGAGGGGATAGTTGTCTGGAAAGTTGTGTCGAGTTGATAGATGGAGGAACTGAATTTTTCAGGCATTGAAAACTATTAAGTTTTCTCTGCCCCAATCAGATATTTTAGAAAGATCAGAAGTCAGGCGTTCTGTGGCGTCCATGCGTGATCTGTTGATAGGGCAAGAAGTTTGGTTACGAAGGTCATTAATGAATAATAGAAAAAGACTGGGTGATAGGAAAAAAAAAACCCTTGAGGAACACCATTGTTAATAGATTTAGGAGAACAGTGGCCGTCTGTCACGGCTGCAATATATAGAACGGTCTGAAAGGAAACTTGACATAAAGTTGCAAAGAGAAGGATAGAAACCGTAGGAGGGAAGTTCTGAAATCAAAGCTTTTCGCCAGACTCTATCAAAAGCTTTTGATATATTTGATGCGACAGCAAAAGTTTCACCGAAATCTCTAAAAGAAGTTGATTAAGACTCAGTAAGGAACGCCAGAGGACCATCAGTAGAGTGACCTTGAATTAGCCATCCTGGCGATCAGATACAAGATTGTGAAGTGTCAGATTTCTAAGAAACTTCCTATTGAGGATAAATTCAAAAATTTTAGACAAACAAGAGATTGAAACTATAGGACGGTAGTTTGAGGGATTAGAACGGTGACCCTTTTTAGGAACAGGTTGAATGTAGGCAAAATTTCAGCAGAAACGAAAGTTAGAAGTCGATAGGCATAGTTAAAAGAGTCTGGCTAGGCAAATTGCAAGCACGGGAGCACAATTTTTGAGAACAATAGGAGGAACCCCATCAGATCCATAAGCCTTCCGAAGGTTTAGGCCAAAGAGAGCTTGGAAAACATCACTAAGAAGAATTTTGATTGAAGACATGAAGGAGGAAAAGAAGAAGGGACACAAGCCTAGAATCATCCAAGGTGGAGTTTTCAATAAAGGTTTGAGATAAGACTTCAGCTTTACAGAAAGAAGAAATGGCAGTGTTGCCATTACCATGAAATATAAGAGGGAAAGATAAAGAAGTAAAGTTATTGAAGATGTTATAGGCCAGATGCCAGAAGTCACGAGAGGAGACAAAGTTTGAAATATTTTGATATTTAGTATTTATGAAGTTGAAGAACAGACTTGGCATGATTCCGGGCAAAAATATAAGGTGCATGAGATTCAGGAGATGGAAGGCTCAAGTATCTTTTGTGGGTAACCTCTCTATCATATATAGCACGAGAATAGGCTGTGTTAAAGCAAGGTTTAAAAGGTTTAGGTTTAGAAAAATAATGAGGAATGCATGCCTCCATGCCAAACACTTTCACCTCCGTTATGCGTTCAGCACATAAAGACACGGAAACAGTAATCTTCACAGGAAAATATCAGCATAAAACCTTCTCAGGTCTCCCTATCTGGCAGAGGTAAAACGTCAGAGGCACCTCCGCCTTGGGGGATCCTGAGAAGGAATTGGAGAAAGAGGACAAAATACAGAAATGAAATAAGCTGAAGGATTAGAGGTAAGGAAGAGATCAAGAATGTTGGGCGTATCTCCAAGACGGTCAGGAAGGATGTTGCATCGTTTGCTCTAGGTCATGGAGGATAGCAAAGTTGATAGTTCACCAGGATAGTCAGTGAAGGGAGAGGAAAATCAATGCTGGAGGTGAACATTAAAATCACCAAGGATGGAGATCACCGCGAGACAGAATGTGCTCCACTATGGAATTAAATAGTCAAACAATTTATTACAGTCAGAGGAGTTAGGGGAGAAATAGACAGCACAGATGAATTTAGTTAGAGAATGACTGTTGAGTCTAAGCCAGATGGCGGAAAACTCGGAAGACTCAAGAGCGTGGCCACGAGAGCATGTTAAGTCGTTCGGCACATAGACGCAACATTCAGCATTGGAAAGAAAATGAGAATAGATAAAGTAGGAGGAACCAAAGAAAGAGCTCCTTTCAATTGCCTCAGATAACTGTGTTTCGGTGAGGAAAAAGAAGATGAGGTTTAGTAGAGTAGAGGTGGTGTTCCACAGACTTAAAATTATATCTAAGACCGCAAATGTTGCAGAAGTTAATGTAGAAAAAGTTGAGGGAGGTGTTCAGACATTTTGGGTCGCTAACGAGAGGGCACTCCGACCTGGGGACATTTCTAGTCCCCACCCCAAAAGGGGACTCCGAGGCTGGGTTTTTAAGCACCATTATATTTTAAACTTTGAATTTTATGTGAAGGGTGTGTGTGTGTGTGTGTGTGTGTGTGTGTGTGTGTGTGTGTGTGTGTGTGTGTGTGTGTGTGTGTGTGTGTGTGTGTGTGTGTGTGTGTGTGTGTGTGTGTGTGTGTGTGTGTGTGTGTGTGGTAAATGCATGTAGTATTTTGAAAAGTAAGAGTTGTCTTTAGAGGGCAGTCTGTGACTGCCACCTTGAGTTGTGAGACACAAAGGGAAACGTTCAGCGAGATCACAACTACCTTTAATGGAGAGTTCACAGCACCTCCTAAACTAGTGTTATTAGACCTCGCTGGGAGTAAAGTATTGTTTCGGTAGTTGACTACTACCTCCTCCAAGAACTACAAGTATGTTATGTCTCTCATTTTATTTGTGTATCATAAATTACATACATTGCATTTACTTTTTGCTATTATTACTTAAAGTTACATAAAGCTTATCAAACAATAGTCTCTCATTTTATATGCGTATCATAAATTACATACATTGCATTTACTTTTTGCTATTATTATTTAAGTCACATAAAGGCTATCAAACAATAGTCAATTTTCAGGCATCTCTAGTATCGTTATTTCCATAATTCACCTTCCATACTTTATTTTATTCGTTTCAATTGTATAGGTACCTGTTGTTACGTTCACCGGTTAAACTGGTAAGATTGGCATCGGAGAGCCGGTGAACAATAACAATAAAAAAAAACACTGCAGGTTCAACTAGTGAGGAAATGCAAATGGGGGTCACTTTAAAAAGCTACTTTAATAACCCATAATGAAATTGACACATATATAACAAGAAACATGAAACACAGATATATAACATGAAACATAGGAAAATGACATACACATATACATATAACACAGTAATAAATACAACAATAAAGAACCCAACTTAATACCTAACAATAATCCTAATCCTATATAGAGGCAATGTGGAAAACACGGACGAGGGGAAGTGATACTTATGCGGTGTCGCAGTGGTGAAATGCTGGGTGATGGTTGATCCCACGGTAGACCCAAGAGGCGTTGTGTTCACTGGTTGAGGCTTGGATCTCAACTCCCAATCCAGAAAACCAAGAGCTGGCTCAACACTTTCGGTTGAGTCGAAAGGGCCGCGTGAATCCAACTTCGGGACAGTAGCGGGGCTTCATGAAACGGTGACGTGGAAGGTTCACGAGACGGTGGCGTGGAAGGTTCACGAGACGGTGACGTGGAAGGGGAGGCGGAGAGGTGGCGAACGAGGTAACAAGCGGAGGAGGTGATGGTAGTAATGCATGTTACGGACGGGCCGTAACATTTCCTCCCCCCTAAGACCTCCGTAATGGGCTCATGAAGGAGGTGAGACGGAGATCTTGATAAGGCGTCGGCGATGATGTTGTCCACGCCCCACCACCAGACACAGCACCTCGCAAAGGAAGAACCTGCAGAAGCTTCTCGGAGGAGACGATGATGAGGAGGCGATACACGAGCCAGACAGCGGTGATGGTGGTGAGAGAGACCAGCCAGAACCAGATGAAAATGTAGATCTTCTCGATGATGTTAACCGCCAGCACACACATGGTGTCGTGGGTCTCGATGGTTCCCGAAGGGCCGAACTTCCTGAAGGTGCACTTGGTGACTCTGGGGAAGATGCGTGTCATGGGATCGATGCGCTTATCGGGGTCCATGTCAGGGAAGTTGATGACCTCCGTGCCGTAGGTGAGGAAGGTGCCGCCCAGGAACAGGTCGGTGAAGTAGATGTTGCCCTCCAAGTCCTGAGTTATGTAATTTATAGCCCTCTGGAAGGTGGCGGGAGCATTAGACACGCAAAGGGCATCACTGTGTATTGGTATAGTCCGAAGGGGTGATGAAGGCGGATATTATTTGGGCCTCGTCCGAGAGGGAATCTGGTAGTAACCTTTAAGCAAGTCTATAGTGGTTACAAATTTGGCTACTCCTATACTATCTATAAGGTCCTCTATCAAGGGCAATGGGTAGGAGTCTGGCACCGTCACTTTATTTAATTTCCTGTAGTCGGTGCAAAATCGACTACTACCATCTGGCTTAGATGTTAACAGGCAGGAGAAGCCCAAGGAGATATACTAGGTTCTGCAAGGTGATGACAGAGCAGATAGTCTACCTCTTTTTTCATCAAGTCTCTTTTAATGGGTGAAATGCGATAGGCTGGTTGTCTTATAGGCTTGATGTCATTAGATGTTAATGTTATGTCATGTTGGATAGTATTACAAACTCCTGGAAGGTCACCTGTGATTTCAGAAAAGTCTAGCAATAACTTTTTAAGATCAGACTGTTGTGAAGGTGTTAAGGAAAGAAACACCTCATCAAGGTTGGACATGATTTGGCTGTTTGAGGGGCGTCCTTTAGGTGACGAGAAGAGGAATTCGATGTCGGACTCTTCCTCGGGGGGCACAGGACCAGACTCCTTCCCTACCAGACATACAGGTACAGCGCGAGACAAGTCGTCCTCTGGTTCTCTGGAGTGGTAAGGTTTCATTAGATTAATATGAACTAGTTGGGAATCCTTACGACGGTCAGGAGTGTGGACCACATAATTTAATGGACTTAGTTTTTGAGCCACAACATAAGGTCCCATGAACTTACTGTGAAGAGCATTGCCTGGAGTGGGGAGAAAAAGTAAAACCTTGTCTCCTGGTTTGAAACTTCTCATGACAGATTTGGGAAGAGAATTCTGTTGCATTTTAGTTTGAGATTTGAGGAAGTTTGATTTAGCAAAAGATCTGACTTCACTGATTTTATTCTTAAGGTTACTGATGTAGTCAGACACACTGGGGCTTGAAGGAGTATTTTGAGTAAACCATTGATCCTTTAATATTTTGAGAGGCCCCCTGATCTGTCTACCATAGAGTAATTCAAAAGGGAGTAACCTAAAGAATCTTGAGGAGATTCTCTTAAAGCGAAGAGAAGGAAAGAAATACTTTCATCCCAGTCTCCTTGATGCTCCAAGCAATACTTCTTCATCATGGATTTTAATGTTTGGTGAAACCGCTCCAGACAGCCTTGGGATTGGGGTGGTAAGCCGAGGAGGTAACATGGTCGATGTTTAGCTCATTCACTATCTGTTGGAAAAAATGGCTAGTGAAATTGCTACCCTTGTCAGACTGAATTTGTTTTGGAATTCCTACCGAGGTGAAAAATGTATTAGATGTTTTACAATGGTCTTTGATGTGATGTTCTTAAGAGGGAATGCTTCAGGGTACCTGGTAGTGGGATCCATGAGGGTTAACAAATACTGATTCCCTCGTTTGGTTTTGGGTAAGGGCCCTACGCAGTCTAGAATGATCTTTTCGAAGGGCTCCGTCTGAACTGGAATAGGCGTCAGAGGAGCTGGCACAAGGCGTTCGTTAGGCTTACCCACAATTTGACATATGTGACATGTTTTTACATAGTGTGACACATCCTTTTTCATTCCTGGCCAAAAAAATGTTGAAGAGCCTTCTTGTAGGTTTTTTGGATGCCTAGATGACCTGACAATCCATCATGAGCTAGTTCTATAATGGCTGGTCTTACAGACAAGGGATGACAACTTGATGTGTTTCTGACCAGGTGTCTAGTTGTTTCAGTTCAGGAGGTCTGTAGGCACGCATCAGGACTCCTTCCTGATAATAAAAACAAGGCAATTTAGACATATCCTTTGTCTCACTGGCAACATGTCTGATCTTAGCCAAAGTGAGATCCTGTTCCTGAGCATTAATCAAATTCTCCTTTGAAATGATGTTATTATACAAGTTGTCAGTAGAGGCAATCATTGGTGGAGGAGGTGATGAAAAGGCAGGGGACTTGGACTGAGACCTGGTGACTGCACACACTGGGAAGAAGTGAGGGATGTTTCGTCCAGGGTCTTAGTGGGACTTTCTGTTAAGGGAGAATCAAGAACAATTAAGTTTGGAACAGCCAAGTTACCCGCAAGATCATTACCCAGTACAAGATGTACCCCCGGTACTGGCAGTTCACCAGGTTTAATGGCTACCTCAACCTCTCCTGAAATGAACGGGCACTGTAAGCTAATATTAGCCAAGGATAGGAGAGCTGTGATTCGAGACCTGTAAGGATCACCTTCTCCCCAGTGAAAGCCTGTTTGATGTTAGGGATGACATCTTCCCTTAAGATGGATTGGGCAGCACCTGTATCACGCAGAACCTTGATATTTATTGCCTTGTCTTTACCATCAGTCAGGACACTTTACCTTGATACATGTACGAGTCATAAAGTTCTAGAGGAGAGTTGACAGGGTTAGCTAGGGCCACTGGTTTCTTGTTCTCAAATGTGTTAGGTCTAGGGGCCACAAAAGAAAATTGACGTTGAGAACCCTTGCAATTTGGGTGTCTACATTTCTGGATCGTGTGACCTGGCTTCTTACAGTATGTACACCAGGGGGAATTATATGCATTTGGCGAGAATCCGGTTGGCTTACCACCCGCGCCCCCAAAACCTTCCCCAAAGGAGGACCTAACATTAGACAGTGAACCACGACCTCTACTACCCAGGGATCCCATCAACAAAGCAAACGCATCAGCCACTTTAGCGGCAGACATAAGATCACTCTCTCCCGTTCTTCCACATGCCTCAGAATATTAAAGGTAACTTGTTCTTCCATTCTTCCAGGACCATTAGATTGAGCAACTCCGAAAAGGTGGTAATGTTAAGGGCGGCTAACCATTTCTTAAATTGTCTTAGTTTCTCACTAGCGAATTCAACATAGGTGTGAGACTCTGGTTTCACATACTTTCGAAACTGTTGTCTGTATCCATCAGAAGTGATAGAGTAGGCGTCTAGAATGTTACCTTTGATCTCTTCATATTCTACCTCATCACTAAGGCCGTTGTATACCCTATAAGCTTTTCCTACTAGCTTAGGGACAAGGAGAGACACCCACTGATCCTTGGGCCATTTATTCCTATTAGCAATGCTCTCAAAAGCGCGAAATGACCCGTCAACATCAGATTCATCAAAAGGGGGAACTAGCGGAGCAGCTGTAGCAGGATTAAAGCTTGCTAACTGTTTCTTTATATCTATTTCTTCCCTCTAAACTTAGCGTCATTTCGTAGGGCTAACTCCTGAATTTCTAACTCTTTCTCCTGCCTTCTAAGTTGTAACTGAAATCTCTCTTCTTTCTTTTCCTGTAGTTCTCTGCTTTATCTTTCTCTTCTTTTCTGCCTGTAGTTGCATTTCTTTGCTTCTTTTTCTGCCTGTAGTTGCATTTGTTTTCATGCATCCGGTATTCTAGTTTAAGCTTCTCAATTTCCCATTGACTTATCCTACTCTTATCCTGTTCTTCCTGGGGACTGTGTATTATAGTCCTCGTAGAGGCTGACATGGGAGTTAACTCTTCTATGGCATTTCCTAGCAACTGACCTTCTTGCACTAGATGTTCAACAACTACATTCTTAATGACCTCTTTAGTCATCTGAGACGTGATGGGAACATCAAAATGTTTAGCGATGGTCTTCCATTGGTCCTTCTTTATATTAGCATATTTAAGTTGTTCCAGAGAAGGGTCGGCACAAAAATCTTCAACGTTAAACTGAGCGGAAGCCATATTAAATAGATGTTAAACCACAACAAAAAAATGATAAGCGAATTACTTAAGTGAGGAACTTGGCAGAGTGATAATAAAGGCAACCTTGAAATTACCTAGATTATACTTAAGTAAACACTTATGAGTACAATCACTAATGAGGGGTAAACTAGAGAGTTACGGCATTAAGAGGGATCCGGATTACTCTAGTTACGAGACTTGAGAGTGAGGAGCGAATTGTACTGAGACTTGTTATTGATAAGGAGGCGGATTAGTCTGAGAGACTAGTTAAAATGGCCGATTCTAACTAGCGAGAAAAATGATCCGCGAAGTGAGGGATTGAGGGTTCGCATGAACATATGATGATCCCAACACTTGGATAACACTTATTACACACCTGCCTATGTGCAAAAATAGAGATAAGTGCTATCGGTGAACACGCCTTTCTACCTGGTTTCCTGCTCTACCACTGCTATGCGATACCAATGAAAGTCACGAAGCACGTTTAACCCAAAAGGAGCCACTTGATCGCACAAAGGTAAATTTAAACCACACGCAGAGTAAGTCACAGAAAAAAACACATCAGAGTCACAACACCACAGAAACACAAGCAATCACAGAAAAAAGTCACTGGAAAAATGGAACACTGAACATGGGTTATAATGGTCCTGTCACGGTCGCCAATTGTTACGTTCACCGGTTAAACTGGTAAGATTGGCATCGGAGAGCCGGTGAACAATAACAATAAAAAAAACACTGCAGGTTCAACTGGTGAGGAAATGCAAAGGGGTCACTTTAAAAGCTATTTTAATAACCCATAATGAAATTGACACATATATAACAAGAAACATGAAACACAGATATATAACATGAAACACAGGAAAATGACATACACATATACATATAACACAGTAATAAATACAACAATAAAGAACCCAACTTAATACCTAACAATAATCCTAATCCTATATAGAGGCAATGTGGAAAACACGGACGAGGGGAAGTGATACTTATGCGGTGTCGCAGTGGTGAAATGCTGGGTGATGGTTGATCCCACGGTAGACCCAAGAGGCGTTGTGTTCACTGGTTGAGGCTTGGATCTCAACTCCCAATCCAGAAAACCAAGAGCTGGCTCAACACTTTCGGTTGAGTCGAAAGGGGCCGCGTGAATCCAACTTCGGGACAGTAGCGGGGCTTCATGAAACGGTGACGTGGAAGGTTCACGAGACGGTGGCGTGGAAGGTTCACGAGACGGTGACGTGGAAGGGGAGGCGGAGAGGTGGCGAACGAGGTAACAAGCGGTGGAGGTGATGGTAGTAATGCATGTTACGGACGGGCCGTAACACTGTGTTTATTACTTCTTACAGTATAAATTGCAATAATTATTCATATGGTTTTCTATAGATTTATATTGAATATAACGTTTTATATTATTTCTATTGCATTTTCATATTGCTATTATCAGTAAAAGTTACATAATGGGTATGAAAACCAGGTTACATAAATGCACATTTTAATCTGTATTTCCAGACTAGCACATGTGAAAACACTGACAGACAGGCAACATTCCCCTAAACACATTGTGCACTAAGTGACACACACAGGAACAACAAACACACACAAACACACAAACAAAACACTGTCTATTGTTGGGGGCGATGGAATGGTGTATGAATACAGATAGGCAGTGCGTGAACTGTTGACGTCTTCTTGAATCCACTTTAATCTTGATGGTAAAGTGGGATTAATAGCAGGTAAATAAAAGATAAAGGGAAAGGCTGTAGGAAGAGAAGTGTGAAAGAAAGTAGGAGATAGATAGTGTGTGGGCGTACCACACTGCTATTTTTTTTTTCTTTTAGTTTTAAGCCGTGTTTCTTAGTATTATTTTACTTTGCTGTTATTTTGTGTGTTTTCTCCTTTAATTCATTAGTTTTAATATTATAGGTTTTATTGGTGAAGTGTATTTATTTGATAATGAAAAGTAAAGATGACTAAGCTAATTACATTGCATTGCGGATTGAGTAGCTAACAAAGATTGGTTGAGGGATTGGCTCATTTACTATCGTGTTGGTTCTTGGGAACCAGTGGTGTATTTTGTTCGATTCTCTCATTAGATCACTATTAATGTGTTCTTCGTTGGTTTTTATTGAATCCAATATTTTGCAGGCTTTTTGATGAATATATATATTAAAAGGTGTAATATTGTAGTATTTATATATAGTGTAGGTCTTCTATTTTATTTTTCACTTTTTCATTACAATTAATGAATTTTAATCCTTTGTTGAATATTTTTTGTATGTTTGTTTTCTGATACTGGGAGATCGAACATAATGGTATTGGTGGATATTCTAATACTGGTATCAATAGCGTTTTAATTAATGTTGATTTGATTTTTTGGTGTAAGGTTTTTAAAACATCGTAATTTAGACAATATGCCTTCTCCTTTTTTTCTTTTATTTTTTTTTATGTAGCGTGCCTTCTAAGGCCTGTTTGCTGGAGTTTCAAGCCTAGGAATTTCCCTTCCTTGCTTGTGTTTATGCTTTTGCCATTTACTATGTATTGTTTTATTTCATATTGAGCTAATGGAATTATTTAAAACTTTTCAACTTTTCTGTATCTTCCATTTGCTTTCGTAATTACTTATTCCGTCAATTTCTCTTTCCACTTTCCTCTTCATCATGAATTTAGATTTGCTCTGTGCTGTTATAATTTGTGTGACTTCGTCTGCATACATAGTGTCAAGGCAGATGTGACCTGCTGGTGCTAAGTCGTTGGTGTATACTGTAAAGAGAGTTGGTGAAAGTATACTTCCTTGTGGAACGCCGCTTAATAGGTTTATGTCGTTGCTGTGGTCGGTGCCGATTGGCATTGCGGCTGATCTGTTACCTAGAAAAGTGCAGTGTTTTTTTCAAGTATGATGGGTAATCCCAAATGTAAAAGCTTGTATTTTAAGCCTTCGTGCCATACCTTGTCAAATGCTTTGGCTACGTCTCTTAAAACGACTGTTACTTGCTGCTTTTAAGCTAAGGCGTAAGACATGGTTTCCAAAGTTGTAGTTATTGCTTTCTTTGATCTAAACTCATGTTGCCTGTCTTTTATTATGTTGTTATCTGTTAAGAAAGCGCATAGACGTCCCTGAATAATCTTCTCGTTTATTTTTCCTGGGACTTCGAGAAGTGAAATTGGTCTATATTTGACAGGTATTTGTTGGTGATTTATTGTCTTTAGGTATAAGTTTTATTAATGTTTTTTTTTTTTTTTGTACACTTGGGAAATAACCTAATGAGAAACATGCGTTGAAGATGTTTTTAAAGCACTTTAATAGAATTTTGCGAACAATTCTCTAAAACAGTTTTGTTGATTCCAGATGATCTTGGGGGTTTGTTTTTAGTTTTCTTTATGTGTCTTTTTAATTTCTCCGTATCTATTGCCATCGTTGTCTACTAAGTAGTTTGTGTATTTTGCGGTATGTCCTTTTAATTGGTTTATCATATTTCAGAAAATTTTTGTGTCTCTGCTTATTTCTATAACGTTGCTGAATCTTATTTATGTTAGGGTAATCCCTAATGTAAAAGCTTGTATTTTAAGCCTTCGTGCCATACCTTGTCAAATGCTTTGGCTACGTCTCTTAAAACGACTGTTACTTGCTGCTTTTGAGCTAAGGCATAAGACATGGTTTCCCAAGTTGTAGTTATTGCTTTCTTTGATCTAAACTCATGTTGCCTGTCTTTTATTATGTTGTTATCTGTTAAGTAAGCGCATAGACGTCCCTGAATAATCTCGTTTATTTTTCCTGGGACTTCGAGAAGTGAAATTGGTCTATATTTGACAGGTATTTGTTGGTGATTTATTGTCTTTAGGTATAAGTTTTATTAATGTTTTTTTTTTTGTACACTTGGGAAATAACCTAATGAGAAACATGCGTTGAAGATGTTTTTAAAGCACTTTAATAGAATTTTGCGAACAATTCTCTAAAACAGTTTTGTTGATTCCAGATGATCTTGGGGGTTTGTTTTTAGTTTTCTTTATGTGTCTTTTTAATTTCTCCGTATCTATTGCCATCGTTGTCTACTAAGTAGTTTGTGTATTTTGCGGTATGTCCTTTTAATTGGTTTATCATATTTCAGAAAATTTTTGTGTCTCTGCTTATTTCTATAACGTTGCTGAATCTTATTTATGTTAGGGTAATCCCAAATGTAAAAGCTTGTATTTTAAGCCTTCGTGCCATACCTTGTCAAATGCTTTGGCTACGTCTCTTAAAACGACTGTTACTTGCTGCTTTTGAGCTAAGGCGTAAGACATGGTTTCCCAAGTTGTAGTTATTGCTTTCTTTGATCTAAACTCATGTTGCCTGTCTTTTATTATGTTGTTATCTGTTAAGTAAGCGCATAGACGTCCCTGAATAATCTTCTCGTTTATTTTTCCTGGGACTTCGAGAAGTGAAATTGGTCTATATTTGACAGGTATTTGTTGGTGATTTATTGTCTTTAGGTATAAGTTTTATTAATGTTTTTTTTTTTGTACACTTGGGAAATAACCTAATGAGAAACATGCGTTGAAGATGTTTTTAAAGCACTTTAATAGAATTTTGCGAACAATTCTCTAAAACAGTTTTGTTGATTCCAGATGATCTTGGGGTTTGTTTTAGTTTTCTTTATGTGTCTTTTTAATTTCTCCGTATCTATTGCCATCGTTGTCTACTAAGTAGTTTGTGTATTTTGCGGTATGTCCTTTTAATTGGTTTATCATATTTCAGAAAATTTTTGTGTCTCTGCTTATTTCTATAACGTTGCTGAATCTTATTTATGTTAGGGTAATCCCAAATGTAAAAGCTTGTATTTTAAGCCTTCGTGCCATACCTTGTCAAATGCTTTGGCTACGTCTCTTAAAACGACTGTTACTTGCTGCTTTTGAGCTAAGGCGTAAGACATGGTTTCCCAAGTTGTAGTTATTGCTTTCTTTGATCTAAACTCATGTTGCCTGTCTTTTATTATGTTGTTATCTGTTAAGTAAGCGCATAGACGTCCCTGAATAATCTTCTCGTTTATTTTTCCTGGGACTTCGAGAAGTGAAATTGGTCTATATTTGACAGGTATTTGTTGGTGATTTATTGTCTTTAGGTATAAGTTTTATTAATGTTTTTTTTTTTTGTACACTTGGGAAATAACCTAATGAGAAACATGCGTTGAAGATGTTTTTAAACCACTTTAATAGAATTTTGCGAACAATTCTCTAAAACAGTTTTGTTGATTCCAGATGATCTTGGGGGTTTGTTTTTAGTTTTCTTTATGTGTCTTTTTAATTTCTCCGTATCTATTGCCATCGTTGTCTACTAAGTAGTTTGTGTATTTTGCGGTATGTCCTTTTAATTGGTTTATCATATTTCAGAAAATTTTGTGTCTCTGCTTATTTCTATAACGTTGCTGAATCTTTATTGTATGCCTCGTTGCAGTTTTACCTCAATGCATGTCTTATTCTTATGTGTTCTCTGTAGGTATGTAACGTCCAGTCATTGTTTTCGGCATTATGCCTCAAAACATTGTATAATCCTTCTAGGTTTTATATTCTTTACCTTAGAGGAGGGAAATAGAACTAGAAATCATGGCAGGAAGATTAGAAAGCAAGGCTGCAGGTTAGATATCAGAAAATATTTCTTTAGTCATAGGGTGGTAGACTTCTGGAATGCATTGCCAGAGACGGTTGTAAATAGCACTAGTTTGATAATGTTTAAAAACAAATTAGATAAGCACTTAATTTATTAGATTTATAATTATGTATAGCACTGCATGATAGTTTTATAAGAAATTTACTATAGTTAAACAAGACATGATCCCCATGTATGGGGAACACAAATTGTAGAGAATTTCGCTGCAGGATTTAGCCCTGTTAATGGGCCAAATATTTAGAATTAGTATATAATGTATTGTGTACTTGCAAGTGTATCTTTAAGTACTGATGACGAGGTCGCTGTGCGACTGATACAGAATAACCTAGATGGGCCCTGGTGGCCCTTTGTTAACCTATTATTTATGTTATGTTATGTTATGTTATTTCTGGAATTTTTAGTGCTTGGTAAGTGGGTTTATAGTTACTCTTGGATATCGTTTTGTTCATTGCTTCTTTTACCATGCATAACCGAAAGATCATTTCTTGTTCTGCCTCCTCAGTTATGCAGTTATCTAGCGTTCTTACTTTAATTATATTGTCTAGAATATCCTGAGATTGTTTCCAGTTTGCTTTTTTTAATTGGTATGTGTCGTTTTGTTTGATAAGTAATGGTTTTGTAGAGACATTAAAAGTGACTGAAATATGGTCAGACGAGGTAATATTGCCCGGTTCTATTATTTTCTAAACTTTAAAGAGCTGTGTTTATTTGAAAAAGAAAAAAATAATAAAACTGTCCGGGTTGGCAGCAGAACCATGTCTTATAAATATAGGAAATGAGGCCCTATGTGCATTAATTTACCTTGGTTTATCATTTACATAATGTTTTTTCCCACTGTATTATTTATATTATTTCCAACGTGTGCATGTGTACTGTTGAAATCTCCAAGAATGTATGTGGGTATGTTGTTATTTATAAGTCTGTATATGTCTGGAAAAGGTAAATATGGTCTTCTGGGAAGCAAATATGTGGAAGCGATGACTACAGGTCTGTGTGTGGTATTGATTTCAACGGCTAGAACGTCTGTTATGAAGTCATCTGTTAGGTTGTGTTGTATTTCTTGTTTTATTGCTATTGCTGAACCGTCATTGATACTTTCGCTAGTATTTACTGTGTAGCATCTGTAACCAGTCAAACTGGGGCACTCCACTAGTAGGTGCCGCACCGTTAGCGGTACCAGGCAGTCATCACAATAAGGTTGAGAGTTCCTGGTCAACAGGTACCTTTGTGTAAGGTACGTGTGACCTATACGCAGTCGCGCCAATAAAGTCTGTAAACGTCGTTCCTGGACATGGGTGTATGTCCACTGAGGGATCATGGAAGTAGTGATCTCTCCCATTTTCGAGGTTGCGACCCCTGTTAGCCATCTCCTCTGCCAAATTACTGCAATCGCCACACGAATAGAATGAAATAGGTCTCGAAACGGAACAAGGGCAGGAGATGGAGCGCGACTTGCTGCCTCTTTAGCGAGGCGATCTGCGTGTTCATTCCCTGGAACACCTACGTGACCAGAGACCCAACAGAACCCAACACGATATCCTCGTTGGGTAAGAAGATATAGCCACTCCAGGGCTGATAAAACCAAAGGGTTAAGAGATATAGTTCGAGAGAGAGAAGTAAGAGCACTGCGACAGTCACTAAAAATTGTAAAAGACGAAACAGGGAGAGTAAGAATTATCTGTAAAGCTAGGACTATGGCAGACAGATCCGCAGTAAAGACGGATGCCACTGAAGGAAGGCTGCTACACCGATAAAAAGAGGGGAAAACCACACTAAATCCAACGCCTGCGTCGGATTTAGAACCATCAGTAAAAACAGGGATGTCATTAGAATGGATAAATAAATTTTCTAAAAACCGTGTGTGGGACAGAGCCAGCAGAAAATCCTTCTTGCCATCCATGGCAGGAGGGCATAGTGAGATAACAGGAAGCTGCCAATAACCAACTCGTGGGAGCCGGAAAGAGTACACAAGGGTGGGGTCGATAGATAAGTCCGCCATAAGATTTGCCACTCGAAAGACAAAAGGTTTAGATAGACTCGGTCGAGTGACATACGCTTGCGAACGCGAGTCCCGCAATATTGACAGGCAAGGGACAGAATCGGGAAGACGGTGGGTGCGAAACCAACACCGGAGCATCGAAGACTGGCGCCGGAGGTCGAGCGGCCAGAAACCAGCATCCACTAGAAGGCTAGGTATTGGAGGTGTCCGAAATGCACTCGTAGCCAAGCGGACCCAGCATGATGCACGGGGTCAAGCGTGCGTAGTCGTGCATCCGTTGCGGATGAGTAGATCTCACAGCCGTATTCCAGCTTGGGAAGTAAGTATAAGTGTACGGTCAAGCAGCAGCAACGTGTCCCTGTCCACACCCCAAGAGGTGTGACTTAAAACCCGAAGAAGGGATAATGCCTGCCGACAAGAGACGCCTTAAGAGAACGGAAATGAGGAACCCAGGTGAGACGGTTGTCAAATAAAAGGCAAAGATATCGAGTCGCCTCCACATAAGAGAGGCGTTTATTGGCGAGGTATAAATCAGGGTCTGGACGGACACCACGGTTGCGACAAAAATGCATGACTACGGTCTTAGAGGTGGAGAATCGAAAACCATTCATGTTGGCCCAACTGGACACCCTATTGATCGCCAGTTGGAGCTTGTGCTCAATCAGTGACATCCTAGCAGCAAAAGAAACACATAAATAATCAACATATAAGGAGCTGTGAATGCCATCTGGAAGAGTATCTATCACACCATTAATGGCGACTGCGAATAGTGTAACACTAAGAATACTTCCCTGTGGGACACCATCATTTAGAGCAGTACTTTGGAGAGAACACTCCCAACTCGAACCCGTAAAAGACGTCTGGATAAAAACTGCTGAATAAAAATAGGAAGGTGGCCACGAAGGCCAAAATTAAACAAAGACTGTAAAATACCATGACACCAAGCCGTGTCGCAGGCCTTCTCCAGGTCAAAAAACACTGTTACTTGATGGTGGTGATTAGCGAAGGCCTCACAAATAGAAGACTCTAGGGATAAAAGACCATTAGTAGTAGACCTCATCTTTCGGAAACCATACTGTACAGATGACAGGTACTTCCCCCTCTCCAAGTACCACATAAGCCTTACATTTACCATCTTTTCCAACACTTTACAGATACAGGATGTCAGAGATATAGGACGATAGCTCGTAGCCTAGAGGTGATCTTTCCCAGGCTTAGGAAATGGAAGAACCACTGCGACAGCCCAAGAGGATGGAAAATCACCGGTATGCCAAATCATATTATAAAGATTTAACTTTAAGATTAAAGTTAAAAGCACAGTCAGACATGTGACGCAAAAAGGCATAAGGAATGTCGTCTGGACCAGGAGAAGAGTCATGACACTGAGACAAAGCAGTCCGCAACTCGGACGCAGAGAAAGGGACTCCCCTCCAGCCGAAGAATAGTTCATGCCAAGAGATTCCATTCTCTGGCGGTGACGTGCGCCCGGGGCTGCAGGATGCCTCCGGGAAACACTGGCAAAGTGCTCTGCGAATAGGTCGGTGACAGTCCTAGGGTCTGCCACCATTCGCCAGCAGACAACAAAACTGGTGGGGAAGGAGCAGAATACTTCCCAGCAATTCAGCGGACTTTGTTGAAGACATCCGTAAGAGGGGTGCGGACGTTTATGGAAGAGACATAAGCTCTCTAAGAGGCTCTTTGTGCCTCTTTCAAAATGCGGCGGGCCTGAGCTCAGCAGCGTCGAAAAGCTTCCAGACACTGCGGGTCCCCACGATGTCGCCGGAGACGAAAGAAAGGTGCCCGTTTCTCTTTTACAGCGTTAGTGCATGCTGCGGTCCACCAAGGAACGGGACGCTTAGTAAAGCGACCGGACGTTCTAGGGATTGTCTGAAGCGCTGCTGAATGTAAAAAATCGGTAAAATAATCAACAGCCTCAGCACAAGTAGAAAAGTCAGCCAACGGATGGATAAAAGAGCTAAGGTCTGTGAATCGAGTCCAATTTGCCTTGTCTAAAATCCAGCGTGGGGGCCGGAACTGTGGTTCAGAGTTCACAGATTCCAATAAAATAGGAAAGTGACCCGCCAATTAAAATCAAGGAAAGAATTAGATGTACACAGAGAAAGATCGATAGCTGTAAAAATCCCAGTAGGACTGTGGAAATGTGTAACATCCTCAGAATTCAAAATCTCCAATCCCTCATTCTCAATAAAAGAACCGATTAAAACCCACGAGGATTACTAGCACCTTCATCCCACAATGGGTGACGTCCGTTAAAATCTCCCAACAAAAGAAAAGGCGGAGTCAGCTAACGCCCCAGGCCGTCAAGCTCACCTCTGGAGACAGGAAGCTGAGGAGGGAGATATAAACTGCAAATGGTGTACAATCGTCCCATAAAGACCTTAACAGCAACCACCTGAATGGAAGAGTTAAGTTGTAACGGCATAACAGGTATATCCTGACGGACTAGAATAGCTGTGCCACCGTGGTGGCCATGGTCAGGGAAAGTAGTGCTTAAAAAGGCACGATAGCCAGGAGGACTAGAATAAGTACTATCACCTAGCATAGTCTCTTGTAGAGCTACACAGGCTGGAGAGAACTCCGACAGCAAAGCTCGGAGTTCCCCCCACGAGGCGCGAAGGCCTCTACAGTTCCACTGTAGAAGCTTGAAGATGACTATTTAGGTGCAGTGGACGGGCGAGCCTTTTGAAGGGGCTGCCCGTGACTCACCTGACTAGAAATATTCAAGCGACGAGAAGACACCGGGAGTTGTGATGTGCCGGGTCGTTGGACCGCTGCCTTTCGGCATACCGGTGAGTGATGCGAACCATCATCACACCTACCGGTCATTGGAGGACGAGGGGTCAGGCTGGACTGCACTTTTTGACACAGTTGGTCCACGAGGGGCAGCTGTGACAATATCATCAGACGTCTCCATGCTAAGACCATCCTCATCACTAGAAGCCCGATCTGATATAGAGGATGTCACCGGAGGCTAAGCAGAAACTACTGGAGCTACCCTAGCAGAGCGGTCCCTGGAGGACTCACGATTATGTGCACCGGGAGAAACCTTAGACTGCTTAGGCTGAGCTAAATCTATCGACTCTGCAGAGCCGCGGTGCCGTTTGGTCAGGCCCTTCAAAGGCTTAGGCGATACAGGGGGCAAATGGACATCCACTAGATGGGTGACTTTGATCATATCCGGATTATTCCCGTCACTTCTTAAAGATGACTCAACTGAGTCGTCAGACAAAAGAGCAAATCTGTTAGCTAGATGAACAGGACCACCCGCCCCAACAGAGCGAGAGGTAGCAAAAAGGAGTTGTCCTTGGACCGGCAGACTCAGCTGAAGAGCGTGCGGCCAATGAAGCATAGGATGTCGCACCAGTACCGGCCTTCTGGCGGTACAGGAGTTCACAGCGGGCGCTACCTAGGCTGATGAACTGAGTGTTGGCAAGCTATAGAATGTCCTGCTCCAGGCGATACCTAGGACATTGCCTGGAACGTACCTGGTGAGCATCCCGGCAATGGAAACAATAAGCTGCAGCATTGTCCTCAGAATGTGAGTCTAGTGCTGAGCAATTACCGCATCGAGAAGCTTCTTTGCAGGAGCTTTTGCCATTGCCGTAGCCGTAGCACAAGAAACATTGAAGAGGACGGGAAATAAAACGCCTCACCCTAAGATTAATAGGTCCGATATTAACACGGTCAGGGAGGGTGGAGCAAAAAAAAGGTGAGAAGGACCATGTTGGAGAAGTTCCTCATCTTAGTCACCTTTTGGACTGAGCGAGGACACATTGCTAGTATTTCCTCATCAGGGAATTCATAAAGATCCTGACTGTACACACAACCTTTACTGTAAATCAAGGTGGGATGTGCCTTAATAGTCTCAAACATGCTGTTAGAAGGACATGGTAGATGTTGCAACATCCTTGCCTGCGTGATATCTTTTGCTCGCACTAGCACCCCTTTCCCGTATTTCTTGAGGTTTCCCTCAGGAATCGTGCCAATCTCTTTCAACAGGTACCGGGAGGTATGTATGAAATTCCCGCGCCCATTTTTGTAGTACGCCACAAACCAACGTGGAGGCGGGATCTGGCAGACTTCTGGAACTGAATTGTCTAAATAGTTTTCAAAAACATTTGGGATGTAATCCATGTCACTGTCTGAAATATTACGTGACTGGAGAAATTCAGTTTTAAAGCCAGAGCCGGCAAGGGGCAGAGATGCTACATGTTCATAAGCCAAACGGGCTTCATCACATGACACAAACGTCACATAGCAGCGGTTAGAAGGAAAGTCCTTATCATAAACCATTCGAATGCGAACAACCCTACCATACGCCTTGAGAAGTGAGTGCAAGGCATGATAGGAAAATGATTGATTAACATTTACCCCTTGTGGAGGGGAATCCTGCTTCCCACTCAGACCTGAAGATGACGTCTCGCGGGCCAGGTCAGCCACCTCACGAGAACCTGATATTTTTTTGTTTTACCATATGTATAAAGTTACACAAAAAAAATAGCTCCAGGGGCAAGGGAAACCACCTAATGGGACTACAATGGGAGCGAGCGCTGGCTGCCGTGGACGGGGTACCTCGTCCCCATGCAGACCAGTCGTTTTGAAAAAAGGCCCCATATGATGCGAATGTTTGTCCACGACAGAGCTGAGACCCCCCTCCCAAAGCATCCCAGCCTGGACACCCAACCATCCAGCACAGGAAGGCCCCTATTGGGCGATCCCTCCAGCGGATGGGTCCGCTGGTCCACTGGCAGCCTACGTAGGAACCATTTAGTCTGGCCCCTCACTGGCGACCTTACTAGCATGGGTAGCCCTCTCCCCCTCAAAAGGGCACAGCAGGGGCCTAAGCCCCCTCTATTTTGTACTAGTATTTCTGTGAATCTGTCATCTGTGTAAGTGTATTTGTATATGTTGTTGTTTATTCCCTCAATTAATTAAGTCTTCGATGGTGAAACGTTCCTGGGGCCAGCCTCTTTCTTCTGTAGTGTAGATTTCTAGATCTATATCGTTAGACCCTTTAGGCATTATTAACTTTTGTTCCATGCTTGCTATTTCTTCGTTAATTGTTTCTCCTTGTATTTCTTTTTTATCTCTATTTTTTTTTTTTTTTGTTTCGTTTTAGGCACAGACGTGATTTTTGTTTAGTTTTGTTGACT
The DNA here is from genome assembly GCF_017591435.1 of Portunus trituberculatus. NCBI lineage: Eukaryota > Metazoa > Arthropoda > Malacostraca > Decapoda > Portunidae > Portunus > Portunus trituberculatus. The sequence continues at coordinate 17,119,208 of NC_059300.1, forward strand.
TGTGAAGATTTTCTCTGAGTCTGGAATTTCTGGAATTTTTCTAGTGGGTAAGCCATTTAATTTGAGTACTTTATTCAGTTCATCTTCATAAGAGCCTGTGGTTTTCATGTTCCTATAATGAGCGTGGACAATACAAATGTTTATTTTGAGGGTTTCTTCTTTACTGATTTGTGTATTCATTTGGGTAGCCTGTGGATTAGCCTACCAAAGTTGGGTGATTGTACTGTTTGTTGTTCCCGCATACGTCATTTTGTTCCTTTCTGCTTCCAAATTCCTCTGTTTTTAAGTATTTCTTTCCTCTTACTGCATTTCATGGCCATAGTACTATGGTGCTCTCCGCAGTTGATACACTGTTTCTTTTTCTCCTTGCATTGTTGCCAGGTGTGTCCTTCTTTGCTGCAATCTGAGCATATCTTATATTCTTTCGGCTTTTTACAGTCTTTTGTTGCATGGTCTTCTAAATCATAGCATTTCATGCAGCATAGGATTGAGATGTATGTTTCTTGTTTAATGTCATGTGGTGGGATGCTTAAATTAAATGCCAGTAAACCCTTTTCCGTGCATTTATTAGGTAGAGCTGTTTGACTGAAAGTTATCTTGATTGTTGAGGAGTTTGTACATAGATTCTATATCTTCTCCTATCCAGTTGTTACATATCCCAAGCTTTTCTACTATTTGCTCTTCATCCCTGCCGTAGATGAGTTCATCTACTCCTGTCACTATTAATAGAAGGAGAGCGAAACCATCAGGAGTGGTAAAAACTTTGGTTACATGAATTTCATTTTCACATAGAATCTCTAAAAACTTATCTTCTTATCTTAATCTACCGAACCTTCGCATTTTATTTTCACTCTTGTCATCTTGAGTGGTTTCATGATTTCCATGAAGATACTGAGTGGCATATCTGATAGCAAGGGGTAGTGCATCATTGAGTTTGGTTGCAATTTCACTAAAATGTTCATTAAGAGCTTCTGTTATTTCTTCAGCCTTGTTAAGTGAGGCATCTTTATAAAATAAAGTGGATATCATTGGTTTTTGTTGATGACGACCTGCTTATTCATTGATAATTGATAGTAGTGGTGACAAGAGTGGTTACAAAAGTAATGGTATATAAATGGAAAATACTGAGAGATCATAGATTTGTGCAAAAATATGGGTGACTATACAGCTGTTGTAGGAATATAATTGTTGGGAGTTTGGTGGAAAGAAAGAGTAATAAAAATCACAGAAAAATAACAAACATTTAAAAGGGAAGAGAAAAAAGCAGCGAAACTGTCCGGCAACAGACTCACAACATAAATGTATTAATGAGTAGTGAGTAAGAGGCACAGAAGAGTGAAAGCAAACACTTCCTGAACACCTAATGACATATTAAAGGGAAGTAAATAAATAATGTTCATTCCAAGCTACTGCAACACTTTTTAGAAACTACAACAAAAATTCTGTAAATGAGTGGTTTAAGCTTAATCCTACAGATCTAAGCATTATCTCTGAGCGTAGCGAATTTCTCTAGGAAGGTACGAAGGGATTTATCACTTGTTATAATATGTTTCAGGTTAGAGCACTTCATTTTGACATACATTTTTCCATCTCTTTTCTCACCCCTCCAACTGCTAACTCTGTACTAGGGCCTTATCCGTCCTTATATGGGGTACTATTTGCATGTTTGAGGGAGTTCCACTCACTCAGTGTTATTAGATAGATATTTTCGTCTCATCAACTCCCGTTCTCTCACTGACTGTCTTCAGCCTCGTTCTCACCGCCGGAATGTTGCATCTCCTTTTTTTTTTCATCTTTATTGCTATTTTCATGGTAATTACTCTAGTGATCATGCTAACAGCATAGCTCCCTTTTTCCTGCTGCATCGCTGCACAAGGCATCTTCTTTCTCGCATCCCTATTCTGTCCAACCGTCTAAATACAAGAGTTAACCAGTATTCTCAATCATTCATACTTTTCATTGGTAAACTCTGGAACTCTCTGCCTGTTTCTGGATTTCGATCTTCCTACGAAAAGACTTTTGATTTTAAGAGGGAGATTTCAAGATATTTCTCCCTATCTTTCGGCTTATTCCTTCAAAATCTTTTAGAGAACCTGCAGTTTCTGTGGACCTTTTTCTTCAATGTTTTAATGCCCTTGGTAGGTCTGCTTCTTGCGTAAAAAAAAGAAATGAAATAAAATAAAGAAACAAATGAAAGGTATTGTCGGAACGGAACTTTGTGCAGCTCTCTAATGTTCCACATAGTTTTGAAGAGGAAAAGGCGTTTAAGGATTACATTTTCATTTATTGTCACATTTTGATGCAGAAACTCATGACATTTTTGGGGCTATGGAGAGAGAGAGAGAGAGAGAGAGAGAGAGAGAGAGAGAGAGAGAGAGAGAGAGAGAGAGAGAGAGATGGTAATGGTGGTGGTGGTGCCGGGCCAGGTGGTTGCTCTGGATGTTCCCGTGGATTCCAGCAAGTTACCTTTAATTAAGTGTTATGCAGTAACTGTATGTATATATCATAAATAGTATTGTTTGAGTTTTATTTCTTTCTAGCTCGATAGCGATAGGTAAATGAGGTAAGCTGAAGTCATTATCCTAAAGAAATCATTTGTATTGTAGGAGATATAGAGTCACGTAGGGCACCCAGAGGCACACCCTCGCCTCGCCTCATTGATGAACCGAATTTCTCAAACGCGTCAACAAACGCCATTCCTCATGTACTGACGATGATTTATAATTGAAAGCAAAATTGAAAGCTGTTTCGAAAACTATCCATCCAAAATTTGTTCCGGCCCGTGGAAGACAGGGGGAGCGTACTGGAGGAGATGGAGGCTGTCTGGTTCTTGTTGGGGCCCATGGCGGGGATCAGGCAGCAAGTCCCGCTCCTCCTTTACCTCTTCATTCAGATATGATCGTCCACTTCCAGCCCCTCACACCCAACAAGAGGCCATCACTACCCACCAACCACCAGATACTGCCACCACTGGAGCCCGGATAGGGAGATAAGGGCTCCTCCTTCCGTGACAGTGTCTGGTGAATTGTGTGTAGTGATTCATCAAATCACGTTCAAGACTCAAATGTAGAGGAGAAAACATTACGCTCCACCTTGCCACAGTCACTGCCATGCGAGGGACCTCTTTTGGGGAGAAGAGTGCGCCTTCCTTGGCAGTGGCTAGTGAGTTGTCAAAATTGTCTTTGTGATAATCTCTTGTTCAATAGGAATTCCATTCCTTTGACCTCTTGATCAGTGTTAGAGGCTGGAAGGTTGCACCGCCATTGTCCCCACACACTCCTGCAGGCCTGGGGTGGCATCTCAGGAAAGAAAGGATTCATTCCTGCAGAAGAAAATTTGTTTCAACTGCGATTCGTCATCGTGAAATTCGCGTCGTTAATGTGATTCCCTCGTCGTCATCGTGAAACTCGCGTCGTTAATGTGATTCCCTCGTCGTCATCGTGAAAATCGCGTCGTTAATGTGATTTCCTCGTCGTCATCGTGAAACTCGCTTCGTTTATGTGATTCCCTCGTCGTCATCGTGAAACTCGCATCGTTTATGTGATTCCCTCGTCGTCATCGTAAAACTCGCTTCGTTAATGTGATTCCATCGTCGTCATCGTGAAATTCGCTTCGTTAATGTGATTCCCTCGTCGTCATCGTGAAACTCGCTTCGTTATCGTGAAATCGTATTGTCATCGTGAAATTATCTTCGTTATTGTCTCCGGCCGCGTTTATTTATTTATTTATTTATTTATTCATTTATTTATTCATTCATTTGAACTTTTTTTTTATCTCTTTCTTGTTCTTATATAATTGTTTACTAATAATCAATGTATCTTTTATTTATCTATCATGATGAACGTAGAAGCGTCAGTCTCAGTGGGCATGTAGTCAGGGCTGAGTCAATAGGGAGATTTAAAAGAAGGTTAGATAAATTCATGGATGGGGAAGATAGATGGAATTAGGTAGATTAAGGACACTGGGACTGCCTCGTATAGGCCTGGCGGCCTCTTGCAGCCTCCTCTCTCTCTCTCTCTCTCTCTCTCTCTCTCTCTCTCTCTCTCTCTCCCAGCCTTACATATTCCTTTTTCGTTAACACCCCGGTCAAAATATCTAAATCAAGTTATTTGAATCGATTTAAATAAGAGTAAAAATCCATCATTTGAATTTATTGATTTTATGGATTAAAATCATTGGAATTAAGATTTGTTAAAGATTTTTGACCTTGATAATAAGAAAAATAATAATCTATCAAAATTAGATATAAACGTGTAAGAATAACACGAGAAACCTACTAATGCATTCTCTGTAGAATTGAAAAACTGTCTTTATGAACGCCAGTAGCTTTTCAAAAATACACGTTCTGGATCCCTTAACTCGTTCGTCATCTCTTGTTATCGATTTACCAGAATACTAGAACTACCTTCCGTATGCTCAATGCATACCGTTTTTTGGTGATGCAGCCTAATATCTCATCACAATATTGTCTACTCTTCTCAATAGATGACTTATGAACTTTTTCTGAGATGCATTGTGAGTAATGCTACTTTCATACATTCACGTATGTGAACCACGTATCCTCCCGTATGTAGAATGTTGTCCATACGTGGGAATAGGAGACCATAATATACCCCACCACCAAACAACATGTCACTGGTGCTTGCGTGGTCAGAAGCACGTAGGGTGCACGTACGTAAACGTATGTACGTGCAAACCAGCCGATGCACACAGTGCATTCGAGGTGCTTACGAGGAAATAGGCCACTACCCCATCAATTAACACCACGTGCCGGTGCCCGTACGACACTGGTATGTGCCACGCATCCGTTGCTATGTGGGAAACAGTACCTGCATAGCATAACGAAACGCGTGGTGAATACCTGCCATGTACATATATGACAACTACACTTATCAAGTAATCAGTTGCTGCACCACTTTCGGAGAATCAACAACGCCCTTTCATTCATTGCTGTGTTCTCTTCATATTTATACCTGTATTTGTTCATTCTCTCAGTATAATTTACAATTATTATTTGCAACTCTCTTTTTTTATGTAAGATTAAGAACTAAAAAGGGCAAAAAAATGAATATTAGAAAAAAATTCCCACTTGAGTTGTAGTCTCCATATAAAAATTAAAAGAATTATTCAAAATTCAGGGAGAAATCTCTCGATATCGCTCTCTTAAATGAAGTTAAGTCGTAGGAAGAAAGAAATACAGAGACAGGCAGGGAGTTCCCCTGTTTACCAGTGATAGGTTTGAATGATTGACAATACTGGTTAACTCTTGTATTACAGGGTTGGACAGACTGGGGGTGAGAGGAAGAAGAAAGCCTCGTGCAGCGAGGCAACAGGAGGAGAGTAAACATGCAGTTAGCAAGATCAGTAGAGCAGTTAGCAAGAAAATAGCGGTAAAAGATAGAAAGAGATGCAAAATTTCACTCAGTTGATGAGACGAAAAGCTTTTGATTTCCCCCTATCTAATAAAGCAGTATGAGTGGAACCTCCCCAAACATGCGAAGAGTACTCCATACAAGGACGGATAATGCTCTTGTACAGAGTTACAAGTTGGAGGAGCGAGAAAAACTGGCGGAGACACCGCAGAACACCTAACTTCACAGAAGCTGCTTTAGCAAGAGATGAGATGTGAAGCTTCCAGTTAAGATTATAAGGAAAGGACATATCGAGAATATTTAATGTGGAAGAGGGAGACAGTTCAGTGTCATTGAAGAAAAGGGGATAATTGTCTGGAAGGTTATGTCGAGTTGATACATGGAAGAATTGAGTTTTTGAGGCATTGATAACTATCAAGTATTCTCAACCCCAATCAGAAATCTTAGAAAGATCAGAAGTCAGGCGTTCTGTGGAGTTCCTGCGTGATCTGTTGACTTCCTGAAGGGTTGGACGTCTCTAAAAGGACATTGAAAGATGTAGGGTGGTATCATCAGCGTAGGAAAGGATAGGGCAAGAAATTTAGTGAAAAAAGTCATTAATGAATAATAGAAAGAGAGTGGGTGATGTTACATTCACCGGTTAAACGGGTAAGATTGGCATCGGGGAGCCGGTGAACAATAAAAATAAAAAAAAAACACTGCAGGTTCAACTGGTGAGGAAATGCATAGGGGGCACTTTAAAAAGATATTTTAATATCCCATAATGAAACTGACACACATAGATATAACATGAAACATGAAACACAGATATATAACATGAAACACAGGAAAATGACATACACATATACGTATAACACAGAAATAAATACAACAATAAAGAACCCAACTTAATACCTAACAATAATCCTAATCCTAAATGGAGGCAATGTGGAAAACACGGGACGAGGGGAAGTGATACTTATGCGGTGTCGCAGTGGTGAAGTGCTGGGTGATGGTTGATCCCACGGTAGACCCAAAAGGCGTTGTGTTCACTGGTTGAGGCCTGGACCTGAACTGACTTCCAGAAAGCCAAGAGCTGGCTTAAACACTTCCGGTTGAGTCGAATGGGGCTGCGTGAATCCAACTTCGGGACAATAGCGGGGCTTCATGAAACGGTGACGTGGAGGGTTCACGAGACGGTGACGTGGAAGGGAAGGCGGAGAGGTGGCGAACGAGGTAACAAGCGGAGGAGGGGATGGTAGTGGAGTATGTTACGGGCGGGCCGTAACAGTGATAGGAGACAACCCTGAGAAACAATCTGTTACTAGATTTAGGAGAAGAGTATTGGTCGTCTACCACGGCTGCAATAGAGTGGTCAGAAAGGAAACTTGATATAAAATTGCAGAGAGAAAGATAGAAACCAAAGGAGGCCAGTTTTGAAATCATAGCTTGGCGCCAGACTCTATCAAAAACTTTTCATATGTCCAACGCGACAGCAAAAGTTTCACCGAAATCTCTAAAAGAAGATGACCAAGACTCAGTAGGGAACGCCAGAGTATCACCAGCCATTTTGGCGATCGGATAGAAGATTGTGAAGTGACAGATGTTTAAGAATCTTTCTATTGAGAATAGATTCAAAAAGTTTAGACAGACGAGATTAAAGCTTTAGGCCACTAGTCTGAGGAATTAGAACGGTCACTCTTTTTCGGAACAGGCTGAATGTAGGCAAACTTCCAGCAGGAAGGAAAGGTAGAAGTCGATAGGCATAGTTGAAAGAGTTTGGCCAGGCAAGGTGCAAGCACGGAAGCACAGTTTTTGAGAACAATAGGAGGGACCCATCAGGTCCATAAGCCTTCCAAAGGTTTGAGAGAAGACTTTAGCTTTACAGAAAGAAGAGATGGTAGTGGTGCCATGAAGATGAAGTATAGGAGGGAAAGATAAAGAAATAAAGTTATTGGAGATGTTTTAAGCCAGATGCCAGAAGTCACGAGGGGAGATAAAGTTTGAAAGATTTTGACATTTTCTATTTATGACGGAGTGTTTGGCAAGTTGAAGAACAGACTTGGTATGATTCCGGACGGAAATATAAAGTTCATGAGAATCAGGAGATGGAAGCCTCAAGTATTATTTGTGGGCAACCTCTCTATCATGTATAGCACGAGAAAAGGCTGTGTTAAACCAAGGTTTAAAAGGTTTATCTTGATAAAAAGAATGAGGAATGAACGCCTCCATGCCAGACATTAGCACCTCCGTTATGCGTTCAGCACATAGAGATGGACGTCTGACACGGAAACAGTAATCTTTCCAGGGAAATATCAGCATAAACCTTCTCAGGTCTCCCCATCTGGCAGAGGGAAAACTTCAGAGGCACCTCCGCTTTGGGGGATCTTGAGGAGGAATTGGAGAAATAGGACAGGATACAAAAAATGAGATTGTGATCAGAGAAGAAAGAGTAACAGCATAAGCTGAAGGATTAGAGGCAAGGAAGAAATTAAGAATATTGGTCGTATCTCCAAGACGGTCAGTTGCTCTAGGTCATGGAGTATAGCAAAGTTGAAGGCTAGTTCACCAGTGAAGGGAGAGGAAAGTCAAAGCTGGAGGTGAACATTAAGATCTCCAAGGATGGAAATCTCCGCGAAAGGGTAGAGGGACAGAATGTGCTCCACTTTGGAAGTTAAATATTCAAAGAATTTATTATAGTCAGAGGAGTTAGGGGAGAGATAGACAGCACAGATAAATTAAGTTTGAGAATGACTGTTGAGTCTAAGCCAGATGGTGGAAAACTCGGAAGACTCAAGAGTGTGGGAACGAGAGCAACTTAAGTCGTTGCGCACATAGATGCAACATTCAGTATTGGAAAGAAAATGAGAATAGATAAAGTAGGAGGGAACAAAGAAGGGGCTACTTTCAATTGCCTCAGACAACTGTGCTTCGGTGAGGAAAAGAAGATGAGGTTTAGTAGAGGAGAGGTGGTGTTCCATAGATTGAAAATTATATCTAAGACCGCGAATGGTGCAGAAGTTAGTGTAGAAAAAGTTGACGGAGGTGTTAATATATTTTGGTTCGCTAACGAGAGGGCTGTTCGACCTGGGGATCATTTCTGGTCCCCTCTCCAGAAGGGACTCCGAGGCTGGATTTGGAGGCACCATTATTTAAATTTTGAATTTCAAGTGAAGGGTGTGTGTGTGGTAGGTGCATGTAGTTTTATGAAAAGGAGGAGAGTTGGCTTTAGAGGGCAGGCTGTGACTGCCCCCTCGAGTTGTGAGACACAAAGCGAGATCACAACTACCTTTAATGGAGAGTTCACAGCACCCTCTGAACTAGTGCTATTAGACCTCGCTGGGAGTAAAGTATCGTTTCGGTAGGTGTCTCCTACCTCCTCCAAGAACTATAGGTATGTTATGTCTGTCATTTTATATGCGTATCATAAATTATATACATTGCATTTACTTTTGCCATTATCATTCAAAGTCACATAAAGGCTATCAAACAATAGTCAATTTTCAAGTTTCTCCAGCATCGTTATTTCCATATTTCACCTTCCATATTTTACTTTCCCTTTTCATTGTATTCGTTTGAATTGTATATCTGTTTTTATTACTTCTCTCAGTATAAATTGCAATATTTTTTCGTATGGTTTTTATAGTTTTATATTAAATATAATGATTTATGTTAATTCCATTGCATTTGCATATTTCTATTATTAGTAAAAGTCACATAAAGGATTTGAAAACTAGGTTGCATAAAATGCACATTTTAATCTGTATTTGCAGATTAGCACATGTGAAAACACTGACAGACAGGCAACATTCCCCTAAACACATGTGCACTAAGTGACACACGCAGGAACAACAAACATGTTAACACTGCATACACACACCGACAAACACACAAGCGATGGAGTGGTGAATGGAGGTCTGCCACACAGAGAGGCAGTAGGTGAACTGTCCACGTCTTCTTGAATCTTCTTGAATCTTGATAGTAAAGTAGGATTAACAGTAGATAAATAAAAGATAAAGGGAAAGGTTGTGGGAAGAGAAGCGTGAAAGAAAGTAGCAGATAGATAGTGTGTGGGCGTACCACACTGCTGTTTCTTTTTTTTTTTTTTTTTTTTTATCTCTGTTTTAAGACGTGTTTCTTAGCATTGTTTTACTTTGCTGTTATTTTGTGTGTTTTCTCCCATTAATTCATTAGTTTTAATATTATAGGTTTTATTGGTGAAGTGTAGTTATTTGATAAAAAAAGTAAAGATGACTAAGCTAATTCATTGCATTGCGGATTGAGTGCCTATCAAAGATTGGTTGAGGGATTGGCTCATTTACTATCGTGTTGGTTCTTGGGAACCAGTGGTGTATTAATGTGTTCTTCATTGGTTTTTATTGAGTCTTTTTGATGAATTGATATATTAAAAGGTGTAATATTGTAGTATTTATAGTGTAAGTCTTCTATTTTATTTTTCTCTTTTTCATTATAATTAATGAATTTTAATCCTTTGTTGAATATTTTTAGTATGTTTGTTTTCTGATACTGGGGGATCGAGCATAATGGTATTGGTGGATATTCTAATACTGGTATCAATAGCGTTTTAATTAATGATGATTTGATTTTTTGGTGTAAGGTTTTTAAAACGTCGTAATTTAGACAAAATGCCTTCTCCTTTTTTTTCATTCAATTTTTTTATGTAGCGTGCCTTCTAAGGCCTGTTTGCTGGAGTTTCAAGCCTAGGAATTTCCCTTCCTTGCTTGTGTTTATGTTTTTGTCATTTACTATGTATTGTTTTATTTCATATTGAGCTAATGGAATTATTTAAAACTTTTCACTTTTCTGTATCTTCCATTTGCTTTCGTAATTACTTATTCTGTCAATTTTTCTTTCCACTTTTCTCTTCATCATGAATTTAGATTTGCTCTATGCTGTTATAATTTGTGTGACTTCGTCTGCATACATAGTGTCAAGGTAGCCGTGACCTGCTGGTGCTAAGTCGTTGGTGTATACTGTAAAGAGAGTTGGTGAAAGTATACTTCCTTGTGGAACGCCGCTTAATAGGTTTATGTCGTTGCTGTGGTCGGTGCCTATTGGCATTGCGGCTGATCTGTTACCTAGAAAAGTGCAGTGTTTTTTCAAGTATGGTGGGTAATCCCAAATGTAAAAGTTTCTATTTTAAGCCTTCCTGCCATACCTTGTCAAATGTTTTGGCTACGTCTCTTAAAACGACTGTTACTTGCTGCTTTTCAGCTAAGGCGTAAGACATGGTATCCCAAGTTGTAGTTATTGCTTTCTTTGATCTAAACCCATGTTGCCTGTCTGTTATTATGTTGTTATCTGTTAAGTAAGCGCATAGACGTCCCTGAATAATCTTCTCGTTGATCTTTCCTGGGACTTCGAGAAGTGAAATTGGTCTATATATGACAGGTATTTTTTGGTGATTTATTATCTTTAGGTATAAGTTTTATTAATGTTTTTTTTTTTTACACTTTGGAAATAACCTAATGAGAAACATGCGTTGAAGATGTTTTTAAACCACTTTAATAGAATTTTGCGAACAATTCTCTAAAACAGTTTTGTTGATTCCAGATGATCTTGGGGGTTTATTTTTAGTTTTCTTTATGTGTCTTTTTAATCCGTATCTATTGCCATCGTTGTCTACTAAGTAGTTTGTGTATTTTGCGGTATGTTCTTTTAATTGGTTTATCTTATTCCAGTAAGTTTTTGTGTCTTTGCTTATTTCTATAACGTTACTAAATCTTTTTTGTATGTCTCTTTGTAGTTTTACCTCAATGCATGTCTTATTCTTATGTGTTCTTTGTAGGTATGTAACGTCCAGCCATTGTTTTCGGCATTATGCCTCAAAACATTGTATAATCTTTCTAGGTTTTTGATTTCTGGAGTTTTTAGTGCTTGGTAAGTGGGTTTATAGTTATTGTTGGATATCGTTTTGTTCATTGCTTCTTTTACTGTGCATAACCAAAAGATCATTTCTTGCTCTGCCTCCTCAGTTATGCAGTTATCTAGCGTTCTTACTATTATTATATTGTCTAGAATATCCTGAAATTGTTTCCAGTTTGCTTTTTTTAATTGGTATGTGTCATTTTGTTTGATAAGAAATGGTTTAGTAGAGACATTAAAAGTGACTGAAATATGGTCAGACGAGGTAATATTGCCCGGTTCTATTTTCGTATTTAAAGAGCTGTGTATATTTGAAAAAGAAAAGAAAAAAAGAAAACTGTCCGGGTTGGTAGCAGAACCATGTCTTATAAATGTAGGGAAATGAGGCCCAATGTGCATTAATTTACCTTGGTTTATTATTTACATAATATTTTTTCCCACTGTATTATTTATATTTCCAACGAGTGCATGTGTACTGTTGAAATCTCCAAAAATGTATGTGGGTATGTTGTTATCTATAAGTCTGTATATGTCTGGAAAAGGTAAATATGGTCTTCTGGGAGGCAAATATATGGTAACGATGACTATAGGTCCGTGTGTGGTATTGATTTCAACGGCTAGAACGTCTGTTATGAAGTCATCTATTAGGTTGTGTTATATTACTATTACTGAACCGCCATTTATCCCTTCGCTAGTGTTTACTGTGTAGCATCTGTAACCAGGTATCTTTAGGCTTTCGTTACTCTTTAGTCCGTGACTATTAATTAGTATATTTTCTGGTTTAATTCGAAGGTAGTATGTAATAAGGGACTTTGTTTGTTCTCCAATTTAGGGTACTGTGATGAATTATTACGAAAGTATTCTTCTTGCTCTGTTTGTTCTCTTAAGGCGTGTGTCCCCTAGGTTCACAGGTGATCTGTCTTGCGTTAAACCTGCTCGTATTTTACGAATGACATCTCTCGTGACTTTGTTCCAGCATCCCCGAAATGTAATAATGTTTTTTTTTTTCTATCATATTTTGTACTTGTATTTCTGTGAATCTGTCATCTGTGTAAGTGTATTTGTATATGTTGTTGTTCATTCCCTCAATTAATCAAGTCTTCGATGGCGAAACGTTCCTGGGGCCAGCCTCTTTCTTCTGTAATGTAGATTTCTAGATCTATATCGTTAGACCCTTTAGGCATTATTAAGTTTTGCTCCATGCTTGCTATTTCTTTGTTAATTGTTTCTCCTTGTATTTCTTTTTATCTCTATTCTTTTTTGGTTTCGTTTTAGGCACAGACGTGATAGTTGTTTAGTTTTGTTGACTTGTGAAGATTTTCTCTGAGTCTGGAATTTCTGGAATTTTTCTATGGTCCTCTCTGCAGTTGATATATTGTTTCTTTTCCTCCTTGCATTGTTGCCAGGTGTGTCCGTCTTTGCTGCAATCTGAGCATATCTTATATTCTTTCGGCTTTTTACAGTCTGTTGTTGCATGGTCTTCTAAATCATAGCATTTCATGCAGCATAGGATTGGGATGTATGTTTCTTGTTTAATGTCATGTGGTGGGATGCTTAGATTAAATGCCAGTAGACCCTTTTGCGTGCATTTATTAGCTAGAGCTGTTAGACTGAAAGTTATCTTGATTGTTGAGGAGTTTGGGAAATTGTACATAGATTCTATATCTTCTCCTATCCAGTTGTTACATATCCCAAGCTTTTCTACTATTTGCTCTTCATCCCTGCCGTACATGAGTTCATCTAGTCCTGTCACTATTAATAGAAGGAGAGCGAAAGGAGTGGTAAAAACTTTGGTTACATGAATTTCATTTCCACATAGAATCTCTAGAAACTTATCTTCTTACCTTAATCTACCGAACCATGCATTTTATTTTCATTCTTGTCATTTTGAGTGGTTTCATGATTTCCATGAAGATATTGAGTGGCATATCTGATAGCAAGGGATAGTGCATCATTGAGTTTGGTTGCAATTTCACTAAAATGTTCATTAAGAGCTTCTGTTATTTCTTCAGCCTTGTTAAGTGAGGCATCTTTATGAAATAAAGTGGATATCATTGGTTTTGTTGATGACGACCTGCTTATTCATTGATAATTGATAGTAGTGGTGACAAGAGTGGTTACAAAAGTAATGGTATATAAATGGAAAATACTGAGAGATCATAGATTTGTGCAAAAATATGGGTGACTATACAGCTGTTGTAGGAATATAATTGTTGAGAATTTGGTGGAAAGAAAGAGTAATGAAAATCACAGGAAAATAACAAACATTTAAAAGGGAAGAGAAAACAGCAACGAAACTGTCCGGCAACAGACTCACAACATAAATGTATTAATGAGTAGTGAGTAAGAGGCACAGAAGAGTGAAAGCAAACACTTCCTGAACACCTAATGATATATTAAAGGGAAGTAAATAAATAATGCTCATTCCAAGCTATTGGAACACTTTTTAGAACTACAACAAAAATGCTGTAAATGAGTGGTTTAAGCTTAATCCTACAGATCTAAGCGTTATATCTGAGTGCAGCGAATTTCTCTAGGAAGGTACGAAGGGATTCATCACTTGTTATAATATGTTTCAGGTTAGAGCACTTCATTTTGACATACATTTTTCCATCTCTTTTCTCACCCCTCCAACTGTTAACTCTGTACTAGGGTCTTATCCGTCCTTATATGGGGTACTATTTGCATGTTTGGGGGAGTTCCACTCACTCAGTGTTATTAGATAGGGTACAATCAAAAGCTTTTCGTCTCATCAACTCCCGTTTTCTGACTGACTGTCTTCAGCCTCGTTCTCACCGCCGGAATGCTGCATCTAGTTTTTTTTTTTTTTTTATCTTTATCGCTATTTTCATGGTAATTGCTTTAGTGATCATGCTAACAGCATAGCTCCCCTTCTCCGGCTCCATCGCTGCACAAGGCATCTTCTTTCTCGCATCCCTATTCTGTCCAACGCTCTAAATACAAGAGTTAACCAGTATTCTCAATCATTCATACTTTTCATTGGTAAACTCTGGAACTCTCTGCCTGTTTCTGGATTTCGATCTTCCTACGAAAAGACTTTTGATTTTAAGAGGGAGGTTTCAAGATATTTCTCCCTATCTTTCGGCTTATTCCTTCAAAATCTTTTAGAGAACCCGCAGTTTCTGTGGACCTTTTTCTTGAATGTTTTAATGCCCTTGGTAGGTCTGCTTCTTGAGTAAAAAAAAAAGAAATGAAATAAAATAAAGAAACAAATGAAAAGTATTGTCGGAACGGAACTTTGTGCAGCTCTCTAATGTTTCAGATAGTTTTGAAGAGGAAAAGGCGTTTAAGGATTACATTTTCATTGATATGTCACATTTTGATGCAGAAACTCATGACATTTTTGGGGCTATGGAGAGAGAGAGAGAGAGAGAGAGAGAGAGAGAGAGAGAGAGAGAGTGATGGTAATGGTGGTGGTGGTGCCGGGCCAGGTGGTTGCTCTGCATGTTCCCGTGGATTCCAGCAAGTTACCTTTAATTAAGTGTTATACAGTAACTGTATGTATATATCATAAATAGTATTGTTTGAGTTTTATTTCTTTCTAGCTCGATAGCGATAGGTAATTGAGGTAAGCTGAAGTCATTATCCTAAAGAAATCATTGGTATTGTAGGAGATACAAAGTCACGCGGGGCACCCAGAGTCACACCCTCGCCTCGCCTCATTGATGAACCGAATTTCTCACACGCGTCAACAAACACCATTCCGCATGTACTGACGATGATTTATAATTGAAAGCAAAATTGAAAGCTGTTTCGGAAACTTTCCATCCAAAATTTGTTCCGGCCCGTGGAGGACAGGGGAGCGTACTGGAGGAGATGGTGGCTGTCTGGTTCTTGTCGTGGCCCATGGCGGGGATCAGGCAGCAAGTCCCGCTCCTCCTTTACCTCCTCATTCAGATATGATCGTCCACTTCCAGTCCCTCACACCCAAAAAGAGGCCATCACTACCCACCAACCACCAGATACTGCCACCACTGGAGCCCGGATAGGGAGATAAGGGCTCCTCCTTCCGTGACAGTGTCTGGTGAATTGTGTATAGTGATTCATCAAATTCACGTTCAGGACTCAAATGTAGAGGAGAAAACATTACGCTCCACCTTGCCACAGTCACTGCCACGCGAGGGATCTCTTTTGGGGAGAAGAGTGCGCCATCCTTGGCAGTGGCTAGTGAGTTGTCAAAATTGTCTTTGTGATAATCTCTTGTTCAATAGGAATTCCATTCCTTTGACCTCTTGATCAGTGTGAGAGGCTGGAGGGTTGCACCGTCACTGTCCCCACACACTCCTGCAGGCCTGGGATGGCATCTCAGGGAAGAAATGATTCATTCCTGCAGAAGAAAATTTGCTTCAACTGCGATTCGTCATCGTGAAATTCGCTTCGTTAGTGTGATTCCCTCGTCGTCATCGTGAAAATCGCGTCGTTAATGTGATTCCCTCGTCGTCATCGTGAAACTCGCTTCGTTTATGTGATTCCATCGTCGTCATCGTGAAATTCGCTTCGTTATCGTGAAATCGTATTGTCATCGTGAAATTATCTTCGTTATTGTCTCCGGCCGCGTTTATTTATTTATTCATTTATTTATTCATTCATTTATTCATTCATTTGCTCTTTTTTTTATCTCTTTCTTGTTCTTATTATATAATTGTTTACTAATAATCAATGTATCTTTTATTTTTCTATCATGAACGTAGAAGCGTCAGTCTCAGTGGGCATGTAGTCAGGGCTGAGTCAATAGGGAGATTTAAAAGAAGGTTATATAAATTCATGGATGGGGAAGATAGATGGAATTAGGTAGATTAAGCACACTGGCACTGCCTCGTATAGGCCTGGCAGCCTCTTGCAGCTTCCCTCCTTTCTTATGTTCTTATGTGAATCTCATCAGGAGTCACCTGTCATCGTATTGCCTACACACTCTCTCTCTCTCTCTCTCTCTCTCTCTCTCTCTCTCTCTCTCTCTCTCTCTCTCTCTCTCTCTCTCTCTCTCTCTCTCTCTCTCTCTCTCTCTCTCTCTCTCTCTCTCTCTCTCTCTCTCTCTCTCTCTCTCTCTCTCTCTCTCTCTCTCTCTCTCTCTCTCTCTCTCTCTCTCTCTCTGCCTCTCTCTTACATATTGCTTTTTCGTTAACACCCGGTCAAAATATCTAAATCAAGTTATTTGAATCGATTTAAATCAGAGTAAAAATCTATGATTTAAATTTATTGATTTTGTGTATTAAAATCATTGGAATTAAGATTTGTTAAAGATTTTTTACCTTAATAATAAGAAAAATAATAATCTATCAAAATTAGATATAAACGTGTAAGAATAACACGAGAAACCTACTAATGCATTCTCTGTAAAATTGAAAAACTGTCTTTATGAACGCCAGTAGCTTTTCAAAAATACACGTCTTGGATCCCTTAACTCGTTCGTCATCTCTTGTTATCGATTTACCAGAATACTAGAACTACCTTCCGTATGCTCAATGCATACCGTTTTTTGGTGATGCAGCCTAATATCTCATCACAATATTGTCTACTCTTCTCAATAGATGACTTATGAACTTTTTCTGAGATGCATTGTGAGTAATGCTACTTTCATACATTCACGTATGTGAACCACGTATCCTCCCGTATGTAGAATGTTGTCCATACGTGGGAATAGGAGGCCATAATATGCCCCCACCACCAAACAACATGTCACTGGTGCTTGCGTGGTCAGAAGCACGTAGGGTGCACGTACGTAAACGTATGTACGTGTAAGACAGGCGATGCACACAGTGCATTCGAGGTGCTTACGAGGAAATAGGCCACTACCCCATCAACTAACACCACGTGCCGGTGCCCGTACGACACTGGTATGTGCCACGCATCCGTTGCTATGTGGGACGCAGTACCTGCATAGCATAACGAACCGCGTGGTGAATACCTGCCATGTACATATATGACAACCACACCTCTCAAGTAATGAGTTGCTGCACCACTTTCGGAGAATCAACAATGCCCTTTCATTCATTGTTGTGTTCTCTTCATATTTATACCTGTATTTGTTCATTCTCTCAGTACAATTATTATTCGCAACTCTCTTTTTTTATGTAAGATTGAGATCTAAAAAGGGCAAAAAAATGAATATTAGAAAAAAAAATGCCCACTTGAGTTGTAGTCTCCTTATAAGAATGAAAAGAATTATTCAAAATTCAGGGACAAATCTCTCGATATCGCTCCCTTAAATGAAGTTAAGTCGTAGGAAGATAGAAATAGAGACAGGCAGGGAGTTCCACTGTTTACCAGTGATAGGTTTGAATGATTGACAATACTGGTTTAACTCTTATATTACAGACTAGGGGTGAGAGGAAGAAGAAAGCCTCGTGCAGCGAGGCAACAGGAGGAGAGTAAACATGCAGTTAGCAAGATCAGCAGAGCAGTTAGCAAGAAAATAGCGGTAAAAGATAGTAAGAGATGCAAAATTTCACTCAGTTGATGAGACGAAAAGCTTTTGATTTCCCCCTATCTAATAAAGCAGATGAGTGGAACCTCCCCAAACATGCGAAGAGTACTCCATACAAGGACGGATAATGCTCTTGTACAGAGTTACAAGTTGGAGGAGCGAGAAAAACTGGCGGAGACACCGCAAAACGCCTAACTTCACAGAAGCTGCTTTAGCAAGAGATGAGATGTGAAGCTTCCAGTTAAGATTATAAGGAAAGGACATATCGAGAATATTTAATGTGGAAGAGGGAGACAATTCAGTGTCATTGAAGAAAACGGGATAATTGTCTGGAAGGTTATGTCGAGTTGATACATGGAAGAATTGAGTTTTTGAGGCATTGATAACTATCAAGTATTCTCAACCCCAATCAGAAATCTTAGAAAGATCAGAAGTCAGGCGTTCTGTGGAGTTCCTGCGTGATCTGTTGACTTCCTGAAGGGTTGGACGTCTCTAAAAGGACATTGAAAGATGCAGGGTGGTATATCATCAGCGTAGGAAAGGATAGGGCAAGATGTTTGGTGAAGAAGGTCATTAATGAATAATAGAAAGAGAGTCGGTGATAGGAGACAACCCTGAGAAACACTCTGTTACTAGATTTAGGTAAAGAATAATGGTCGTCTACCACGGCTGCAATAGAGTGGTCGGAAAGGAAACTTGATATATAGTTGCAGAGAGAAGGTTAGAAACCATAGGAGGCCAGTTTTGAAATCATAGCTTTGCGCCAGACTCTATCAAAAACTTTTGATATGTCCAACGCGACAGCAAAAGTTTCACCGAAATCTCTAAAAGAAGATGACCAAGACTCAGTAGGGAACGCCAGAGTATCACCAGCCATTTTGGCGATCAGATAGAAGATTGTGAAGTGACAGATGTTTAAGAATCTTTCTATTGAGAATAGATTCAAAAAGTTTAGACAGACGAGATTAAAGCTTTAGGCCACTAGTCTGAGGGATTAGAACGGTCACTATTTTTCGGAACAGGCTGAATGTAGGCAAACTTCCAGCAGGAAGGAAAGGTAGAAGTCGATAGGCATAGTTGAAAGAGTTTGGCCAGGCAAGGTGCAAGCACGGAAGCACAGTTTTTGAGAACAGTAGGAGGGACCCATCAGGTCCATAAGCCTTCCGAAGGTTTGACAGAAGACTTTAGCTTTACAGAAAGAAGAGATGGTAGTGGTGCCATAAGGATGAAGTATAGGAGGGAAAAATAAAGAAGTAAAGTTATTGGAGATGTTTTAGGCCAGATGCCAGAAGTCACGAGGGGAGATATAGTTTGAAAGATTTTGACATTTTCTATTTATGACGAAGTGTTTGGCAAGTTGAAGAACAGACTTGGTATGATTCCGGACGGAAATATAAAGTTCATGAGAATCAGGAGATGGAAGCCTCAAGTATTTTTTGTGGGCAACCTCTCCATCATGTATAGCACGAGAAAAGGCTGTGTTAAACCAAGGTTTAAAAGGTTTAACTTGATAAAAAGAATGAGGAATGAACGCCTCCATTCCAGACATTAGCACGTCCGTTATACGTTCAGCACATAGAGATGGGCCTCTGACACGGAAACAGTAATCTTTCCAGAGAAATATCAGCATAAAGCCTTCTTAGGTCTCCCCATCTGGCAGAGGGAAAACTTCAGAGGCACTTCCGCTTTGGGGGATCCTGAGGAGGAATTGGAGAAATAGGACAAGATACAAAAAATGACATTGTGATCAGAGAAGATAGGGTAACAGCATAAGCTGAAGGATTAGAGGCAAGGAAGAGATCAAGAATGTTGGTCGTATCTCCAAGACGGTCAGAAATACCAGTAGGGTGTTGCATCAGTTGCTCTAGGTCATGGAGGATAGCAAAGTTGAAGGCTAGTTCACCAGTGAAGGGAGAGGAAAGTCAAAGCTGGAGGTGAACATTAAGATCTCCAAGGATGGAAATCTCCGCGAAAGGGTAGAGGGACAGAATATGCTCCACTTTGGAAGTTAAATATTCAAAGAATTTATTATAGTCAGAGGAGTTAGGGGATAGATAGACAGCACAGATAAATTAAGTTTGAGAATGACTGTTGAGTCTAAGTCACCAGATGGTGGAAAACTCGGAAGACTCAAGAGTGTGGGAACGAGAGCAAGTTAAGTCGTTGCGCACATAGATGCAACATTCAGTATTGGAAAGAAAATGAGAATAGATAAAGTAGAAGGGAACAAAGAAGGGGCTACTTTCAATTGCCTCAGACAACTGTGTTTCAGTGAGGAAAAGAAGATAAGGTTTAGTAGAGGAGAGGTGGTGTTTCATAGGTTGAAAATTATATCTAAGACCCCGAATGGAAAAAAATGAGAATAGATAAAGTAGAAGGGAACAAAGAAGGGGCTACTTTCAATTGCCTCAGACAACTGTGTTTCAGTGAGGAAAAGAAGATAAGGTTTAGTAGAGGAGAGGTGGTGTTTCATAGGTGAAAATTATATCTAAGACCCCGAATGGTGCAGAAGTTAATGCAGAAAAAGTTGAGGGAGGTGTTAGTATATTTTGGTTCGCTAACGAGAGGGCACCATTATTTAAATTTTGAATTTCAAGTGAAAGGTGTGTGTGTGGTACATGCATGTAGTTTTATGAAAAGGGGGAGAGTTGGCTTTAGAGGGCTGTGACTGCCCCCTCGAGTTGTGAGACACAAAGCGAGACCACAATTACCTTTAATGGAGAGTTCACAGGACCCTCTGAACTAGTGCTATTAGACCTCGCTGGGAGTAAAGTATCGTTTCGGTAGGTGTCTCCTACCTCCTCCAAGAACTATAGGTATGTTATGTCTATCATTTTATATGCGTATCATAAATTATATACATTGCATTTACTTTTGCCATTATCATTCAAAGTCACATAAAGGCTATCAAACAATAGTCAATTTTCAAGTTTCTCCAGCATCGTTATTTCCATATTTCACCTTCCATATTTTACTTTCCCTTTTCATTGTATTCGTTTGAATTGTATATCTGTTTTTATTACTTCTCTCAGTATAAATTGCAATAATTTCTCGTATGTTTTTTTTATAGTTTTATATTAAATATAATGTTTTATATTAATTCCATTACATTTGCATATTTCTATTATTAGTAAAAGTCACATAATGGATTTGAAAACTAGGTTGCATAAAATGCACATTTTAATCTGTATTTGCAGATTAACACATGTGAAAACACTGACAGACAGGCAACATTCCCCTAAACACATGTGCACTAAGTGACACACGCAGGAACAACAAACATGTTAACACTGCATACACACACCGACAAACACACAAGCGATGGAGTGGTGAATGGATGTCTGTCACACAGAGAGGAAGTACGTGAACTGTCTACGTCTTCTTGAATCTTCTTGAATCTTGATAGTAAAGTAGGATTAACAGTAGATAAATAAAAGATAAAGGGAAAGGTTGTGGGAAGAGAAGCGTGAAAGAAAGTAGCAGATAGATAGTGTGTGGGCGTACCACACTGCTGTTTCTTTCATTTTTTTTTTAATCTCTGTTTTAAGGCGTATTTCTTATAATTGTTTTACTTTGCTGTTATTTTGTGTGTTTTCTCCTTTTAATTAATTAGTTTTAATATTATAGGTTTTATTAGTGAAGTGTAGTTATTTGATAATGAAAAGTAAAGATGACTAAGCTAATTACATTGCATTGCGGATTGAGTGCCTAACAAAGATTGGTTGAGGGATTGGCTCATTTACTATCGTGTTGGTTCTTGGGAACCAGTGGTGTATTAATGTGTTCTTCGTTGGTTTTTATTGAGTCCAATATTTGCAGGCTTTTTGATGAATTGATATATTAAAAGGTGTAATATTGTAGTATTTATAGTGTAGTCTTTTATTTTATTTTTCTCTTTTTCATTATAATTAATGAATTTTAATCCTTTGTTGAATATTTTTGTTTGTTTGTTTTCTGATACTGGAGGATCGAGCATAATGGTATTGGTGGATATTCTAATACTGGTATCAATAGCGTTTTAATTAATGATGATTTGATTTTCTGGTGTAAGGTTTTTAAAACGTCGTAATTTAGACAAAATGCCTTCTCCTTTTTTTCATTCATTTTTTATAGTGCTTGCCTTCTAAGGCCTGTTTGCTGGAGTTTCAAGCCTAGGAATTTCCCTTCCTTGCTTGTGTTTATGCTTTTGCCATTTACTATGTATTGTATTATTTCATATTGAGCTAATGGAATTATTTTAAACTTTTCACTTTTCTGTATCTTCCATTTGCTTTCGTAATTACTTATTCTGTCCATTTCTCTTTCCACTTTCCTCTTCATCTTGAATTTAGATTTGCTCTGTGTTGTTATAATTTGTGTGACTTCGTCTGCTTACTTAGTGTCAAGGCAGCCGTGACCTGCTGGTGCTAAGTCGTTGGTGTATACTGTAAAGAGAGTTGGTGAAAGTATACTTCCTTGTGGAACTCCGCTTAATAGGTTTATATCTTTACTGTGGTAGCTGTTTATTGGCATTGTGGCTAATCTGTTACCTAGAAAAGTGTAGAGTGCTTTTTCAAGTATGGTGGGTAATCCCAAAAGTAAGTTTATATTTTAAGCCTTCGTGCCATACCTTGTCAAATGCTTTGGTTACGTCCCTTAAAACGACTGTTACTTGCTGCTTTTCAGCTAAGACGTAAAACATGGTTTCCCTAGTTATAGTTATTGCTCTTGTTGTTCCTTTGCTTGATCTAAACCCATGTTGACTGTCTTTTATTATGTTGTTATCTGTTAAGTAAGCACTTAGACGTCCCTGAATAATCTTCTCATTGTTTTTTCCTGGGACTTCGAGAAGTGATATTGGTCTGTAGTTGATAGGTATTTTTGGTGATTTATTGTCTCTAGGTATAAGAAAACTAAAAATAAAGCCCCAGGATCATATGGAATCAACAAAACTGTTTTAGAGAATTGTTCTTAAAATTCTATTAAAATGCTTAAAAACATCTTCAACGTATGTTTCTCATTATGTTATTTCCCAAGTGTACTAAAAACAAAACAATAATAAAACTTATACCTAAAGACAATAAATCAGCAAAAATGCCTATCAACTACAGCCCAATATCACTTCTCGAAGTCCCAGGAAAAAGCAATGGAAAGATTATTTAGGGACGTCTAAGCGCTTACTTAAAAGATAACAACATAATAAAAGACAGTCAACATAGGTTTAGATCAAGCAAAGGAACAGCAAGAGCAATAATTACAACTTGGGAAACCTGTTATGCCTTAGCTGAAAAAGCAGCAAGTAACAGTCGTTTTAAAGACGTAGCCAAAGCATTTGACAAGGTATGGCATGAAGTCTTAAAATACGTACAAACTTTTACATTTGGGATTACCTACCATACTTTAAAAAAACACTCTACACTTTTCTAAGTAACAGATCAGCCACAACGTTTTAAAAACCTTACACCAAAAATCAAATCAACATTAATTAAAATGCTGCTGATAACAGTATTAGAATATCCACCAATACCATTACGCTCGATCCCCCAGTATCAGACAAAACAAAAGGATTAAAATTTATTGATTATAATGACAAGAATAAAAATAAAATATAAGACCTACACTATAAATACAATATTACACTTTTTCATATATCAATTCATCAAAAAGCCTGCAAAATATTGAGCTTATTAAAAACCAACGAAGAACACATTAATAGTTATCTAATGAGAGAAACGAACAAAATACATCACTTGTTCCCAAGAACCAACACGATAGTTAATAAGCCAATCCCTCAACCAATCTTTGTTAGCCACTCAATCCGGAATGCAATGTAATTAGCTTAGTCATCTTTACTTTTCATTATCAAATAACTACACTTCACCAACAAAACCTATAATATTAAAACAAATTAATTAAAGGGAGAAAACACACAAAATAAAACAATACTAAGAAACACGGCTTAAAACAGAGATTAAAAAAAAAAAAAGAAACAGCAGTGTGGTACGCCCACACACTATCTATCTCCTACTTTCTCTCACGCTACTCTTCCCACAACCTTTCCCTTTATCTTTTATTTACCTACTATTAATCCCACTTTACCATCAAGATTCAAGTGGATTCAAGAAGACGTCGACAGTTCACGCACTGCCTATCTGTATGACAGACCTTCATACACCATTCCATCGCCCACAACAGTAGACAGTGTTTTGTCTGTGCGTTTGTCGATGTGTGTATGCTGTGTTAACATGTTTGTTGTTCCTGTGTGTGTCACTTAGTGCAAAATGTGTTTAGAGGTATATTGCCTGTCTGTCAGTGTTTTCACATGTGATAGTCTGCAAATACAGATTAAAAAGTGCATTTATGTAACCTGGTTTTCATACACATTATGTGACTTTTACTAAAAATAGCATTATGCAAATGCAATAGAAATAATATAAAACGATATATTAAATATAAATCTATAGAAAACCATATGAATAATGATTGCAATTTATACTGAGAGAATCATAAACACAGGTACCTTTACAGTTGAAACGAATACAAGGAAAGGGAAAATAAAGTATGGAAGGTGAAATATGGAAATAACGATACTGGAGATACCTGAAAATTTACTATTGTTTGATAGCCTTTATGTAACTTTAAGTAATAATAACAAAAAGTAAATGCAATGTATGTAATTTATGATACGCATATAAAATGAGAGACTATTGTTTGATAGCCTTTATGTAACTTTAAGTAATAATAGCAAAAAGTAAATGCAATGTATGTGATTTATGATACGCATATGAAATGAGAGACATAACATACTTGTAGTTCTTGGAGGAGGTAGTAGACACCTACCGAAACAATACTTTACTCCCAACGAGGTCTAATAACACTAGTTTAGGAGGTGCTGTGAACTCTCCATTAAAGGTAGTTGTGATCTCGCTGAACGTTTCCCTTTGTGTCTTACAACTCAAGGCGGCAGTCACAGACTGCCCTCTAAAGACAACTCTCCTACTTTTCAAAAAACTACATGCACTTATCACACACACACACACACACACACACACACACACACACACACACACACACACACCCTTCACTTAAAATTCAAAGTTTAAAATATAATGGTGCCTTCAAATCTAACCTCGGAGTCCCCTTCTGGAGAGGGGAATAGAAATGTCCCCAGGTCGAACTGCCCTCTCGTTAGCGACCCAAAATGTCTTAACACCTCACTCAACTTTTTCTACATTAACTTCTGGAACATTTGCGGTCTTAGATCTAAGTTTAAGTCTGTGGAACAGCACCTCTCCTCTACTAAACCTCATCTTCTTTTTCCTCACCGAAACACAGTTATCTGAGGCAATTGAAAGGAGCCTCTTCTTTGGTCCCTCCTACTTTCTCTATTCTCATTTTCTTTCCATTGTTGAATGTTGCGCGTATGTGCCCAACGACTTAGCCTGCTCTATGTAGTCCACGGGAACCATGCACTACAGCCACCTACCTGGCCCTACACTACTACAACCATTACCATCTCTCTCTCTCTCTCTCTCTCTCTCTCTCTCTCTCTCTCTCTCTCTCTCTCCACAACCCCAAAAATAAGAGATTAGATCATGAGTGTCTGCATCAAAATGAGACCTAACATATAAATCAATGAACGTATAAACCTTAAAAGCCTTTTCCTCTTCAAAACTATCTAAAACAATAGAAAGCTGCATAAATATCCGTTCCGACAATTCTTTTTATTTATTTATTTATCTTTTTTTACGCAAGAATGAGAACTACCAAGGGCAATAAAACATTAAAGAATAATGTCCACAGGAACTGCAGGTTCTCTGAAAGATTTTGAAGGATTAGCCAAAAGATATGGAGAAATGTCTAGAAACCTCATCTTAAAAAAAAGTCATGTCGTAGGAAGATGGAAATACAGAAGCAGGCAGGGAGTTCCAGAGTTTACTAGTGAAAAGTATGAATGATTGAGAATACTAGTTAACTCTTGTATTAGAGGGCTGGACAGAATAGGGATGAGAGGAAGAAGAAATCCTTGCGCAGCGATGCCGCAGGAGGAAGGGAGCTAAGCAGTTAGCAAGATCAGTAGAGCAGTTACCATGAAAATAGCGACAGAGAAAAAAAAAAAAAAAAAAAAAAAAAGATTCAACATTCCGGCGGTGTGAACGAGGCTGAAAACAGTTAGTCAGAGATGGGGAGTTGATGAGACGAAAAGCTTTTGATTCTATCCTATCTAATAACACTGTGTAGGTGGAACCCCCAAACATGCAAAGAGTACGCCATACAATGATGGATAAGGCCCTTGTACAGAGTTAGAAGTTGGAGGGGTGAAAAAAGAGATGAGAAAATGTATGTCAAAATGAAGTGGTCTAACTTGAAACGTATTATAACAAGTGATGAATCCCTTCGTACCTTCCTAGACAAATTCGCTGCACTCAGATCGCCTTGATCCGGAGAGTTAAGCTTAAACCACTCATTTACAGCAATATAGTTGTAGTTCTAAAAAGTGTTCCAATAGCTTGGAATGAGCATTATTTATTTACTTACCTTTAACATGTCATTAGGTCTTTAGGAAGTGTTCGCATTCGCTCTTCTACACCAGGGGTTCTCAAAGTGGGGTTCCCGACCCCCAGGGGGATCGCGAAATAATTTATGAGGGTCGCGAGAGAAGCAAGCCCATCCTTCCCATTAGTAATGGTAAGTTGTTCAGCCTTTAAAGACAGTGAGTGAGAGAGAGAGAGAGAGAGAGAGAGAGAGAGAGAGAGAGAGAGAGAGAGAGAGAGAGAGAGAGAGAGAGAGAGAGACATACATACGTGTGTAAGTACATACATATACATACATGCATACATACACATACATACATAGAAAGGCAAGCAGATACACGGAGACAACGAAATGCCTCATAGGGATTGACAGAAATTCGGTGTTGTTGGGGGTGCGGGTCGCCACTCTGTCGGAGTAATTTGTAGGGGTCGCAACCAAAAAAGTTTGAGAACCACTGTTCTACACCAAGTCACTACTCATTAATACATTTATTTTGGGATTCTGTTGCCGGACAGTTTTGCTGCTATTTTCTTTTCCCTTTTAAATATTTCTTATTTTCCAGTGATTTTCATTACTCTTTGTTTCCACCAAACTCCCAACAATTATATTACTACAACAGCTGTATAGTCACCCATACTTTTGCACAAATCTATGATCTCTCCATATTTTCCATTTATGTACCATTACTTTTTTAACCACTCTTGTCACTCTAACTAATAATTATCAATGAATAAGCAGGTTGTCATCAAGAAAGACCATTGATATCCACTTTATTTCATAAAGATGCCTCACTTAACAAGACTGAAGAAATAGCAGAAGCTCTTAATGAATATATTAGTGAATTTGCAACCAAACTCAATGATGCACTACCCCTTGCTGTCAGATATGCCACTCAATATCTTCATGGAAATCATGAGAATTCTATGATTTTCCCTCCAGTCAATTGTATTATCGTGATGAATGTTATCAACACTATCAAGAATGAAAAAATCACATGTTAATGAAGTCTCCGTCAACATATTTAAACGTAACACCGAGGAAATTACTTAACCCATTCCAATACATTTCAATCAATCAATGTCCACTGGTAAAGTTCCCTCTTATTTAAAGAATTGTCACAAGGTTTTACCTTAAACACACCACTCCTCTTTTTAAAGAGCAAAAATTCTTAAACTTCAAGACTAAATTAATCTTTTAATTTCAAAGGGGTGGGGCCCTTTAAAGGGGTGGTTAAAGGAAGCGTCCGGTCTGAGGCAATAGGGTGATAGGATATCCCTCCGGGGACAGCTTCAACGCACTTTTCGACACATATTAGCGGGTGGAAGAGAGTGCTCAGTTGTAGGCAATCTTCCCTAGGCTGTTAGACTTTTGTTAGATGTGGTTCTGTTCTTTTAGCAGTCTTGCATTAGGCACCCAGGGAACCATGCCGGTACTGCATTTTGGCTACTCCGTGCATACGAGATCGATAAGCGATTTACGTATGAGTGGGTCTGCTAGGCTACATGTATTTATTGGCCTGGGTCTAACAAAGAAACTGACACTTACATATTGTTTACTCAGTAGATGTAACCATTCAAAATGACAAGAGTGAAAATAAAATGCAAATGTCCGGTGAATAGAGATAAGAAGATCAAGTTTCTAGAGATTCTATGAGGAAATGAAATTCATGTAACCAAAGTTTTTACCACTCCTGGGTTCTGCTCTCCTTCTCCTAAATAAACACCAAACTAACAATATTTTTACCAAGAAAATAACAGAATTATTGCAAGAAAGTGATTTCATGCCAGTGCTGCCACCTGAAATAGAAGTTAAAAAGAAAAAGTGTAATAGTGACAAGACAAGATGAACTCATCTACGGCAGGGATGAAGAGCAAATAGTAGAAGAGATAGGGAAATGTAACAACTGGATAGGAGAAAATATAGAATCTTTCTACAAGTTCCTAAACTCCTCAATAATCAAGATGACTTTCAATCAAACAGCTCTAGCTAAGAAATGCACGCAAAAAGGTCTACTGGCATTCAAGCTAAGCATCCCACTATATGACATTAAACAAGAAACATACATCTCAATCCTATGCTGCATGAAATGCAATAATTTAGAAGACCATGCAACAAAAGACTGTAAAAAGCCGAAAGAATATAAGATATGCTCAGATTGCAGCAAAGGACACACCTGGCAACAATGCAAGAAAGAAAAGAAACAATATATCAACTGCAGAGAGAACCATAGTAGCTACTATGGCCATGAAATGCAGTAAGAGGAAAGAAATACTTAAGAAACAGAGGAATTTGGAAGCAGAAAGAAACAAAATGACGTATGCGCGAGCACCAAACAGTACAATCACCCAACTTTGGCAGGCTAATCCACAGGCTACCCAAATGAATACTCAAATCAGTAAAGTAGAAACCCTCAAAATAAACATTTGTATTGTCCACGCTCATTATAGGAACCTGGAAAAACAAGGCTCTTATGAAGATGAACTGAATAAAGTACTGAAAATAAATGTCATACCCACTATTAAAATTCCACAAATTCCAGACTCAGAGAAAATCTTCACTAGTCAACAAAACCAAACAAGTTCAATTACGTCTCTGCCTGAAAAAAAACCAAGAAAGTATAGAGATAAAAAGAAATGAAAGGAGAAACAATTAGCAAAGAAATAGCAAGCATGGAACAAGAGTTAATAATGTCTATAGAGTCTGACGATATAGGTCTAAAAATCTACACAACACAAGAATGAGGCTGGCCCCAGGAACGTTTCACAACCGAAGACTTAATTTGAGGGAATAAACAACAAAATATACAAATACACTTACACAGATGACAGATTCATAGAAATATAAGTATAAAATATGATAAAAAAAAATACATTACGGGGATGCTGGAACAAAGTACCAAGAGATGTCTTTCGTAAAATAAGAGCAGATTTAACGCAACACAGATCACCTGTGGACCTAGGGGACAAACGCCTTAAGAGAACAAACAGACCATGAAAAATATTTTCATAACAATTCAACACAATACCCTAAATTGGAGAATAAACAAAGAGTCCCTTATTACATATTATCTTCAAATTAAACCACAAAATATACTAATTAATAGTCACGGATTAAAGAGTAACGAAAGCCTAAAGACACCTGGTTACAGATGCTACACAGCAAATACTAGCGAAAGTATCAATGACGGTTCAGCAATAGCAATAAAACAAGAAATACAACACAAGCTAATAGATGACTTCATAACAGACGTTCTAGCCGTTGAAATCAATACCACACACAGACCTATAGTCATCGCTACCACATATTTGCCTCCCAGAAGACTATATTTACCTTTTCCAGACATATACAGACTTATAAACAACAACATACCCACATACATTCTTGAAGATTTCAACTGTTCACATGCACACGTTGGAAATAATATAAATAATACAGTGGGAAAAAGCATTATGTAAATGATAAACCAAGGTAAATTAATGCACCTTGGACCTCATTTCCCTACATTTATAAGACATGGTTCTGCAACCAATCCGGACATTTTTTTTTTTTCAAATGAACACAGCAGATCTTTAAATAGTATAATAGAATCGGGCAATATTACCTCGTCTGACCATATTCCAATCATTTTTAATGTCTCTACATTTCTTATCAAACAAAAACACACATACCAATTAAAAAAAAGCAAACTGGAAACAACTACAGGATATTCTGGACAATATAATTAAAGTAAGAACGCTAGATAAATGCACAACTGAGGAGGCAGAACAAAAAATGAACTTTTGGTTATGCACAAAAGAAGCAATGAACAAAACGATACCCAAGAGTAACTATAAACCCATTTACCAAGCACTAAGAACTCTAGAAATTAAAAACCAAACAGATTATAAAATGTTCTGAGGCATAATGCCGAAAACAATGGCTAGACGTTTCATAACTACCAGAGAACACACATAGAAACTTACATAAACATTCACAACCACAGAATAAAACCATACAACACTTCATACTTAACCAGACTAAACAATAACTGTTTCTACACTAGAGCCATAGATACGGAGGAATGAAAAAGACACAAAGAAAACTAAGAATAAAGCCCCAGGATCATCTGGAATAAACAAAATAGTTTTAGAGATATGTTCTCAAAATTCTATTAATATGTTTAAAAACATCTTCAGTGCATGATTTTCATTAGGTTATTTCCCAAGTGTAATAAAAAAAAAAAGTAATAAGTAATAAAACTTATACATAAAGACAATAAATCACTAAAAATACCTATCAACAACAGACCAATATCACTTCTCAAAGTCCCAGGAAAATTCAATGAGATTATTCAGGGACGTCTATACCCTTACTTAACAGATAACAACATGTTAAAAGACAGTCAACATGGGTTTATATCAAACAAATGAACAACAACAGCAATAACTACAACTGGAGAAACCATCTCTTACGAGAAATCATAACGTAAGTGATAGTGTCTGGCATGAAGACATGCTAAGTGTAATTCAGTTTCTTGGCATTTTTTTTTTTTTTTTTTAAGACACGGACATACCCAATCCAGTTACTCAGGAAACGCAGAAATGCAAGCAGAATTTTTTTTCGAAGCCTTTTCCTGCTTAAATCTGCATTACTTTCGGACAATTTGTTTTACCAGAGTTCTCAACTACTATTATATCGTCATTATTTCCGTCTTGTTTAGATAAAGATACATATCGACTACATTTTTTAACACAAACAATAACAGTTTTTGTATTGATATATGTTTATAGTTTTCCAAGAAAGAACGCAGGGGATTTATGGTAATTAAGTGATTTTTCAGGGAAATTCGCTCTGGGTCGACGGGCACGTGATGCCATCTGGCGACAGAGGCAGTTTCACAAGTCGCCTAATGCCTTATACCAAAGATGCTCTATAGGCCCTGCACCGCTAATCGGTGGAAGCTGATTGATTGATACATTTATTGTTGAATTAATAAATAATTACAACAAAGGAGGAGGATGGACCTTGCCACCCACCCCCTGGGCAAAGACTTAAGGTTAAAGTATCAAAATATAACTCTGGACAGTATACACAACAAGAATACAAGTATTTCAATAAATAAATACACATATTGCACACCTTATTGCCTAAGACATCCTACAGTCTGGGAGCAAACTGAGGATATTCCCTGAGTATATCCCTGAGAGTGGTTGAGTCTAGGAGATGGTCAATGAGGCTGTACAAGTCATGCTGACCTTGTGGCCTAAATTTAGCAATGAGAGGACATTCCATGATATAGTGACGCAGAGTGTGTCCCCTTGGTGCAGCACACAGCACACACCAGGAGAAGCACTGACTTCCCAAAAGTATTTGTAGCCTAATCTGAGCCTCATTGCCACCCTGTCATGTGATGCAGCGTGTCTCCCGTAGGTGTAAGCACAGCTCTGGGAGACACGTGCATAGTGAAGACTAGTGCTACTGTCCCTATGGCAACAAAGCTCCAACTGATCACTAATGCTACTATGTACAAAGTCCTTAATGCTACTCTTAACATACCCCAGAGTGTACTCAGTGCCAGGGTCCACTGTGTCATCTTGTAGGGCACACTGAGCAAGGTGGTCTGCTTTTTCATTTAGCGGGATACCAACATGAGAGGGTATCCAGATTAAATGGACCGTGGCTCCAGCACCTTCTAGAGCGTGAATGAGATCAAGACACTATTAACTAGATCACAGTCATGGGGGAGGTGGATTGAAGGGCATACAATGCAGAAATATACATTCTTATGGAGAGGCGCCACAATGTGGAGCGCCTCCTGTACAGCATACAGTTTTGCTCTAGTGGAAGACATGTGTGCAGGGAGCCACCTGGAAACCTCAGTGTCAGTGTAGAGATTGGCAGAGATGTAGTCACGGATGAACAGCCCACGTCCAGACCTGATGCCATTGACTGACCCATCACAATAAACATGAATAGCCTGAACATGTGGGAACTTAGACAATTTAGTCATGAACATGTCTTGCAGCACATGAGGGAGCCAGTCCCTCTTGGGCTGATGCAGAGTGAATATCAACACTGACACGGTGAGGGTTCCAGGCGGGTTGCAGCGGTGACATAACAACGTTAATACAAGCCTCGGCTACACCTACACTTGTCAGTACTCCCAAGATCTTCCTGAGGTATGGTGTTGTAGGAGTGCGAGGATCATGATACAGGGGTCAGTGATCCCTTTAGAGAGTCAGAGCCCGTGCATAGCATCCGACTAATTGTGCAACAAGTAATTTCCTGTACCCTACACATAATACTCGGCAGGTGCAGTTCAGCTCTGAGGACTTCAATCCGTGCAGTCCTGGGGCATCCCAAGATTATCCGCATGGCTTCATTCTGTACAAGCTCCAGGGGACGGATTTGGGTGGCACTAAACTGTATTAAAACAGGGGCCGCATAATCAATAAGGGACCGTATGACAGATATATAGAACATTCTTAGGACTGGAATGCCAGCCCCCAGGCCCCTGTTTGCTAGTAGCCGAAGTGGTGCTAACTGTGGCAGACAGAGGTCTCGAACATATTGGACGGCTTGAAGAGACTTCCTGTAGCTCATCTGAACACTCAAGTACTTGTGTGTATGAACTCTAGGGATGGGAACATTGTTTACAGTGGGCGGTTGAGAGACCTTCCCTTTAGCTTGAAATTTTGTTTTACATTCATTAATGACTACTCCCATTTGGACACACAAAGCTGCTAGTTGTGACAAAGCTAACTGGAGAATCCTGATCCATCCTAATAATCTACCTTTGACACCTTTGAGAATGAGTGCCTCCATAATAACATCTTTGTTGGCCCTGTCGAAGGCATCCTTGAGATCAACGAAAGCTCTGCATGTAGCATCCTTATTTATAAGACACTCAACAAAACAATGACTTGTGGAGTGACCTTTTAGGAAGCCATGTACATTGCCAGAGAATACATGGCCCACCTTGTATTCTCTGTTCAATATTACCCGTTCCATCACCTTGCACCTTGCAGCTGGTGAGAGAAATAGGGTGAAAGGGGATTGGGATGACAATGGCTGTTTTCCAAGAGTGGAGAATCTTGCCTGCAGTGAAAGACATGTTAAATAAATCCACGATAGGGTTGTCTACCTTTACCTCCAGGAGAGCATTGAGGATATCATAGGTGATGCCATCCTTGCCAGAAGCTGTTGACTTGCCCAACTTGACTGCCGAGAGGAGTTCGTCATGCGTGATAGGCACACAGGTGTCATCCAGCAGAGGAACACTGTGGCAAAGCAACTCCATCCTTCGTGGTCTTTGCTGATCAAGCGCCTCCTGGTGTTCCACAGGAAGGCCAGAGAAGGATGAGGCTTCCTTCCACTGCAAGACGAGTTCTCGTGCCCTGCCTGCAGGATCAGGGTCACACACCTGCCGTCTGGACTTGCCCCGGACGCTGTTGACATGGTGCCACACCTCCCGGAGGGACCGGGTCCTGCACACCTTGTCCAGGAAGGAGACCCAGTACTTCTTCCTTTCCTGCTGCCGCAGATCCGTGAGGTGTCGAGCCACGGTAACCATGGCATCCCGTGACTCTGTGTCTGCTGGGTTGAGCTGCCAACGTCTCTGGTAGGCAGCGAGCGTCTGTTGGCAGTTCAGAATGACAGGGTCGGTAGCGTAAGTCCAGCGGCGTGGAGCATTGGCCCTTGCCAGAACTCTTGGAGTCGCGATGAATCCCTCGATGGTGTGCAGGAGTCCGTCGTACAGTGCCTCTGCATCAGCAAAGGAGCCCTTCACGGCAGCGTACTACGCCACCATATGGACGACGAGGCCCGCCATCCTGGATAGTAGCACCATCGAGCGCTTCCTTGGCACTGCCGTGGCGGACTGCACAGGGAGGGTCGTCTCCAGAGCGAAGTGGTCACTCAGCAATGACCTGACAAGATAAGTTTCGGCAGTATATGTTGGCATATTGATGAGGGCTACATAATCAAGTCTGCCTCCTTGAACATGTGTGGGTGTGTGGTCCCCAGTAAGTACAGGTGTATCTGTGGTGTCAAGGAAAGCCTTCCAGCGCACCCCATTGGCACTGGTGGTGAGGTGGCTTCCTAATAGGAGCGTTCTCGTAAGGTGAATACTTACTACATACCACCAGAATCTTCATATCAGATTCGAAAAATAAGTCACTTTGCGGGCAATCATATGAATCCCTTTCTGCTAGTGTTTTGTTTGATTAAAATAGAGATAATTCAATCATACATTTTTCGTTAAAAAATCAAAGATTGAGTTTTCATTAAAAATTTCAACCAAAATTTGTAGCGATCCACAAAATACATATATACTATTTGAATAAAGACTGAGAAATGCGAGTATTTTACCATATATATATATATATATATATATATATATATATATATATATATATATATATATATATATATATATATATATATATATAGTTTCCTTGATTTTTAAATGTATTTAAAAGCACTACGAAGTACTCTTACACGAATTAAAAAAGAAAAAAATCTATTGAATTATGTTGTTGTCTGCAGTACGACACTCTCGACAACCAACACAAACACACGTGTTCCTCAGACCTTTCACATCTTTCATTCTTGAGTGCTTGCTTTTCTTTAGCCTAGAGTCTGACTTGCAATCAGCGACGGCACATACAAAGTTTGTCATTTTGCCGGTTTCAGAAGGTCGACTAATCCTTGTTTATGGTCCTTGGGTGATTTCGGCAGATCACGATTCGGAAATAAAGAAATGTTTCTCTGCTTTATTACACAAACCATTTTTAGACAACGTAAATGAAATATAAATTACTATAAAGCTTACATGAATTAAATGCATTACTTTTTGTCGCAAAGAAATGTTTATAAATTAGGTTAAGAATATAATACAAAACTATTGGTACGGCTAATGATGTTTTCGGCGATTTGGATGCACAGCATGGTTCCTACGCCTGGCAGGGTGTTTTTTTTCGGAATAACAAACCGCTCTCAATAGAAATATAATACGTGGGAATTGTACCTCTTACTTTCTTGCATTATGCTACATAGACTACACACTATTAATGCATCCGCCAATTTTTTACTTTCCTTATAATCCTGTTGGGAGCAAATACTTGTACTGTGTGTGGATTTAATTATATATATATATATATATATATATATATTTTTTTTTTTTTTTTTTTTTTTTTGGTAAGGCCTATAGCGCCTGTAGGCACACTTGAAGAGTGTATGGGAAGCGCTGTTCAGCTTCCGCCCATTAGTGGCGCAGGCAATTTCATTTATAGTGGTACCCATATTAGGGCCCATATCACCCTCAAAGCTCATCTTGGGTGTAACCACCTAGAACCTGGATATCATGGTGACATGTAGGTAACTTTAAACCACTCGACAAATGGCAAAGTGTTTAAGACTGTACGTGGTGGGATTCGAACCTACGCGTGGACGTCTGCCCGATCCCACGCTCACCACCTTATCCACTACGGCACCGCCTCCCTGGCATATTAGTGCGTCACATGCGTTTTGATATATATATATATATATATATATATATATATATATATATATATATATATATATATATATATATATATATATATATATATATATATATATATATATATATATATATACACTACTTCTTTGGGTTATTTAATATGTTATGAAATTGATTTCATGACTAAGAGATTGCATCAGACGTAGTATTAATCAAATAAAGATTAAATAGCCACCTATGATGCCCTCAACAGAAAACGGAAAATGACTAATTGCTAACTCAATTGCCTTAAGAAAAACGCTCCTATTCCTTATGCCTCGCATCAAGGTCACCCATGATAACACTCTGCTCCTCAAGAACATATTCAGGGAAGTTTGCAATATTTAAGGCACCAACATGAATGTACATGTTTACAAAGTAAATCATTTCACCCACAGTGTGCAAGCAAACAGTAATAAATTCAATACCCTCAGTGACCCCCATTTCCATGAAGTTAACTGGAATCGCATTTTTAGTGTAAGTGGCCATTCCCCGACTACTGCCATCACCACAACTGAGGGTGTGGGAGGCATAACCCCGCAGCTCCGGCACCCGTGGTCCTACCTCCTGTAAGGCAATAATGTCAGGCTTATGGAGAAGGACATGAAAGTGTAGGTCAGTGAAGCGGGCATGTAGACCATTGACATTCCATGTTAGGATGCGGAAAGTCTTACCGTTCATCGCGATGGTGTTGCATCTGTGTCTTCAGGCCATCCACTTCCTGTGCCAGGCAAGACATCTGCTGCATCAGCATTTGTATGGCTGCCATCAGATGTCCCTGGTCTGGCTCGGGGCTGGCAGTCATCAGATGCCCCTGGTCTGGCTCGGGGCTGGCAGTCTGGGCTGGAATTGGGCTGGAGCAGCGCTTCTTCTTGCGGCTGACCATGTCCATTCACCTGCAGCATCCTCATCACAGTCTGCCTTAGGTGACTTGCTTTCTGAGGCAGGGGAAGCAGGGGCCATTCCTGAGGGGCTCCGGTGTTGTCGTGAGGCTCTCTTGACTGCCTTGGAGGGGGTTATCAATCCTCGGTTGAGGGTGCAGCGGCAGTTGCACACTGCCCTGCAGCATTGACCTTCTTCTTGGGTGGGTCGCACAGGCTATGCTGACACACATCACTCTCTTCTTGGTCTTGCTTAGTACCATTTACTGGAGATGGGGTTGGGGCAAGAGTGGGGGTCCCACTGCATACTGTGTGCTGCTGGTTCTTGAAGGTGGCAAATTCGTTACTAAGAGCAGAGACTGTTGCAGACAGGTTGTCCACTCTGACAGCTAGTGCGCTCACCACTTCCATTATCTACTGGGTGGAGTTGGTGGCCGGCAGTTCCTGGGTGATGCCTGGCTGGGGCACTGTTTTAGGAGGCACAGGGGGCACTGTAGCAGCTCGTTGCGGCAAAGGCGGGAACACGGCAGGTGTGGTAGAAGTGGCAGTGGTGGGGCAGGAAGGCTGGGACAGGTGAGGGACAGCGGCTGAGAGGGAGGGCTTCGTCACCCAGGCGTTGGTCTGGGGAGGTGGAGCCTGGCGGAACACAAGCCTGGGCTGACTCACCTCATCAGTGGCAGGCTCCCTTTGGGGCCAAGGCCTGACAGTGCAGAGGATGGAGTGGGCGTTGTGGTCGCCCCCACAATTGCAGACTGGCAATGCCACTCCTTGTGTCCCCAGCGACTGCAGTTGCAACGTAAGTTTGGTTCTGGCGTGTATCGCTCCACACGCCGACGTCCAAGGCCCAGGAGATGCACCTCACTGGGCACCTTCCCTGTCACCACTCCCAACAGTTGGGGCCTGGGCATCTGTCCCACCATTCTCCTCTTCAGCCAATGGAATCCAGCTGGTACCTCTATCAGGTTGACATTGATGTGAGTCGCCACACCATGGATAATAACAGGGTGAGTGTCCTCCTCACCAGGGCACTCCAAAACAAGGCCCAGGAACCCCTCACTCACCAGGGTGACATAGAAGGAGGAGTCAGTACTGACCGTGATATAAAGCTGGTTCTGTCCCTCCTTATAGAGTGGCTGCAGGTCTGGATGTTGTTTCAGCAGGGCTGCAAACCAGCTGAACAGCTCACTGGCCGTCTTTCCATGCCTGCAGGGAAAGACAAGCGACGACGCTTTTGTTTATAGTCCGAGGTGGCCGGGGCAGGTACATCTCGACGAAGAATCTGGTCAACAGCAGCATTTTCCTGGTGTTTTTCCTTGCCAGATGGTGCAGGACGAGGCTGCTCGACAATCTCCATGTCCTTGAGGGCTGCTACGCTTACCTCCCCCTCAACAGTGCCCACGTGGAGCGCAGCAGGTTTTGTTGTGGCGGCGGGCACCAATACACCCAGGCACGGGCGCTTATTTTCAATCTCCAGGCCTATTTCTGGCTGGCAAAATGGGCCTAGACCTCCCTCAGTAGCCACTGAGTAGGCGTGCTCACTCCAAATCACTTCTGATTCTCGCTTGTTGGGGCTGCCACTCATGTAAACAACGGAGTGTGATATAACGTCCTTCCGTCTCAGCGGAGAGAACGCTACTGCGGTGGAAGCTAAACAGCGCTTCCCATACTCTTCAAGTAGACCTACAGGCGCTATAGGCTATAACAAAAAAAAAAAAAAAAAAAAAAAAATTTCCTTCCTATCTTTCTGTTTCTGCGCGAATTAAATTCTGCCTCGCAGTGTTGCCATTTAAGGAATTTTAGCCTTAGACAATGTTTGTATTAAACAATAATTTTCCATGTAGAAGCCAGTAGGAAATTTAGTCGGTTTAGTATAATAAAATGTTAATTTTTCCAAATTTATCCTGAGAAATTAAATTCCAAATATTTATGAAATGTTTACTATGTAAACTTATATAATATCATATAACTAAGATGACAAAAGATTGAAAATACATGCCACTGTAAACTGATAAACCACTTAAAATTTCTAATTAAAATCATAAAATGAGGGAATGAATAATTGAAAAAATAAGTTGAATATGATCGGAGTTACACGAGTTTTTAAGTTTTTTTTTTTTTTTTTTTTGCGGTTCTAGGGACATTAAGATTTCTACATTATGAAGAGAGAGAGAGAGAGAGAGAGAGACGCTCTTTAGAATCCGACTATTTATCGTTGTGGGCTTTGAAAGTAGTCATGGAGCGAGCAAAAAGCAAAACCAGACCAAGAACAAGAGTTAGCAGCTGATGGCAGCCTGGGTGGTGATCTTCTCTTCCGAGCGAGGGCACAGTTCACCACCACCACGGTCGTCTGCTGGTCAGTGTATGGATGTGAATGCAAGGAACTAAAGGGGTCTCAGTCCCGTAGCAAAGTGTACCAGAGATGTGTGACATGGGGGAGGACGAGATGGTGGAGCATGTCATGCTGGAGTGTAAGAAGTATGAGAGAGACAGGCATGAGATGATGCAAGTGATCTTGAGTGAATTAGGGCATAATAGGGACGAAAGAGTGGAGAAGACAGGAAGGGAATTGATGGTGTTGCTGCTGGGACTGTGTAGAGCAAGGAATATACAGAGAGGAAGTTGTGGTGTGGGTAAAAGTTAGGAGGACAGCGACGGTGCTGCCATCTGTTAGAAACGAGTACTTTCATAGAAAACGTTTCTCCCATGCTTCCTCCCCCACCCCCCTATTTTTCCCTGCATTCTCTCGTGGTTATGAACTTATAAGGCAAATAAAATACGTTTATAAATAGATATATGAATAAATAAATAAATAAATAAATAAATAAATAAATATATATATATATATATATATATATATATATATATATATATATATATATATATATATATATATATATATATATATATATATATATATATATATATATATATATATATATATATATATATATATATATATATATATATATATATATATATATATATATATATATATATATATATATATATATATATATATATATATATATAGCCCTGCCAGGGCTCATAAGGATCCATAGATCTTCATGGCTTCTTTTGAATCCTTATGAGCCCTGTGGTAGTCCTGTGTGGGTATCACAGGCGTGGTAGCTGGCCAGTCTTCCTCAAGAAGGCACAAGTAAGGCGAAGGACAACAGGTTGCCAGGAGGGGTGGAAGCCTGAGGCCACCAGGAGGGTGGGCAAGTTGAGTGCTGTGATGGCCAGGGCGGAGAGCCGGGAGTGTAGTGCAGTATGTTGAGAATGGAAGCGTGTGCATTGAAGCAGGAAATGTTCCATGACCTCAGGAGTAGTCCTACATTAAAGGCAGAGGGGGTCACGAGACAGACGTAGGCGGTGCAAGTGAGCACTGGGCGTGGTGTAGTCCAGGCGGAGGCGGGCAATGACTGATGTGCCTTATGCTCCTTTCCTGTGACTGACTGACTGTTTAAATCTTGTAACGGTGCTCATCCTCTCCAGCTGATGGACACCCCCATCCCTCTCCCCCTTACTACATGCGACCCGCGCTCCATCTGTAAGCTAAGCTCCCTAATCAATTCCTCCAGCCCGCTCATTGAACCCGTATATCCTTATAGAATATAGAATCCTTGGTGTAGACTGTAGAGAGACGAGTGAAAAAGATGATTGAGGCCAAGGAATATACAAAGAGGAAGTTGTGGTGTGCGTTAAAGTTTAGAGGACAGCGACTGTGCTGCCATCTGTTAGAAGCGAGTACTTTCATAGAAAACGTTTTCAGGAGTAACTTAAGATTTCTTCCGTGTTTCCTCCCCACCCCCTGTTTTTTTTTATTTATAAGGCAAATAAAATAATATATATATATATATATATATATATATATATATATATATATATATATATATATATATATATATATATATATATATATATATATATATATATATATATATATATATATATATATATATATATATATGTATGTGTTTTATTTGTCTTAGAAATGCAGTATGTTGAGAATGGAAGCGCGGGCATTGAGGCAGAAAAGGTTCTAAGTCCTCAGGGGTACTCGTAGTCCTACACCAAGGGCAGAAGGGGTCAGGAGACAAGTGAGCACTGAGCGTGGCCCAGGCGGAGGCGGGCAATGGCTGATGTGCCTTGCGCTCCTTCCCGTGACTGACTGACTGTTTGAATCAAGGAATATATAGAGAATCCTTGATTGAGGCTGTGAAGGACTATCTGTAGTGAATGTGGCGAGCGGGGTGTAGGGATGATTAGTCAATAGAATACTGTTCTTTCTTATCTCTTTTTTACTGGTTGTGTCTTTTTGTCCTCTACAGCAGGAGCTGCCGATCCAAAAGGCCTAATTCCGGAGCGATCCCAAGCCACCTGTAGCATCAAGATCAAGATCTGGCAATAGTGAAAAGACAAAGAATGAGAAGTTAGGCTTAGTGAATCAGTGAGTAGGACGATTGGAGAGTACAGCAAGAATGACAGCAAGCAAATATGATGTGCTGAGAGATGTGGAAGAGTGTGGCTGTGCCTAGCATAATGTATGGTATGGATGTGATTGCATGGAATGAAAGTGAAATTGACAAGCTAGAAGTGGGACAGAATATAATAGGTAGAATGGCACTGAATGCACCGAGACACAGCAATAGAAGCTTTGAGAGGTGATATGGGATGGAACGCTTTTAGGGAAAGACTAGTTAAAGCCACACTCAGGTACATGGTTGATTAGGTTGGAAATAATGGATGATGAAAGAATAGTGAGGAAGGTGTACCTGTGGAATGAAAGTTGGAGTCAATGGAGGAAGAAGTGCATGAGAATGACAGAAAGGAGTGGATTACAAGTGGTCTGGGGATGAGAATGGCTGGGAGGAATCAAAATGAACGTTAATGGATCGTGATAGGAGGAGGCAGAGTAGGAACTGAATGGGATGCGCGGAAATGAATGAGTGAGACAGACAGAGAGGTGAAGTGGTTGGGACTAAATATATGGAAGAATGAGATGAAACGAAAGAGTACCTACTCTGGATTGATACAAGGAAAAGGAAGTCCCAATGTATGAAAGGTGGTACGATGGCAGCCTGGGTGGTGATCTTCTCTTCCAAGCGAGGGCACAGTGTATGGATGTGAATGCACGGAACTACAGGTGGTCTGAGTCCCTCAGCAAAGTGTGCCAAAAGTGTGACATGGGGAGAGGACGATCGAGACGGTGGAACATGTCATGCTGTAGTGTGAGAAGTATGAGAGAGACAGGCATGAGATAATGCAAGTGATCTTGAGTGAATTAGGGCATAATAGGGACGAAAGAGTGGAGAAGACAGGAAGGGAATGGATGGTGTTGCTGCTGGGACTGTGTAGAGAGACGAGTGAAAGGATGATGGAGACTGTGAAAGAGTATCTGAAGAGAATGTGGCGAGCGAGGTGTAGAGATCATTAACGAAGAGAATACTACTCTTTTTTTTCTTTTTTTCCTGCTTGTGTCTTTTTGTCTTCTACAGGACCTGCCGATCCAAAAGGCCTGTGGCTCCGGAGCGATCACGAGCCACCTGTGGCATCAAGATCAAGATCAAGGTCAAGAACCGTTGTTTACAGTTTCTGTGTAACAACCTCAGGCGTCCATCCCTCCTGAAGGTCTGCTGTCCTCCGCTTTACCTGTGTCTTCTTGAGGAAAAACTGGCCAGCTACCGCGCCTGTGATATCCACACAAGACTACCCCAGGGCTCACAAGGATCTATAGATCTTCGCGGCCCTAACAACAACAAAGACGGGTATGCATGGGAAGGTGGTAGGGTTGCTATCTTGGACATGTTTTTTTCTCTCCAGTTCTGTGCGGTTTCGCAATTTTAGATAAGTATTATACATAGGATAGATGGTAGTGTGATAGGTGTTCCCTGCTGATCCACAAATTGAGAAATAATTGTTGGAGGCGGGATACTTCGCAGAGAAGGCGCTGGTTAGGGGGTTGCGTTTGTTATTTGGTGTTTTTTATGTTATTTTGCGGATTCTTAGTCTGGGTTTTTGTTTGTGTATTATGTTTCTATTTATGCTTGGTGTGTGTACCATTTCTGTTTTCTTTAGGATGCTCAATTTGGCTATCCTGGGTCTGTGCAATGTAAATAGTTTAGTAAATAAGGTTAACGAAGTAACTGATCTCATGCATGACTGTGATATAGATATTATGGCAATCACAGAGTCCTGGCTCCTACCAAGCATTCCTAACTCTTTCCTGTCTGTCCAAGGCTATCATCCAATAGCCTGCACTGACGTTGTTGGAGATGTCCAAAAACATGGCGTATGTTTCTACATTAGAGACAACATACCCTTCATTTCCATTGATAGCAACTGTCCCAATACTCACATAGTGTACCTAGTTTCCCTCAAATGTTACATAATTGTATACCGACCTCCGTCAAATACTCAAAATGACAATACAGCATTGATTAATCTCCTAGACTAGTTGGTATCCGGTCATTTCACCCACATGCCATTTCGCCACACTATGGAGTCATTTCGCCCACACCGTGGAGTCATTTCGCCCACACCGTGGTGTCATTTCACCCACACTAATAAGTCATTTCGCCCACACTGTGGCAGGGTTGCCAACCTGATTTTGCAGATAGTAGTAGGATATACCGAAGGCGGGATAGTACGATAATAGCTCATATCTAGTATGTCACAACTATAGGTCTATAGGTAAATGCAACTAGGTAAAATACACACCACTGATCTATACTATACTACTGGATGGCTCATCGTGTAATTCATGAGGGAAAATTGTCTTGTCACTATCAGGCACACAAGATTACATTTTGCATTAGGAGCACTGTCACTCTCAGGCACACTAATTGAAAAGTGAGAGAGAGAGAGATTTGATTTGATTGGATTGGATTGATTTATTGACAAACTCATACACAAAATTGATATTTTACACTTGTAACTTACAAATATTTGTCCAAATTTTTTTTTTCTACCAGTTATATTACATAAACAAACTCTTTTGAATATTATCACGGTCCTTATTTATATAAATGTAACACTTCATGTATATATTTGCATAAGTTGCGTTCCCTTCCACCAGAGCCCATTAAGTTATAAAAACTGGAAAAATCTAACATATCATACTTCTGTCTCAATTGTCCAGAAAGTGTACAATGCAACAACACATGTGCTTCACTTTGAATGACATTGTCTGGACATGAACACAGTCTGAGTTCTTTTGGTATTGCATTCCTTCTCCCAGTTTCAATTTTTAGTTTATGTGACATGAAACGCAATCTACTGAAGGATTGGCGTTTATAATCAGGGATAAAATCCTTACAAGTATAAACTGAATGGACCAAAAGGTCTGGGTTAAGTTCTGTTCTATATGACACATATTTTGAGGCCCTGAGGGGTTTCTCCTGAATCCGCTGAGCTATCTGGACGAGTGGTTTTACATCTGCATTATACCGCAGTGTTTGCATTAAGAATTTGTAACCTGGAGTGTTGGCTGCTTCACATAATCTAAATACAATATCAAATGGTTCCTCCATGTCTGGTATCCTCAAGCATTTCTCTAAGAACTTACGCCTCCTGTTTGCTATAACTTCCTGTGCTGGTAAAATGCCTGACTCAGTCATGCAAAGATCAGGACTGGTGAACTTTCTTACTCCTAGCAAACACTTGATAGCTCTATTGTACAAAGCAATGATTTTCCTTGGATGTGTCATAAACCATGTCTCCGAACTATACAACAAAGAAGCTGTCACTACTGCATCAGATACTTTGCGTTTATATACATAAGGCATGTTGGTATTTGCCACACAAAATATTGCAAACTTATTTAGTTGTGTTTCCCCTGAAGTTTCGTGGAGACTTAACACAGTGTTGGCTTTCGCATCATCCATGAACCACACTCCCAAATACAGATACTTAAGTGTATAGTCAATCTTTAACTCCTCCATCTGTAAGCAATGTCTATCCTCAACCGTACCACAAATTACCATAAATTTTGTTTTCTTTTCATTTAGCACCATTCCATATTCACGACAATACTCCAATACCACATTCAATTTCCTAAGGCACATCTCCCTTGACGAGAGAGAGAGAGAGAGAGAGAGAGAGAGAGAGAGAGAGAGAGAGAGAGAGAGAGAGAGAGAGATAGCACACTAGATTACCAGTGGTGAGGGGTGAAGCAGAAGTGCGAGAGTACTTGGTTACACTGAGCACTTTGTGCAAAACCATGGTTTGTTGGCCATAAATTTCCCATGTATTATACGACGGTAGTCTTCCTGACTAATGCCAGGGTTACATTCCG
The DNA here is from genome assembly GCF_017591435.1 of Portunus trituberculatus. Taxonomy (NCBI): domain Eukaryota; kingdom Metazoa; phylum Arthropoda; class Malacostraca; order Decapoda; family Portunidae; genus Portunus; species Portunus trituberculatus. Next base: position 17,164,101 of record NC_059300.1, read on the forward strand.
GTGCTGCCACTGGTCACATATTACATTTATTTAACTGTCTTTTGATAAAAGTTTATTTTTAATTTTTTGTAACTGCTTTCTGAATCTTGCATATATGCAGCTATTTGTTAAAAGTTTCTTTTTAATTCACCACTTTCTTAATCTTACATGTATGCAGATGTTTTTTTTTTAATAATTCTTTTTTTAAATATATGTGGGCAAATTGACTCTTATATGTGGGCGAATTGACTTGTGGGTGAATTGACTTGTGGGCGAAATGACCGTAATTCGAACAGTTTTGCATAGGCAAGGAAATTCTTATACTGGGTGATTTCAACTTGCCAGCTATTGATTGGTCTAATGAAGATGCCTTATTCCAAGACTATGATCCTCTAACTCTAGCATTTACAAATTGCTTTAACACTATTGGCCTCCATCAGTGGGTTGACTTTCCCACCTTTACACCCTCCGGAAACACGCTTGATTTAATTTTGTCTACAGAAACAGACAGAATAGGGAGTGTTGAGTCGCTCTTTCCCCTGCCTGGTTGTGGACATGTCCCCATCAAGTTCACCTACCATTTCACATTCAACACATCTCAAGATGGCAACATTTGCATTAAAAAGAGACTGGGAAAGAGGAAAGTACAAAATAATAGACAATCATGTATCACAGGTTGACTGGGACTATGAGTTTTGCCATCTCTCAGTAGATGCAAAGTTCACTAGACTTTTGCAAATCCTTACTCCTCTCATAGACTCTTATATTCCTCTATGCAAGCAGCTTAGTCCAAGCTCTCCCCTCAGTCCTCCTACTGCTTTAAAGAAAAACAGAACAACAGCCTGGCAGCTATTCAAGTCTACCAGAAGATTCTATGGGCGCCACTCCCAACAATGCACTCAGGCCTTGGAAAACTACAACATTATCAATCACCAATACAGAAACCACTTTATCTACTCCCAGATAGCTTACGAAAGGACTCTCATGGATAATCTTAAAAGAAATCCAAAAGCCTTTCATCAGTACATTCGTAACAAAAAAATAGGTGCTCCCTCCGTGGGCCCCCTATCACATCCTGATGGTTCACTAGTAAAAGATTGTTGTGCCATGGCCGAAATTTTTGTGAACAGTTTCTCCTCTGTCTTCAAAGACAGCTGCCCAAATCCTTTTCCCCACCAGACGTTCCAGGGCACCCTTGACAATGTAAATATTACTTACTCTACTGTGTGTAAAGGCCTTGAATCTCTTGACTCCAACTCAGGTATAGAACTAGACAACCTACATCTCAGACTTCTTAATTCTTGTCTGTCTCTTGCTTATCCCATATTCATCATTTCTCAACTACCCTAACTGGTGGCGTCATCACTGACATTTGGAAAGTCTCCGATGTTTGACCTATCTTCAAAAAGGGATCTCGCTCTGGTCCTCTAAACTACAGACCCATAAGTCTAACCTCAGTCTGCTGTAAGACATTAGAGAGGATTGTGGCCGAACACATTTATGCATTTCTTGAACATAATGCTTTACTCTCTCCCAACCAGTTTGGCTTTCGGCGTGGTAGAACAGCTGATGATCAACTATTGCTTACCTACGACTTTGTCTCATCTGGACTTGACACTGGAAATGTAGTTGATGTTATTCTATTTGACTTCTCTAAAGCCTTTGACGTGGTTAACCACTCAGTGCTACTCCAAAAACTCCATAGCATTGGTATCACCGGCAACCTGTTAAGCTGGATTTGCTCTTTCCTACTTGGTAGATCCATGAGAGTATCTGTTGCAGGTGTTAAAAGCAGCTACAGGGATGTAAAGAGTGGTGTACCTCAGGGCTCGGTACTGGGACCCTTACTTTTCCTACTGTATGTAAACCACCTGCCATCCACGATACAGAACAACTGTAAAATCTTTGCCGATGACTTAAAGATTTACTTGAAGTACAGCCCATCTACCCCCTATCACTGGCCCTTGGAACTTCGTCCTGTCAGCATGACATAAATAAGATCTGTGATGTTGCTTCCTCTTGGGGTCTTGACCTCAATAAGGACAAGTGTGTAGTGTTAAGGCTACAACGTGGTACAGTGCCTTGGCAACACATAGGTGCGTTGTCAGAGTATTCGCTCCAAGGACTCCCCATCACCATGGTAGACCAACACAAGGACCTTGGTGTCCTAGTAGACTCCAGTCTCAGATTCCATCACCACATTCGGTCTACTGCCAACAAAGCCTCTGGAATGTCGGCAAATTTTCTCAAAAGCACCCTCTGCAGATCCCAAGACTTCATGATCACTCTCTACAAAACTCACATACGACCAATTCTAGAGTATGCCTCCTGTGTGTGGAACACAGGCTTCTCGGGAGACCTTCATCTGCTGGAATCAGTACAAAGAACCTGGACTCGCCACATTGAGGGCCTGTCTGAGGTACCATATGGTGAGCGACTCAGAATATTAGACCTATACTCAGTCCAGGGGCGACTGCTGCGTGCTGACCTCCTCAAATACTGGAAAATTTTCCACAAAGAGTGTGGTATCTCGCCTGAGGAAATATTTACCATGGCACCTTCTCAAGGTACAAGAGGACACAGATTCAAAATTCAGATCACCCACAGTTCAATAGAGGCCAGGAGGAGATTCTTCTCACTACGGTGCGCCAGTATATGGAACTCCCTACCAGACGAAGTTGTGGCACAAAAATCTATCACCTCATACAAATCAGCTTTGCATCATATTCTAGTTCCACTTCTTTACAAATTCCCTGACTATTTATCCTATTTCTTTACTTCTCTTACAACTTACACTTTCGTAAAAGTCTTTTCAATGTTTCTTTGTTGTATTGCTCATAGCTAACTTCACTAACATTAATAATCATTTGAATTTTTCTCCATGTTTCATAAAGGTACATAACTCAGTCTTTTTATGCCTCATAATTGTTCTGTTGTCATGCTAGTAACTAGTTGATTGGCGTACCTTTTGAACTGTGCTGCCCTTACTTTTCTCCAGTACCTCCAACAATGTAGTACAAAGTGCTAAAGGGTAGCCAACCAGGTGAGTTAACCGTGTGAGAATCCTTGATGTGTTCTTTTGATACTTCTAACCTGTATGTTGTATGTACAAAAGTACGGTAAATTTTTACAATAACACCAACAGCTCACTTCTGGATGAAACAAATGTTTTCTGGTATATTTTGACATGTTTCAAATGAATATGCACTTCATTTCCATCAGAATTTTTTTTTTTTTTAAACCTTCCCCCAGTCTCTTACAGAAACATGATTTTGCTGTAAAACGAGTTTTTTTTTTTCCTGGTATATTTTGACCTGTTTTGAATGAATCTTCACCTAACCTGACCTACTTAACCCTAACCTAACATAACCTAGCTAACATGTTTAGTTGAGGCGACATGCATGACTGGTACATCTTCCTTAAACACAAAATTAACTTTATCTAACACAATTAAAGGGATCTAACCAAAGCAAACAAACCTAACCCCACTGGCAATGTTAAGAAATTAAAATAAAGTCATTACCTTATTTCTTTTTGTAAAGTCTGGCGATATGATCGCTATAATGGAGGTGACACCCTGTCTGGGCAGACATCTTCCACAAGCTGAATTAAAATAAAGCTTATTTTCCCCACAAACTGCTCTGATTGGTTAGATTTATTCTGTATTATTTATATTGGTCAGTGGCTGCATGCTCAAACAAAAGAACCAATCATCGCCATTTATTTCACGCATGTGCAAATAATGTGACAATATGCACACACGAATGAACATACGTAATGGCGTTCTTCAGTGCTCGTCAATCCATCATGCATGTGAGTGGTACTCGCTCTTCCTAAAAAGTGGTACATTTTTAAAAGTTTTTATCAACATTATTAACAATTTGCGACCGGTTCAAATTACTCAGAATGAAGAGCTCTATAAGATGAGAAGGGTAACAAAAGCCATGTTGCTGTTGGTGTTAAAATTAAGTAATACCATTTTATGAATTTATTTGGTTTTATTGCTGTTTCATCCAATACAGTGTAGGGTGAGGTTGGGTGTACTGTACTATTAGTGGAAAAAATAAGAAAAAATGTGTTAAACAACTTAAATGAAAATTTGTGGTAGTGTATACGTACATCCCTAGCTTGGTGGTATTTTGTAACATTTATGAAAGAGTTAAAGCCCACTAATAGAGTTTTTTTTTCCAGAAGTTATCACTTGTTTGTAGGGATGGTTATCTGAACAAGGCATGAGAGTGCTATAGACACAAATTAAACAATGGCACTCCTAAATGAAATATTAGTCAAAGGCTCTAGTAATATTCTTAACCTCCTGCCTTATGTATATATCTACTTATATTACTTATTATGTGTAATAAACTTCCATCAATTATTAACTGTAAAACAAAGAAAGTTTCAGTTTTCAGTATAGAGTCATTCCACCATTATGGTAATTTAATTTGGAAGTAACTTATCAGTGTACTTTTACTTTCATATTCATAGAAATCATGCAGTTAGCATGATATGATTCTTACCAAGATAGGTAGTACTAATGGCCAATGATGATGTTAATGAAACTATCCAGAACAATGTGTGTTTATTATTCTTCTTGCTATTTATTGTTGAAGATGATGTTATGGTTGTTTCACAAATGCAACCCAGTTTGATTTATGAGTAGTATTATACAAGTGCAAAATTCTGTGAGAATACAAGGATATTTCCAAATATTTTATATGGGGGTTATAGATAAAGCTTTAAGCTAGGAGGAGGAAGTAGATACCTACTGAAACGTTAATTTACTCCCAGCGAGGTCTAATAGCACTACAGTGGTACCTTGGAGTACAAATGCTTTTGAGTACGAACAATTTGGATTATGAACAGTTTTTTTTTTTTTTTTTTTGCATCGGAGGACGAACTTTGCTTTGGAGTGCGGACAATAACAAACACGGTCAATACATTGTGCGCAGCACTGCGCGATCAGCTGACTGCATGCTGGGGCACCACGCTGTCTCATTGCCTCAGGAGTGTTGTTTGCAGTTGTTTGGTTGTTGTTTTGTAGTGCTGCGGATTATAATATTGATTTTTTATTTTTTTTAGTTATTAAGATCACTGCCTAGTGTAGCAGCACACATGGTCACGAGACATACAGACAGACATATGGAAGATTCTAGAAGATCCGAGGGGAAGAGAGAGTATCTAGCTCATGAATTAAAAGCCTTAACCCTTATAAGCCATCAGGCACAATCATGGCTCTTATGTTAGAGCCCGTCAGGCATGATCAAGGCGCTTTTCAGAAGCCGCGCTCCCATGGTCCAGATATATCTTATATCTGGACTGTGTGCGCTCCTTTATGCTGCACAGTTTGTTTATGCTTGAGGCTATCTGTCATATATCGAGGCCTATCATTGGCCCATTGTTTTCAAGATGGTGGACACTTATCCAATCAAATCATGTATCAGCTTTTACAAGGATATGTTTGTGGAAGTGTGAGGGCACCAAGCGTGAGGATGGTGAGAGCACTTATGTCATTATGCTGTATTTTATCATTTTTTATGTATTTCTTGGTGAGATATAAGATATACATGTATTTCCATGGAAAAGTAAGCAGTTCAGAAACATATTATGATGCATGACAATATTGGAATCATTATTTTCATCTCGTTATTGGTTTAGATAAGAGTGCGTAGTGCTGGCTTGATGGAGTTGGCTGAGGACGTGTTGACGCTCGAAGAAGTTGAATTTTCATATTACAATTTGCTTATTTCCCTTCTTTATTTTCCATAATGAATGCAGTATATCAAAGAAAACTTATTGGCTTATATAAGAGTGTGTGGTACTGGCTTGATGGATTCACATGAGGAGGATGTGGTGATGCTTGTTTCTTACCACAAGAAGTTGAATTTTCATTATATTACATTTTGCTTACTTTCCTGCTTTATTTTCCTATCTTCTATAGTTATAGCATAATAGTAGTAGTAGTTTATATAGTAATAGTATGCAAAAAGTAAGAAATTAGGTGAAACATTCAATTTTTTTGGGGGGGTCTTTAGAGGTGGTTTGAAACAAATTATAATTTCTTCCATAAGAATACATGTATTTTGATGCTTTGGAGTAAGAATGTTTTGGAATAAGAACAAAATTTTTAACGGATTAAGTTTGTATTCCAAGGCACCACTGTATTTTTAACTCATCTATTCTTGGTGAGACAAATTTCCATCACTGAACACTTCTTACTCTAGGTAGGTAATGTTTTTTTTTTTTGTCATGTTAATGGAAACCTGGATCCAGATGGACCCAATGTATAAAATGAAAGAAATTGATCACAAGAAATTTCTCTATTGAGCTGCAGTCGTATAAAATTGTTAATATATCCATTTTAGTCATATTATATAAAGATAATTCCAGTTCTTATAGAATTTTATTTAATGTAATTAAATTTATGAAAAAAAAATAATAAAACATACTTCACATTTTAAAGAATTTAAGGCTAATGCTGAAAACAAACATAAAACAAGTGTAAACTCCTTTTGTTCCATATTTTTCCTTAAAGAAATGTAGGGTTATTCTTCCTTTTTAGAAAACACACAATGTCCCTGGAACAAATGAAAATGAGCAATTAGTCTACCTGTTTTCTATACTTGGAGATAGATATAATGGTGAAGAATGTGGATCATTGTCATTATTTTTTCTTTTTGGTATTTTTGCTGAAGATTGAAGTATGAGAATTATTACTTACATCTTCCATCTATGAGCTTATGGACGCAGGCCTCAGCATGCAATTGGAACAAGTACCAGTTCACCTGGAACAAATAAAAAAAAAGAAAACAACAAGTTACTCTGAATGCATCATGTATTCCCACATTGTAATGTTTTATTCATTTGTTATTGTTAAACTTATTCAACACGGACACATCAGAACTAGTTGTTGACAGCTTACTGGCAGTTTGAACAGTAGATCTTGGGTTGCACTTTCAAGCCTAGGTTATCTGTTTCCATTTGTTGATGGGTCTTGAGTCTAAGAGGAGGTTGGTAGACGTCACATCATCAGCATCCACCATGGTGACATCATCCTCCAACTCCATAGTCACTTCATAGAGCAGTTCATGAACTGCCTTTTCCTGCAAGCCTTGTCTCTTTGACATTATGCAAGGTTATTAATCTGTAAAAGAAGAAATATGTTCTTTTTTTGGTCAGGAACATGTACAACGACAGCTACATTGTTCATAGAAGTACAGGTAACTCTTGATTTATGCGATAGATGCATTCCAAGAGGCATCGCGTATATCAAAATTTGTGTAAAACAAACATGTAATTCTCATAAGAAACAATAGATAATAGGGGGGGTTGTGGGATGTGGTCCCCAAAAAATCATACAAAATACTCTATTTATTTGGCTAAATTAACATGTTTTTATTATTTACCATTCTAGATACTAGAAGTGTATTTAAAGTAAAGGGAAAAGCAAGAAATAATAAGAGAAAGCAAAAAACAATAAGAGAAAACAACAAAACAAAAATACGTAAAAACACTCACTGCGTCACAGCCTTCACCACTCACACCACAGTCAGTCACCATCTTTCTTAGAGCTTTACCACTTTTTCAAAAATCCACTTATCAAAAATAACCCCATATGCAGAAGAAGATGAAGGCCGTTTTGGGTTCATCTTAGTGAATTATAGGCAGATTGAAGAGATTCTGTCTGTACTCAGTGCTGGCAGACTGCAAATGAGGCACAAGAAGAATGGAGCTCCCACCTATCGGCGCTCAGTTTGAAAATACGGTTGGGCCAAATCGCGTATAAGCAAACCGATCGCGCAAATTAAATTAATTATATTTTTTCGGTTGCATTGTAACAAAAACGCATAAATCAAACACACAAATTGAGAGTTACCTGTATATACATACAGGTAGTCCTTGATTTATATGAATTTACTTTATACGAATTCAGAGTTATACAGTGTCCAAAAATAGGGGTTATTCATCACATTGTACGAATTCCTCAGAATTATACAGTTTCAAGAAAGTTAAAATTCATGCGGCGATTTAGTTCAGAAATGCAGCCACAAGGTGTCACTAGCTAGCGGTTTCCCACCACCTGCATCCATCTCACCCTGGCCGCGTACCAAGTAGCCTCATTGTTTACCTACGCGTGGTTGTGGTAATATCTCCCTCTCTCGTGCCCAGTGTTTACCATGGCTCCCAAGCTCCCTTCTGCATCTCCAGCTGGCAGTGATACGCCCAAGAGAGCCCTCACAGCAGCCAACTTGTCTGAGTGTATGAACTTGTTGGTGAAGTTAATGAAAATTCTCGAAGAAAATTACCCAAATATTGAAAGAAGCACGGCCGTCATCAGAGGGGTCATGGAAAAATGACGTGCTATGAGGTTCTTCTCAAAGAAAACAGCAATCGATAACAAGCTTCTTCAGACCGCACACACTAAGTTAAGTAACAGAGTCAAAGACAGACGATGACAATGATGACACATCAGAGGAGGAAGGTGCTAATAAAATAATTTTGTTTAAACATTTCCCTTTTTCATAGTCATTTTTATGTCTTTGTAAGTTTATTAATAAAAGCATCAATAGGCATAATCAGAATGTGTTTAATGCAAAATGTATACGTACAGTGAAAGATTGTTTTATTTTGAACACAACCTTCAAAGTAGTCAAGACAGCCCCTTACCACGACGGTATTCATTCCTTACTTTATACGATTTTTACTTTATACAGTCCCTTCTGGAAAGCATTTACTGTATAAATTGAGGACTACCTGTCCTTACTGTATATATACAGTAAGTTCTCGTTATATGGTACATATACGTTCCTGAAAACCTTATCGCATATTGAATTTACCGTATACCGAACACATTATAACATGTAATATTAGGGAATGCGTTCCAACATGTCAAAATTCACCGCTACAGAAATAAAAATACATGAAAATAATCATTAAAAAATAATTAGAAAAAAAGTAAAGTACTGCACAAAAGAAATAAACAGAAAATTTATTTGCCATTCAATCACCATGTATTCTATCAAATGATGTCCTTCCCAAGGCTAAGGGACAGTAGGGATTTCAGCCCTTACTTATCTTCCGCTGAGTGGGCAGATGAGGATAAGACGTCGTCGTCAGCACTGTCAAAAGCAGATGTAGAAGGGCCAGCTGTAGCAGGGTCGGCATGTTTCAATGGTTTGAAGAAAGAGAATATTGAGGAAGGGCCAGCTGTAGCAGTGTTGGCACAAGGATGGCATGTCTGACTGGCTTGAAGAATGAGTAGATGGAGGACTGTTTAGTTTTTCTTGTTTAAATCATAGATTTCTTGATAATCTTGACACTTTTCTTTACGTCATGAGCCATTTTGCTACCCCTGACAGAATTTGGATCACGTTCCTTAAGAGTTCAGAGTTTTCAGAGCTTTTTCGATACCACCGAGACATTCTCTAAGAGTTTTGATGTCCAGGCCACGCACAGATTCTTCTTCCTCGTCTCCCTCTTTTTCTGCCTCCTGTGATGCCTTGTCTAGCTCTATAAGTTCATCATTTGAGAGAGATTCAGCATGGCTTCCCAAAAGATCTTGAACATCATCATCATTAACTTCATCGAAGCCAGCCCTATGGCACAGATTTACTATGTCATTTCTGATCGCACCGAAGTCATATTCAGCGAAGCCTGGGAAGTCATGCGCGCATTCTGGCCATACTTTATTCCACGCCAAGTTCATGGTAGACGTCTCCACTTCGTCCCAAGATGACTTGATGTTATCTAAAGTGTGCTTTATGTTAAATGACTTTCACCATTCACTGATAGGTCCATCTGTGCCCTTTATCAATTGCTGTATGGTTTGCCGCCGGTAGTAGGCTTTAAATGTTTGCCATGATTACTATGAATATATTTGTGCTTACAATAGACCCTTTAATATTCCATTTATTCATCTAATTAGTAATGCATGTAAGTAATATGTAATGCAGTTAAAAAAGGGGGTGAGGGGAAGAGATAAGAGGTTCCAAGGGTGGTCAAGTTAAAGTCAGTACTGTGAATGGCGGGAGGTGTGGTGTGGATGATGTCATCACCCCTGCTCCCCCGCGCTGGGCCCTCTCGGATGACATGAGCGGATACCGTATCTGTGAATTTTTCTTACCGTATATCGAATTGAGGATAGTAATTTTCCAAATACCGTAACTGTGAATTTACCGGATAAAAAACTATCATATAACGAGGACTTACTGTGTATATATATATATATATATATATATATATATATATATATATATATATATATATATATATATACACACATTTAACCCTCGGCTATCGCGCCCAATTGGGGCCGAAATAGCCGCGCCATAGCCGAAAACGCGATAGCCGAATTGATCTTGGCGGAAAGGTGGTTTTGGCCAATGAGTGCTCAGATATTCCGTGACGTCATGGCTGGGCGCGCGATAGCAGGCATCTGAGATCGCGATAATGAAATTTTTAGCAGCTTTTCATGGGTGCATGATAGCAATAAAACGCGATAGCCAAGGGTTGACTGTATATATATATATATATATATATATATATATATATATATATATATATATATATATATATATATATATATATATATATATATATATATATATATATATATATATATACACAGGCAACCCCCGTTTAACGAAGGTTCACACAACGAAATTTCGCTATAACGAAGGTTTCATTATACTACCATCTGCTCGTTTAACGAACACCAAACTCGCTTTAACGAAGTTTTATCCAGGTAATTTTTTTCCAAATTTGTAAGCCCCACTGTATCATGCAAGCTGACAGGCTTTTAAATACATCAGGAGCTGCTGGTACTAAGGCCTGCCTCAGGAGAAATCCTGAGACACCTGTAGAATAAAGATCAAAATCAAGCCTCTCATGGACAACACAGGCTCTGCCGATACAAAGGTCTGACTCAGAAGAAATTCTGTGTCACCTGTAGCATCAAGATCAAGATCAAGATCACACGCACCACTCACTGCCCAGTCAAAACATAACAGCGTCACCAGCAGCTCATCTTCCTTAGTTTTCAACCTACCACCAAAACCCCCTGCAATGTGGCCTAACGTTCCTAAGAAGACCAGGAAGTGTCTTACTCTCGAAGTGAAGCTGGGTATTATTCACAGACAAGAGAAAGGCCAGAAAACTAATAACATTGCTTCCCACCATGGCTTGACTCCATCTACTGTCTACTATTTTCAAGTCAAGATACTCTATTAAGAAGGCTAGTGAGACCTCATCTTCCTTGCAAGCTAAAAGAACCACCAGAACTCGTGACTCTACAATGGATAAAATGGAAAGCCTTGTGGAAATATGGTACATAAGTTTTGTATGCAGTACCATGATGCGCACTTTGTTTACATTCCACAGGTTGCCGGTTAGTGTATTTCTCATTTCACTCTCCCTCCCTTCATAAAGTTAAGATCATCAACATTATAAAGTTACTTACATACATACATTAGTGTACATTATAATGACTTAAACTAAACTACCTAAATGTTTAACTTCATAATTTTTACTTTCATTAAACCTTTTACTGTGCTATGATGCACTCTCACTTTGCTTACTCTCAATGGAAGTTCAAATCAGGGGTTAAACTTGTTATAATTGGTTCGCTTAACGAAGTTTCGCTTAACGAAGTGTTTTTAGGAACAACCCCTCGTTAAACGGGGGTTGCCTGTATATATATATATACAGTAAGGTCCCGAGTTACGTCAGAGTTACATTCCTGAAACATGACGTAAGTCGATTTCGTACGTAACTCGAGTTTTTGTACTTTCAAAGCATATTATCGAGTTTTCAACCAATAATTTTTTATGGTTATTCAGGTAAGTAAAAGGTTATATTGTTATATTGGTATATTATTTACAACTATGTAGGAATATGAAACACAAGCTTGTTTTTGTTGTTGATTAGGGCCGCGAACGCGAAGGACTGCATGTTGCCAGAGGGGTGGACACCTGAGGCCGCCAGGAGGGTAGGCAGGTCGAATGTTGTGACGCCCAGGGTGGACAGCTGGGAGCGTAGTGCAGTGCGGTGGGAGTAGAAGTGTGGGCAGCGGAGCAGGAAATGCAATAGGGATCAGCAGACAGGCGCAGACGGTGCAAGTGAGCTGCAAGTGTCGTGTGGCCCAGACGAAGGCTCCGGAGTTGTTATTGTTGTGATAGGTGCGCGAGCCCTCAAGGTCGTCAACCTCCCCGTTGTCATGGTAACGGGCTTCCCATTTTCTTCACTCCCTCACACACAGCTGCTGCCTCTCTTCTCATGTCTTTTAATTATGTCCACTTTTTCTTGTAGCGTAATGGTTTTCCTTTTCTTAGCATCACTGCTATCACTCAGGAGTTTTCTTTTTGGTGCCATTGAGCAAGATACTAAGATAGTCAACAAACGCAGATGTAGGAACACTCTTGCCAGGGGCGACGGTGTGGTGGAACTGAGGTACGTAGAGTGTTATTGTATTCAAGCGTGAGGTGGGCGGTGTGGCGGATAACCACTATAGTCCGACACAAATATGAAGGCCGCTGAGGGGGAAGACCTATCGAATTCCCGGTTGCGCGGCGCCAAACGTCGCAGCCCCAATTATAGGATTAACACTGAAGTGTGGAGAAACGCCCATCTCTCTCTCTCTCTCTCTCTCTCTCTCTCTCTCTCTCTCTCTCTCTCTCTCTCTCTCTCTCTCTCTGTGGCTTGTTACTACTTTCTCCTGTTTCTTATTACTCATGCACGTGTGTGTGTCTGTAATCCTGCTTGTGCGAGTCTTTCAACAGTTTACGTGTTGGTTCTCCTGTGACGCGGCATACACATACACACTCTCTCTCTCTCTCTAAAATAGACAAGTAGACATGCATCTTTTTTGTTGTTTTATTTTATTCTTTTTCCACACCACACCCAGAGTTAAGGTGCGTTTTTTTTTTTATAGAGGTTTTACCCTGTAAGCATAATCCTCTCTCAGCTATTTAATCAGACAGTTCTTCGTCAGAAGTGTCCTCCACATTAATAATAAAAGAATCCTCTAAGCAGAACTTGTTGACGCTGTAAATAATTAATTTCTCTTGACTATGAAGGTTGCGATGGCGAGTAGCGCGGACGAGATATTCACCTTCCATCCTGAGCGACAGGGAGGGGAGGAGTGACTTGATTTGACCTGGGGATTATCAGCGGTCAGGGAGGTTGACCTCACCCATGTCCAACTTTGAAAAGTAGCAACGCTGGAGAGCAGTGGTGCTACATTCTGTGGTATCTATACAAAATTATTGTTTTCATAACACTAAAACAATATTCAAAGCTCTCTATACATCCTTATTAGAAATTTAGAGGAATACACTTTTATGACGGTTCATTAAGATGTAAGTTAATAATGAAATCGAAACGTGCTACGATGCTTGGCGACGCCGCAGCCGGGGAATCCCCGTTAGGTCTCCCTCCTCAGCGGCCTTCATATTTGAGTCGGACTATAGTGACGCCTGGCGGCCAACAATAACAATAAACACCGCGCTTTATGATTTATAAATTTTCAATTTTTTAAATCTTAAATTGCCTTATAGTGGACTGACGTAAGTGCGAGTTTGACGTAACTCGAGACCGACGTAACCCAGGACCTTACTGTATGTATATATATATATATATATATATATATATATATATATATATATATATATATATATATATATATATATATATATATATATATTATACACACACACACACACACACACATACACACACTTAACCTTTGCTATTGTGCCTTTTGCTATCGTGTTTTACTACTATTACGGATACTTAAAAAGCTGGACATATTTCTACGTCAAGCATGAAATATGTGCTATGATGCGCCTATCATTCAAAAACTTACAGATTATGATGTCACGTGATAATTGAATTTCTATATATGAGGCGCCCCGTGCCATATTGTCGTAACCTCGGAAAATTGAGATTTTGAGTTAACAGTTGCTCGGTGTAGGGGAAGGGTGTAAAAGTCATATGCTAAGGTCGGCCAAGCCAAACTTGACCATTTGGGCACCTAAAACAAGGTGCAAAGTCACGCAAAAACATGACAGAGAAAGTCGAGACTAACATGTTGCATCCCAAGCTGTGTTGTCGTATCTCCACGCTCACAGCTGCTGGTAGCCAGCCAATCAGCAGCGCAAGCGCGTGACATCACACCCACGCCTTAGCCAATGAGAGGCATGTTTTCCTTCTCTCTCTCTCTCTCTCTCTCTCTCTCTCTCTCTCTCTCTCTCTCTCTCTCTCTCTCTCTCTCTCTCTCTCTCTCTCTCTCTCTCACGTGCGTTGCCCTTTAACTCGCCATGGCAAGACCTATGGTACTTTTCCTGAAGTTATGGCTTCTACTAGCGCCCCTTCAACTTCCCCAGCCTTGGATTGTTTTTTAGGTAAAGACAATGCATAAATACATACTTTTACCTTTAGTCAACCCTTACGAACAATAATAGAAAATGAAACATACTTGGAAGGATAATGAAAGTTGCGCTAATAATAGATTATTTATTTTTCGCTGGAAAAAAATTCATATAAAATTGAGTTTTGCAGCTATCATCGTGAAGTCTTCACACACTCCTAATTTTAACATATATTCTTAAACTATCACCTTAGAAACCATTTCACCAAAAAAAAAAATTACCGCTACGGAAATAGGCTAAAAAAATTTATGGACATGAACCCGAAATTTTCGGATTTACTATTGAAAACCACCATAACTAAACAAAACTACCCGAGATCTTTCATTTGATGTATAATCTTATATAATTCTGACCGATTTCATGCGCGTTTTCAGTGTTTAACTTTGAGCGCGTTTTACTTGAAAGTAGGGTTGACGGGGTTACGACAAAATGGCACAGGGCGACTCATATACTTTTATTGAGAAATACAATGGTGCTTTGAGATACAAATTTAATTTGTTCCATGATGATCATTGTACAGTAAGTCCTCGTTATACGGTACTTCATTATCCGGTAAATTCACAGTTACGGTGTTTGGTAATTACTTCCCTCAATTCTATTTACGGTAAGAAAACTTCACATATACAGTACCCGCTCATGTTTTGTTTACACAGTACCATAGTGCCACCACGTCGCTCGGCCACCATTAAGAATCAGTCTATTCCTGCATTTCCCACTGAAAACAAGTGTTTTTTTTGTGGATATTATGAGTAAGGGCTGAAATCCCTACTGTCCCTTAGCCCGCAAAACTCGGGACTCATCAATAGACGTTTAGTCATTTTTCAGCTATATATTTTGGCTATTTTCTTACTGTTTTCTTTGCTTGTGAGCTGGCAACACTCATCAGGAGTAAACATATGTTATATGTCACTGTGTCACCAACTCCCACGATGGATGGTGGGAGTGACAGTGATTTCATGGTGTCCGATTCCGCCACCTCTCCCGTGTGCCTTATTAATACTACTAATAATAAAACAGAGAGAGAGAGAGAGGGGATACAAGAGGCCCATTTTCTATCACTCTAGCCAAGGCTGCTGGACCCGATCGGACGCAAGGCCACGTACACTGATGATATACCACCTCATTTAACCTGTGATATTTTGGTAACCATAGCATCTAGAGCAGTGGTTCCCAAACTTTTTTTCTTGTCATTTCCCCCTGCACCCAGTTCAACCATCCAGATTTCCCCCCCTTCATGTGTATGAGAGAAGAGCAGTTAAAACACACTTAGAGTATTTACTAATTTATTTTTCAAATGTACAAATATACTTATAAACTTATAGTTACAGAGTAAAGTGGATAGATAGCATTTAGTAACAACTAAGCATAGCCATAGAGAGCGGTTTGTAACAAATAAAAAGACTTTTGATTTGACTTTGAGATTTTTTTAGTTAGTAAGTAGTGTAATTATTTCCCCCTTGGTAGCTTCAAATTTCCCCCAGTTTGGGAACCACTGAATTCTAGAGACTTCTGGTTTTTTGCATTGCAAATAAGAAAAATTGCTTGTGGGCAGAACCCATCTGTACTCACTCGTTTATTGAATTTTCAAGTGTAATCAGTATGTGAATACAGGCTATTTTGTGTTTCTCGCCAAACCTGTCGAGTTAGCGCGAGAAAAAACTCCCAACGTCCCCGAGTTTTAGGGGTTAGCCTCAGGAGGGAAATCAAATGATAGAATACGAGGTGAGTGAAAGGTAAATAAAAACATTTTGTTTATTTATTTTGCGCAGTACTTTACATTTTTTTTATATAACCATTTTCATATATTTTCGTGTCTGTAGGGGTGACTTTCGACGTGCTGGAACACATCCCCTATTATTACATATTATAATGGGTTCGGTATACGGTAATTTTAATTTGTGGTAAGGTTTCCAGAAACGCATTTGTACCGTATAACGAGGACTTACTGTATATTAAAAAAATTGTATATCAAATAACTTTTTCCCATAGAAATTAATGGAAATAGAATTAATTCGTTCTAGTGATACAAATTTATCCCCCAAAAAAGTTAACATGCTTTAAATACCAATCAAATATTGATTTAATATAAGATAAATACAATGTTTATTGTATGCATGATATGAATGTACTATATTGCCCAAAATAACAACTTAACCCACAAAACTCGGGACACTTTCATCACGCAAGACTATGGGCAAGTCGATAGACATTTTGTGCTAAATTTGTTTTTTTTTTCCCGTTTTCTTTGCTTGTGAGCTGGCAACATTCACCAGGAGTAAACATATGCTATATGTCACTATGTCACCAACTCCTACGATGGATGGTGGGAGTGACAGTGATTTCACGGTGTCCGATTCCGCCACCTCTCCTGTGCGCCTTACTTCTTCACCTCGGGTCTCTCGCCATGTTGTGGAGAGACAAATTTTGAATGAGTGGTATTAGAACAGGCGATAGGAGAGAGAGAGAGAGAGAGAGAGGATACAAGGGGCCCATTTTCTATTGCTCTAGCCAAGGCCACTGGACCTGATTGGATGCAAGGACACGGACACCGATGATACTACCTCATTCAACCTGTGATATTTTGGTAACTATATCATCTAGAGACATCTGTTTTTTTGCATTGCAAAGAGGAAGAGTTGCTTGTGGGCAGAACACCATTTCCACTCACTCGTTTATTGAATTTCAAAGTGTAATCAGTATGTGAATACAGGCTATTTTGTGTGTTTCTCAACAAACTTCCCTGAGTTTTAGGGGTTAAACATGTATTCGTACTTACCGATGCTGTGATAGAACTTCGTATATGTAGTACAGAGAAGGAATTGGTGAGTTACCCATGCCTTTCTATTGGCATGCCACATGACCTGGAGTTTCTCTTTTAACACCTTATGTGCTTTAAAGGGCCTGGGTTCTCAGAATGATACACCAACAGTGGTTTGACTTTAGTTACTACTAGCGTTAGCGCACAGGGCTAAGTCACAGATACGCACACAATGTTCATATTTTGCAATTATCTTGTGTTTCATATCCACTGCGAGACTTCTTAAGTTTCTTTTTTTCAGCCTCCTTATTTTTACTTTTGGTACCCATGAGTTCACAAATCTTAAGAAAAACACACACTGCCGAGTAACACAGACACATACATGCACAAAGAATGAACAACGATACACAATGCAAACTGAATGTTCGGGTGGACGCTGGTAGCTGAGTGATCGCTGTGCCACCTACCAATGGCTATTCATATCTTAAAATTATCTTTGTATTTCGAGGCGTAAATTATATGAAATTTTTCGTCGTATATAAAAAGAAATTGTATGTTGGGGTGTTCGTATCTCGTAGTATTACTGTAGTTTTTCACATATTTCCCTAATCTATCCATCCACCTTAGCTCTAATCATCCACAATGATGGCATGTAGGTTTCATGATTTTCCAATACTTTTACATACCCTAACAACATGCATCATTATTTAATTGCTAGTATTATCCTTATCAGTATTATCACTTTAAAAATTAATTATCTTAAAAGTAAAAGAAATTAATCATTGAGGCTGTGATGCATGTTTATAAATATCAGCTGATTGCCATTCTGGCTCTATGGCATCTAGTGGTGGAAAGTAACATTAAGTTCATAATCATAACAAAGCACATCATAAGAACATAAGAAAGGAGAGAAGCTGCAAGAGGCCGCCAGGCCTATATGAGGCAGTCCCAGTGTGCTTAATCTACCTAGTTCCATCTACAGTAATACTCTGCTTAATGAACAGGATAGGAGGTGTCAAAGCTGTTCGTAGAGCGAAAATTCGTTAAGCGGACGTAATTTTCCCATAGGAAATAATGGAAATAGGGGGGATGTGTTCTGGGCTGGTCCCCAACATACCACATGGGTTAAAAGAAAATAAATTATATATACGTTTGGCAGCATATTGGGCCACCGGTTTACCACTACTTTTACAATGTCATATGAGTCATTGGTAGTTAGAGGAGCTACGTACAAATTCTCTCACTTTCTCGCATTTGTGTTCACAAAACAATATTTCTATTAGCTTTTTACAAACCTTGCCTCCAAGAAAGGATTGTTTTGTAATGCATAAAGTGAAATCTTACATGGAATACCAAAAAATAAAGCAGACATGAGATGAGCCACAGACGAAGCGGGAGACTCTTCTTCTTCTTCTTGTGACCCATTTAGCCTGCGGGTTGTCTTTCCCCATGATATTTGTTTCCACTCATCTTTTGCCTGCTATAATGGATATCATATCTTAGTATTCATATACGCTCATGCCATTAGGATAACATCGACTCCGTGGCACTGAGTGATAGTGAATTATTAATGTAATACTGTGGTATTTCATTAGTAATTCACTATCACTCAGTGCCACGGACACGGAGTCAAAGTTATCCTCGTGGCATGACCGTATATGAATACTAAGATATGATATCCATTATAGCAGGCAATAGAGGAGTGGAAACATAAACATCATGATGAAAGTAACACGCAAGCAAAAGGGTCACAAGAAGAAGAAGCTGCCGAGTGGCCGTGAGTCGCCCGCTTCGTCTGTGGTTCATCTCATCTCTGCTTTTTTTTTAGTATTCCATGTAAGATTTCACTTCATGCATTACAAAACAATCCTTTCTTGGGGGAAGGTTTGTAAAAAGCTAATAGAAATGTTGTTTTGTGAACATAAGTGCATATTTAAGACAGTAACACCACCTCCAGAGGTGGTGTTCCCAGCAATCTCAGAGCAACCTGATAGCAACCTTGTCACCATCCCTCCAAGCGTTCATGGATGCCATTTCACTGCAAGAGGTTGCTCTGACATTGTTAAAGAATCTTGGATCTAGCTCCAGGAGCGCTAGAGACAGAGGCCAGGAGCCAGCCAATCACAGCGAAACTACCGTGTTCAGTCCCTCACCCAGCAAATTCAAACCCAGAAAATTCTCTAAAACGGATGTCGTTGTATGTTATGCGGACTTTTTTAGTCTAACTTTATATGGTACGTTAAACCGGAAATTCGTTAAACGAACGTTCGTTAAGTGGAGTAATACTGTAAATATAAATATATATATATATATATATATATATATATATATATATATATATATATATATATATATATATATATATATATATATATATATATATACAGGCAACCCCCATTTAACGAAGGGGTTATGTTTCTAAAAAACATTTCGTTAAACGAAACTTCGTTAAGCGAACCGATTATAACAAGATTAACCCCTGACCTGAACTTCCATTGAGAGTAAGCAAAGCGAGAGTGCATCATAGTACGGTGAAAGGTTTAATGAAAGTAAAAATTATGAAGTTTAACATTTAGGCAGATAAATTTAATTTAAGTCATTATAATGTGCACTAATGTATGTATGTACGTAGCTTTATAATGTTGATGATCTTAGATTTACGAAGGGAGGGAGAGTGAAACGGGAAAGACACTAACCTGCAACCTGTGGAATGTAAACAAAGGGCGCATCATTGTACTGCATACAAAACTTATGTACCATATTTTCACAAGGCTTTCCATTTTATCCATTGTAGAGTCACGAGTTCAGGTGGTTCTTTTAGCTTGCAAGGAAGATACAGTCTCACCAGCTTTCTTAATAGTCTGCGACTTGAAAATAGTAGAGACAGTAGATGGAGTCAAGATGGTGGCCAGCAATGATATAGTTTTCTCGCTTCTCTTGTGTCTGTGAATAATATCAAGCTTCTTCGAGAGTAAGAGACTTCCTGGTCTTCTTAGGAATGCTAGGCCACATTGCAAGGAGTTTTGGTGGTAAGTTGAGCGAGTGAAGACGAGCTGCTGCTGATGATGTTATGGGAGTGAGTGGTGCGTGTTGTCCACGAGAGGCTTGATCTTGATCTTGATCTTGATTCTACAGGTGTCCCAGGATTTCTCCTGAGGCAGGCCTTAGTATTTGTGGCTGCTAATGTATTCAAAATCTTGTTGGCTTGTATGATACGGCGGGGCTTTCAAACTTGGAAAAAATTACCTGGATAAAACTTCGTTAAAGCGAGTTTGGTATTCGTTAAATGAGCAGATGGTAGTAAAATTAAACCTTCGGTGTAGCGAAATTTCGTTGTGTGAACCTTCGTTAAACGGGGTTTGCCTGTATATATATATATATATATATATATATATATATATATATATATATATATATATATATATATATATACAGGCAACCCCGTTTAACGAAGGGGTTACGTTCCTAAAAAACACTTCGTTAAGCGAAACTTCGTTAAGTGAACCGATTATAACAAATATAACCGCTGATTTGAACTTCCACTGAGAATAAGCAAAGTGAGAGTGCATCATAGTACAGTAATAGGTTTAATAAAAGTAAAAATTATGAAGTTAAATATTTAGGTAGTTTAATTTAAATCATTATAATGTACACTAATGTATGTATGTACGTAACTTTATAATGTTGATGATCTTAACTTTATGAAGGGAGGGAGAGTGAAACGGGAAATACACTAACCGGCAACCTGTGGAATGTAAACAAAGTGCGCATCATGGTACTGCATACAAAACTTATGTACCACATTTCCACAAGGCTTTCCATTTTATCCATTGTAGAGTCACGAGTTCTGGTGGTTCTTTTAACTTGCAAGGAAGATGAGGTCTCACTAGCCTTCTTAATAGAGTATCTTGACTTGAAAATAGTAGACAGTAGATGGAGTCAAGCCTTGGTGGGAAGCAATGTTATTAGTTTTCTGGCCTCTCTCTTGTCTGTGGATAATACCCAGCTTCACTTCGAGAGTAAGACACTTCCTGGTCTTCTTAGGAACGTTAGGCCACATAGCAGGGGGTTTTGGTGGTAAGTTGAAAACTAAGGAAGATGAGCTGCTGGTGACGCTGTTATGTTTTGACTGGGCAGTGAGTGGTGCGTGTGATCTTGATCTTGATGCTACAGGTGACACAGAATTTCTTCTGAGTCAGGCCTTTGTATCGGCAGAGCCTGTGTTGTCCACGAGAGGCTTGATCTTGATCTTTATTCTGTAGGTGTCTCAGGATTCCTCCTGAGGGAGGCCTTAGTACCAGCAGCTCCTGATGTATTCAAAAGCCTGTCAGCTTGCATGATACAGTGGGGCTTTCAAATTTGGAAAAAAAATTACCTGGATAAAACTTCGTTAAAATGAGTTTGGTGTTCGTTAAACGAGCAGATGGTAGTAAAATGAAACCTTCGTTATAGCGAAATTTCGTTGTGAGAACCTTCGTTAAATGGGGGTTGCCTGTATATATATATATATATATATATATATATATATATATATATATATATATATATATATACATAGTAATACCTCGCCCAACATGACAGTTACGTTCCTAAGCTCGTCATACACGGTGAGATTCGTGTTGGGCGAATTATAGGTCCTATGGGTAAATAGGGGTTACGTTCCCAGATCCTCCCCAAAAAACACTTTTTTTTACCAAAAAGACTGAAAAAAAAACAATAAATGAAGTACCAAACACACATCTTATTTAACTACAGTACTAGTACAGTAATACTCTGCTTAACGTAAGCGGTTATCCTGATGGCATGAGCGTATATGAATACTAAGATATGATATACATTATAGCAGGCAATAGAGGAGTGGAAACAAATGTAATATCGTGGTGAAAGAAAACACGCCAGGCTAAAAAGGTCACAAAAAGAAGAAGTGGCCAAGTCGCCGGAGTCTCTGCCGTCTGTGGCCGATCTCATCATCTCTGCTTTATTTTTGGTATTCCATGTAAGATTTCACTTTATGCATTACAAAACAATCCTTTCTTGGGGGCAAGGCTTGTAAAAAGTAATAGAAATGTTGTTTTGTGAACATATATGCATATATAAGACAGTAACACAGGACCAGCGGGAGATTCAAATGGGGAACAAATCGTGCAATCGCGAGTGAAAGTTGTGCTCGGCAAAATATGTTATATTTTACTGATTCGTGTATATGCGCGATTCGTTTTCGGCGAGGTATGACTGTATATATAGTAAGTCCTCATTATACGGTACATATGCGTTCCTGAATGCCTTACTGCATATCGAATTTACCATATACCGAACCCATTATAACATGTAATAATAGGGAATGCATTCCAGCACGTCAAAAGTCACATCTACAGAAATGAAAATACATGAAAATAATCATAAAAGAATAATAAAAAAGTAAAGTACTGTACAAAAGAAATAAACAAAATGTTTTTATTTACCTTTCAATCACCATGTATTCCATCAGATGATGTCTTTGCCAAGGCTAAGGGACAGTAGGGATTTCAGCGCTTACTCATTTTCTGCTGAGTGGGCAGATGAGGATAAGATGTCGTCGTCTTCACTGTCAGAATCAGATGTAGAAGGGCTAGCTGTAGCAAGGTTGGCACGTTTCAATGGTTTGATGAAGGAGGATATTGAGGAAGGGCCAGCTGTAGCAGGGTCGGCATGTGTGACAGGGACTGCATGTATGACTGGCTTGAAGAACGAGTAGATGGAGGTCTGTTTGTTTTTTCTTGTTTTTTCATCATAGATTTCTTGATAGATCTTGACACTTTTCTCTACGTTATGAGCCACTTTGCTACTCCTGGCAGGATTTCGGTGACGTTCTTTCAGGGTTTCCAGAGCTTTTTCGATACCACCGAGACATTCTCTAAGAGTTTTGATGTCCAGGCCACACACAGGTTCTTCTTCCTTGTCTCCCTGTTTTTCTGCCTCCTGTGATGCCTTGTGTAGCTCTATATGTTCATCATTTGAGAGGGATTCATCATGGCATTCCAAAAGATCTTGAACATCATCATCAACTTCATCGAAGCCAGCCCTATGGCACAGATTTACTATGTTATTTCTGGTCGCACCAATGTCGTCTTCAGTGAAGCCTGAGAAGTCATGCACACATTCTGGTCATACTTTATTCCACGCCAAGCTCATGGTAGACGTCTTCACTTCGTCCCAAGATGACTTGATGTTATCTAAGGCATGGTTGATGTTATACTACTTCCACCATTCACTGATAGTGGGCTTGCCAGGCCCATCTGTGCCCTTTATCAGTTACTGCATGGTTCGCCGCTGGTAGTATGCTTTTAGTGTTTTCCATGATTATTATGAATATATTTGTGCTTACAATAGACCCTTTAATATTCCATTTATTCATCTAATTAGTAATGCATGTAAGTAATATGTAATGCAGTTTAAAAAGGGGGAGAGAGGAAGAGATAACAGGCTACAAGGGTGGTCAAGTTAAAGTCAGTACAGTAATACTCCGCTTAACGAACGTTCGTTTAACGAATTTCCGGTTTAACGTACTATGTAAAGTTAGACCAAGAATCCGCATAACGTGCAACCACATCCATTTTAGCAAATTTTCTGGGTGTGAATTTGCCGGTTGAGGGACGTGGTAGTTTAGTTGTAATTGGCTGGCTCCTGGAGCTGGATCCAAAATTCTTTAACAACGTCAGAGCAACCTCTTGCAGCGAAATGGTATCCATGAACGTTTGGAGGGACGGTGACAAGGTTGCTTTCATGTTGCTCTGAGGTTGCTGGGAACATCACCTTTGGAGGTGGTGTTACTGTCTTTACAGTAAAAGTCCTTAAATCTGGAACCTCATAATCCAGAAAATTTGAAAGGCTGAGTTAAATATGTAAAAAGTAAGAAATAATAGTAATAAATATATAATAATAATAGCCGAAACCGAACATGTCATCACCGACATTTAGTTTAACACAAACTCGTAAGAGAATAATATCTGGAGGTATTATAAGTGGTGTTTTATGTTTCTGTAGGTGAGGTGTGTGTGTGTGTGTGTGTGTGTGTGTGTGTGTGTGTGTGTGTGTGTGTGTGTTGCGGAGTCCTGTTATCTGTGTGGATGGTCCAGCTGGTGTACGCTCGACGCCGGTGACGTGATTGGCTGGCGTATGATGTTGGAGGCCTTCCTTTCTTTTTGTTTCCCTTTATCAGACATCAGTAAATGTTTTATGTTATGAAATGTGTTTTGTATTATACTTAAAATGATTTTATAAAGTGTGACATAAGTATTGTGGACTGTATACATATTATGTGGGGTACAGTAAAGTAAAATCACTCAAACTTCTCAGTATATGTGGATGGTGGAATAGCCTACATAAAATAGTGAAATCACCTACACAAATACAAGTTGACAAGTAGGAAAAGAACAATCATCACATATGGGCCGCCATAATGGCTGGAAAGGCCCATGCCACTCCCCCCATAGTCTGGCAAATCTTCAAGAAAAAAAAAAGAAGCCAACATAAATCTTGTGTGGTGTGGTAAGGAAGTACACAGTGGACTGGTGGTAGTAGCAATCCCTGTAAGATGTTATGACAGTACTTACAAAGAGAAATAACAAGTTGGGGTTAGTTTAGTGGGGTTTACATAGTACTCTCAAGATTTTAATCTTACTTTCAGCCATACTATCTTACAATCCGGAAAACCCTAGAATCCGGAATGCCTGAACCCCCATGACTTCCGGATTTCAGGACTTTTACTGTATATGCATTTATGTTCACAAAACAACATTTCTATTAGCTTTTTACATATATATATATATATATATATATATATATATATATATATATATATATATATATATATATATATATATATATATATATATATATATGTATATATATACAGGCAACCCCCGTTTAACGAAGGTTCACACAATGAAATTTCGCTACAACAAAAGTTTAATTTTACTACCATCTGCTCATTTAACGAACACCAAACTCGCTTTAACGAAGTTTTATTCAGGTAATTTTTTCCAAATTTGAAAACCCCACCGTATGTAAGCTGACAGGCTTTTGAATACACCAGGAGCTGCTGGTACTAAGGCCTGCCTCAGGAGAAATCCTGAGACACCTGTAGAATATAGATAAGATCAAGCCTCTCGTGGACAACACAGGCACTGCTGATACAAAGGCCTGACTCAAGAAATTCTGCGTCACCTGTAGCATCAAGATCAAGATCAAGATCATGCGCACCACTCACTCCCCAGTCAAAACATAACAGTGTCACCAGCAGCTCATCTTCCCTAGTTCAACTTATCACCAAAACGCCCTGCAATGTGGCCTAACGTTCCTAAGACCAGGAAGTGTCTTACTCTCGAAGTGAAGCTGGGTATTATTCACAGACGAGAGAGGCCAGAAAACTAATAACATTGCTTGCCACCATCTTGACTCCATCTACTCTCTACTATTTTCAAGTCAGCAGACTCTATTAAGAAGGCTGGTGAGACCGCATCTTCCTTGAAAGCTAAAAGAACCATCTGAACTCGTGACTCTACAATAGATAAAATGGAAAGCCTTGTGGAAATGTGGTACATAAGTTATGTATGCGGTACCATGATGGGCATTTTGTTTACGTTCCACAGGTTGCGGTTAGTGTATTTCCCGTTTCACTCTCTCTCCCTTCATAAAGTTAAGATCATCAACATTATAAAGTTACGTACATACATACATTAGTGTACATTATAATGACTTAAATTAAACTACCTAAATGTTTAACCCATTCGCCTCGGAAGTTAGAAAACACGCACCGTACTCTATCCGGGCGGCCCGCGTGCGCCAGGATTTGAAGCTTTAGTATTGAATAATCAATGTTTTAGCCATGAACTCAATATATTCATTACATACTATATATCAGGATGTGTAAAAATATTTGTATGTTACAATACACTTCCATTGCTATGCTAAAAAGGAAAACAATACAAAATTTTACTTCTTATATTTTATTATTGTTATTTTATTTTTTTTTATTACAGTTCGGGAGATTTCTCCCTGAATCTCTTGGGTAGTGGTGCTGTGATGGCAGAGGTGGAGGGCTGTGAGGGAAAGGCGGAGGTGGAGGGGAGTGCGGTGAAGCCGGAGGTGGAGGGCTGTGGCCTGGTGGTGGTGAAGGTGGGCAGAGGAGGCGTCTTGCATTGGGTGGTGGGGAGTGGTGGCTCCAGGCATAGACGGTGGTGAAGTACTCCATCTCCGAGTTCTGGTATAGAGGCAGCTTCACCCTCTTGCCCTCCATGACGAAAGATGAATGGACCATATAGCTTATAAAAATTTGCGCAATATATGGCAATCATGAATTGCCATATATAGTATTTCTGTCTGTACAGATAGCCTAAAGCGTCTTATATCAGAGTGAAGCATCTCATTTGCGGTAAACACTGTTATTTATTGTTGAAAAGAGTCCCCTAATATATCTAGCATTTGCATGCCAGTATGTGTAGCAAATGGCAACATATACCTGTCATGCAAAATGTACATGATTTCAAACGCGAAATAAATTGCGGGAACAGAGAGAGAGAGAAGCTTCAATATGTCAGCACACACACACACAGCATAGCTCTTTTCCCGTATGTTACAATTAGGTAAATACAATTAGGTACACACACACACACACACACACACACACACACACACACACACACACACACACACACACACACACACAAACCTGCCCAGGCCCTGTAAAACTACAACTAGGTGAATACTAGGTGACACACACACACACACACACACACACACACACACACACACACACACACACACACACACACACACACACACACAAACCTGCAAAAAACTACGAATGGAAACACTATGAGAGAGAGAGAGAGAGAGAGAGAGAGAGAGAGAGAGAATTATCACCAGATAGTGGAGGATGGGGTGACGAACATCTCTCTCTCTCTCTCTCTCTCTCTCTCTCTCTCTCTCTCTCTCTCTCCGTCTGTAAGCTGGTGGCTGTGGCTGCTACAGCTGACGAAACAGAGAAAAAATAAACCTTCATGCGAAAACTTATTCTTGTCTGCGATATAATAGTTATATATATTCATTTTCCTAGATAATATACATATCTAAGAGAACGAATGGCTGCTGGTTTTCTTGGGTATACTCATCTAAAACGCTTATGGCCCACAAGACGTAATAATACGTCACCAGACTGGAGGTAAGGCTTCTGGACGTATATATACGTCACTGGACTGGCGCGCGTAGCCACCATGACGTATATATACGTCCCCGGACTGAAAGGGTTAACTTCATAATTTTTACTTTCATTAAACCTTTTACTGTACTATGATGCACTCTCACTTTGCTTACTCTCAATGGAAGTTCAAATCAGAGGTTAAACTTTTTATAATCGGTTAAACTTAAGTTTCGCTTAACGAAGTGTTTTTTTAAGAATGTAACCCCTTCCTTAAGCGGTGGTTGCATGTGTATATATATATATATATATATATATATATATATATATATATATATATATATATATATATATATATATATATATATATATATATATATATATATATAGATATATATATATATATATATATATATATATATATATATATATATATATATATATATATATATATATATATATATATATATATATATATATATATATATATGGTGGGTGATGGAAAGAAACTCAGGAGTAGCAGGAGTATTTTATTTCTCCAACGTTTTGCCCATAGGGCTTCTTCAGAGAGAATGACAGGCCTGTAGGCAAAGCAGTATATATACAGTACAAGTGGATCACGTCGCGGTGCGCTGGAAAGTGGAGTGCGCTGATTGGTCTCTTCCAGGTGGCCTCCCAGTAGCTGAGATGGTGAGCTGCGCCGCTGCGCGGGATAGGCAGACAAATCCTTCTCTGTGGTTTGTGGTTTCCTCCTCTGTGGTGATGTATGCTGCCTCGACTGTTTTCCTATCCCTCTTCTTTAATCCTTTGCGTAGGGTCGTCGCTCCTACCCAGTTTGGTAGGTGGCCTTTGTCCCGGGCGTGCACCACTAGCGAGTTAGAGGTCCTGTGGTGGCGCATGTCATTTTTATGTTCATAAATCCTCTTCTTCAGTCCTCGCCCTGTCTCGCCAATATAAGACGACGAACATCCACTGCACGGTATCTTGTAGATAACGCTGTCCTCGTTTTCTGCTCGTGGAGGGTTGTTGGTAACGATGTCCTTCGTTTTCTTCCCCGCGCAGTGG
>NC_059300.1:17197502-17292502 GCF_017591435.1 Portunus trituberculatus
TTGTTTTCTCTTATTATTTCTTGCTTTTCCCTTTACTTTAAATACACTTCTAGTATTTAAAATGGCAAATAATAAAAACATGTTAATTTAGTCAAATAAATAGAGTATTTTGTATGAATTTTTTTAGACCACATCCTGCATCCCCCCTTATTATCTATTGTTTCTTATGAGAATTACATGTTTGTTTTACGCGAATTTTGATATACGCAATGCCTCTTGGAACACATCTATCACATAAATTGAGAGTTAACTGTATAGAACGTCATAATTATCACCTTTATCTGCCACCTCATAAACCTTACTATAAAAGCTGAACAAGTTTGTAAGATACGACTTTTTCTTCGTAAATCCATGTTGTGTTTGATTTATCAAGCCGTGTTTGTCTAGGTTTTTCCTAATGTTTTTCGCTATTATTGATTCCATTAATTTACCCACAATTGAAGTTAAGCTGACAGGCCTGTAATTAGACGTTAGGGTTTTATCTCCCTTAAATATGGGAACCACATTAGCTTCTCTCCACATTATCGGTACCTCACCTGACTCCAGTGACATCCTAAAAAGTACCGCTAATGGCTCGCTTACGACTTCCTTGCATTCCTTTAGAACCCTTGTATATACTTCGTTAAGTCCTGGTGACTTGAATTTCTTTAGTTTATATATCTCCTGTTCTACCATCGCCTTAGTTATATGAATATCTGTCAGCTTTTCATTATCCTCTGCCCTAAATATCTGTTCACTATCTAGGATTTCCTGTGTGTTCTCGTGGGTGAAGACAGTTGAAAAATACTTGTTCATAATTCTACTAATCTCTTCCGCAGAACTAACCATTTCCCCTTTTGTTGTCTTTAAGGGATCTATTTCTTCTCTACTTTTCTTCTTGTATAACTGAAAAAATCCCTTAGGGTCCATCTTTGCTTAGCTGGCTATCCTCAACTCATATTCACTTTTAGCTTTCCTCATTAACCTCTTAACTGCTCTTACTAATTCATGCTATAGTGGCCTTAAAGCCTCATCTCCTGCCTTTAGCTTCTGATATATATTCTTTTTTGCCCTATGCATCTCTTTAATCTGTCTGTCATCCAGGTAGGGTCATTGCTTCGTGATTTTATTGTTTTATATGGAATATTGGCTATTTGAACTCAGTATAGATAGCACCAACCCTCAGCTGATAGGAATTCCTCCCATGTTCTAATCAAGCTTCCCCCTCCGCCTCACTCTGTCTCCGTCCCACCCCGACTTCACACCTCCCCCCTCTTCTCTGCTCCTCACTTCCTTCTACCTGACTATATCTGCCTTCCCCTTGCCAAGCAACTTGTAAATACTCCCTTAAACCTTCGAAATTAGCCTTCCTGAAGTCAGGTAGTATTCTATTGTTCGTTTTTCTAAAAGTTTCATGGCATTTCAATGTATACCGTATTTCTTTGTGATCGCTGTTATCTAGCTGGCCACCAACCTCCACCTGCGTAACTGTCTCCTCCCTGTTTGTCAGAATTAAATCTAGAATATTATTTCCCTGTGTGGGTTCTAAAATGACTTGCTTAAAAAAATGATCCTGCATGACCTAAATGAACTCATCTACTTCCCTGTTACCCACCATGAAGCTCCAATCAACATTCCTATAGTTAAAATCCCCTACCACACATACCTTACTGTACCTGGCTGCTCTATTTATTTCCTCCCATAGGGAGGTCTGAAGCATTTGGTGGCCTGTACACTAAACCCATTACTACTGACTGAGACCCGTCCTTAATATCTACCCATATAGACTCTGTTTTGCTATCTGTCTTAATTTTGCTGTTTATGCAACATTGCAGTGTGTCCTTGACATACAGGGCCACTCCTCCCCCTCTTCTGTTTTCCCTATCCTTATGAAAAAAGTGTATAACCATCAATTTTCACTTCCTGATCAAATACCTTCCCTGACATATCTAACCAGGATTCTGTTAATGCAATTATATCAAAGTTTTCATCACAAGCTGCTCCTCTCAGCAAATCAATTTTATTTGAAATACTCCTACAGTTTGTATAATACACATTTAAACTATTCTTCACACTTACTAAGCTGGTTACTTTTCTAGATTTGACTATTCTCTCATCCCTATGGATCACCGATGCCCCTTCCCTCTCCTGTCTACCGAAAAAAGCGCCGGAGTGCATTTAACTCACCTTCAAGTGTTCCAGCCAAAACCTGAACACCTTGGCATGGTAAATGCACTCCATCCCTGGCATACAAGGTATCCTTGCCGTAAAAGAGGTCCCAGTTATCGATGAATGCCCATCCATTGCTCCTGCAGTGATCTGCAAGCCTGCAATTTATTGTGCTAGCCCTGGACAGCCATTCACCTCCCAGTTCTCTTCTTGGCAACACACTGCATACCACAGGGGTTGCATTCTTATTTCTAATTTTGGCCAAAGCCTCCTTAAATCTCCCAAACAGCTCCTCACTCCTTACCTTGCAAATGTCATTTCCCCTCGCACTGAGGAAAACAGTGGGTTTGATCCTGTCCGCGAAACACGTGTCTAGCGGAGCACTTACCCGCTGAATCCCAGCCCCAGGTAGACACAATCTCATTCTTCTCTGCCTGTCCTTATCACAGTGGCACCTCGACATACGAATTTAATTCGTTCCGTGACAATTGTTGTATATAAAAAAAATCGTGTATCAAATAAATTTTTCCATAGAAATTAATGGAAATAGAATTAATTAGTTCTTTTGATATGAATTTATCTCCCCAAAAAATTTACATGCTTTAAATGTAACCAAATATAGATTTAATATAAGATAAATACATTGTTTATTGTATGCATGATATAAATGAACTATATTGCCCAAAATATCAACTTAATCCGTAAAACTCGGGACACATCGATAGACATTCATTACGCAAGACTTGGGGCATGTCGATAGACGTTTAGACTTTTTATGGCTATATTTTGGCTATTTTCTTCCCATTTTCTTTGCTTGTGAGCTGGTAACACTCATCATGAGGAAACATATGCTCTACGTCACTGTATCACCAACGATGGATGGTGGGAGCGACAGTGATTTCACTGTGTCTGATTCCGCCACCTCTCCCGTGCACCTTACTTCTATACCTCAGGTATAGAAGTTACCGGGAGACAACTTTTGAATGAGAGTGGTATCAGAACAGGCGACAGGGGGGAGAGAGAGAGAGAGAGAGAGAGAGGATACAAGGGGCCCGTTTTCTATCGCTCTAGCCAAGGCCACTGAATCCGATCGGATGCAAGGCCATGTAAACCGATGATACCACCTCATTCAACCTGTGATATTTTGGTAACCATGACATCTAGAGACTTCTAGTTTTTTGCATTGCAAAGAGGAAGAGTTTCTTGTGGGCAGAACACCATTTGTACTCACTTATTTATTGAATTTCTAAGTATAATCAGTGTGTGAATATAGGCTGTTTTGTGTGTTTCTTGCCAAACTTTTGCTTTTGCGACCCATGATCACTGGGTCATGAGTTCACAAAACTTAAGAAAAAATACACACTGCTGAGGGGCACAGACACATACATGCACAAAGGATGAACAACGATACACAACGTGGTCTGAATGTTTGGATGGACACGGATAGCCGAGTGATCACTGCGCCACCCACCGATGGTTATTGGTATCTTAAAAATATCTTTGTATTTCAAGGCGTAAACTGTATGAAATTTTTCATCTTATATAAAAAAAATTGTATGTTGGGGCATTCGTATCTCGAGGTATTACTGTACAAGCAACCCCCGTTTAACGAAGGGGTTACGTTTCTAAAGACACTTCGTTTAAGCGAAACTTCATTAAGCGAACCGATTATAACAAGTTTAATCCCTGATTTGAACTTCCATTGAGAGTAAGCAAAGCGACAGTGCATCATAGTACAGTAAAAGGTTTAATGAAAGTAAAAATTATGAAGTTAAACATTTAGGTAGTTTAATTGAAGTCATTATAATGTATACTAATGTATGTATGTACGTAACTTTATAATGTTGATGATCTTAACTTTATGAAGGGAGGGAGAGTGAAACGGGAAATACACTAACCGGCAACCTGTGGAATGTAAACAAAGTGCGCATCATGGTACAGCATACAAAACTTATGTACCACATTTCCACAAGGCTTTCCACTTTATCCATTGTAGAGTCACGAGTTCAGGTGGTTCTTTTAGCTTTCAAGGAAGATGCGGTCTCACCAGCCTTCTTAATAGAGTCTGCTGACTTGAAAATAGTAGAGAGTAGATGGAGTCAAGATGGTGGCAAGCAATGTTATTAGTTTTCTGGCCTCTCTCTTGTCTGTGAATAATACCCAGCTTCACTTCGAGAGTAAGACACTTCCTGGTCTTCTTAGGAACGTTAGGTCACATTGCAGGGCGTTTTGGTGGTAAGTTGAACTAGGGAAGATGAGCTGCTGGTGACGCTGTTATGTTTTGACTGGGGAGTGAGTGGTGCGCGTGATCTTGATCTTGATGCTACAGGTGACACAGAATTTCTTCTGAGTCAGGCCATTGTATCGGCACCGCCTGTGTTGTCCACGAGAGGCTTGATCTTGATGTTTATTCTACAGGTAGCTCAGAGTTTCTCCTGAGGCAGGCCTTAGTACCAGCAGCTCCTGGTGTATTCAAAAGCCTGTCAGCTTGCATGATACAGTGGGGCTTTCAAATTTGGAAAAAATTACCTGGATAAAACTTCGTTAAAGCGAGTTTGGTGTTCGTTAAACGAGCAGATGGTAATAAAACGAAACCTTCGTTGTAGCGAAATTTCGTTGTGTGAACCTTCGTTAAAGGGGGTTGCCTGTATACATATATATATATATATATATATATATATATATATATATATATATATATATATATATATATATATAGTGGGGACTTAATACTCAAACTTAATTCTTTCCAAATGGCTGTTCAAGTATGAAAAAGTTTGACTATTGATACCTATAAATCAGGTAATTCATTGCAACCATTGCGAGACTCAAGTTTAGAAAAAAATCAGTGGTTTAATTTTGCAGTCGCCATTAGCATTGGTGCACAGAAGCAGGGTTTGCCTGTCTTTCATGGGCTTGTGTCCTGGCAAACACTTATCTTCCTTTGTTATATAATTCTTTTTTTTATTTTTTTTTTTTTCAAAACAGGGCAGTTCGTCACAATTAAAGATGTGTTGTGGGCTTAAGTGCTTCTTACCTAGAAATTTCTTAAATTCAGGCACAAATTTCTCAGTGGCAACTATGTCAGCACTTGTGGCCTCGTCGTGCCTCACAACAGAATGAAATCTAGTTATTTTCTTGAAATTCCCAAACCACCCTTTGCTTTAAAATCATCATTGGAGTCAGATGTAGTATCAGAAAAAAGATCACTATGTAGCAGCCTAGCCTTTGCACAAATTATGCCCTCTGACAAAGAATCACTAGCCATCTGTCTTTATTTTATCTACACAATCAACAATTTCTCCATTTCTTCCACTGCTGCAGATTGCTTAGATTGCCTTTTCACATCAATCGTCACATCAGCTCTTTTAATGAGCTCTTTCTTCTTCAGTATTGTGGCTACTGTAGATTTTAGCCATACAGTACTCAGCTGCAAGATCGGTTATTCTTCATCCTTTCTCGTATTTATCAGTAATATCCTTTTTTCTGTCGATGGTTGTCACTACTTTCTTTCTTTTAGACTTTTTCTCACCACTAACAAGCCTCTTTGGTGACATTGTAAGCTTCTAAATGCAAAAAAACTCCAGAGAGAAAGCGCAGGACAATGTTATTCTTACGACAGCGGGGGATTAACTGGCTGCAGTGGCCCAGTGGGGCAGGTGGGGCCCATGGGTAGAGACCCTTTGTTTACAGCCACATGGACGGGCGTTTGACTAATAGTTTTTTTTTTTTTCGAGTATTAAGTCGAACTTTTGTGTTTGACTATTTAGACGTTCGAGTATTGAGTCTCCACTGTATATATATATATATATATATATATATATATATATATATATATATATATATATATATATATATATATATATATATATATATATATATATATATATATATATATATATATATATATATATATATATATATATATATATATATATATATATATATATATATACAGGCAACCTCGCTTAATGAAGGTTCACACAACAAAATTTTGCTACAACGAAGGTTTCATTTTACTGCCATCTGCTCGTTTAACGAACATTAAATTTGCTTTAACAAAGTTTTACCAAGGTAATTTTTTCCAAGTTTGAAAGCCCCACCATATCACACAAGCTGACAGGCTTTTGAATACACCAGCACCTCTTGTGGACAACACGCACACCACTCACTCTCCCTGTTCAAAATAATAACAGCATCTGCAGCAGCTCAGCTCGTCTTCCCTCGCTCAACTCACCACCAAAACGCATTGCAATGTCGCCTAGTGTTGCTAAGAAGACCAGGAAGTCTCTTACTCTTGAAGTGTAGCTGGATATTATTCACAGACACGAGAGAGGCGAGAAAACTAATAGCATTGCTCGCCACCATCTTGACTCCATCTACTGTCTCTACTATTTTCAAGTCAGCAGACTCTATTAAGAAGGCTGGTGAGACCATATCTTCCTTGCAAGCTAAAAGAACCACCTGAACTTGTGATTCTACAATGGATAAAATGGAAAGCCATGTGGAAATATGGTACATAAGTTTTGTATGTGATACAATGATGCGCCCTTTGTTTACATTCCACAGGTTACCGGTTAGTGTCTTTCCCATTTCACTCTCCCTCCCTTCATAAATTTAAGATCATCAACATTATAAAGTTACGTACATACATACATTAGTGTACATTATAATGACTTAAATTAAACTACCTAAATGTTTAACTTCATAATTTTTTTTTTATTAAACTTTTCACTGTACTATGATGCACTCTCACTTTGTTTACTCTCAATGGAAGTTCAAGTCAGGGGTTAAACTTGTTATAATCGGTTTGCTTAACGAAGGTTTGCTTAACGGAGGGTTTTTTTTAGGAACGTAACCCCTTCGTTAAGCGAGGGTTGCCTGTATTTACACACACATACACACACACAAGTGGAGATGTTCAGTGGGATAACAGCTAGCTTAAGGGTAAGTTCACAGCATCCCCTAAACTGGTCTGTAAGACCAGAACTAGTGCTATTATACCTTGCTGGAAGTAAATTGATTTTTGGCAGGTGTCTACTATGTCGTACCAGGAGGCTAAAACTCATATATGTGTTGTGTTGGTTAATTATGATTGCCTGTTTGTTTTATATTTGCTGCAGTTTTATAGAATGCACGACACATAAGTATGACTGACCATCTGTCTTAGATATTACTCTTTGAAGTTTTATTACTAATTTAGAATCAATGCTTGGTCTAGAGATTTGTGAGTTTTAAAGGTTGAATCAAGTTTATTTTATATATTATGGATCCTTTCATTGAGTGATATAACTACCTGCTGTTCTTGTGAGGTATTAGTGCTCAAGCAAGAGTCCAGTGCTTCTATACCATGTTTAAGTAATCCAGTGATGTCATTTGTTCAGGCAACCAATCACTATGAAATAGTAATGCCATTCACTGTTAAATAGCCAGGAGAATGACTTGTAGCTATCAACATGACATTTGTTGGATATTGGTATGGCAGAACTAAGACCCTATTTGCTACTAAAGTGGAATTTTATCAAGCTCGCACCATGACCCGGGGATTGTATATTTAGAAGGGGATAAAGTAAAATGGGAGTAGTGTGTGAAAATGCAGATTTATATTGGTTTTGATAAATCTTTTTGTGCGTAATGACCAACCTACCTTGACACATTCACCAGTGCCTTGTCCTCCTTTCACTAGCAAGATTGAGCTGAATGGGAATGATTAGTTGTGGTCACTACATATCAGTAATGTTTGTCTATGCCTACAGGCGATTGCCATGATAAAACTGCTGATCCATTGTTTTCAATTGACAGATGACAAGGATGAAAGCCATCTATGATTTAGTACTTTCATTACATCATACACGGAAATCTTCACAACAGCCAAGTCCAAGAGTAGCACTGAAGAGGCTTTCCCTTGAAACAATCAAGAAATATACAGGAATACGAGATGTGTAAGTTTTTGGCTGTTATTGATGCAAGTAGTGTTTTGTTACTGATCATGTTCATGACTACTTATTTTTATTCTGTAATTTATTATCAGTGATTTTTGTGTGTGTGTGTGTGTGTGTGTGTGTGTGTGTGTGTGTGTGTGTGTGTGTGTGTGTGTGTGTGTGTAATTCACCACGGTTGCCTACTGGTCACCCAGCCAGTCTTCCTCGTTATGGAGCGAACTCAGAGCTCATAGACCGATCTTCAGGTAGGACTGAGACCACAACACACATTCCACACACCGGGGAAGCGATGCCACAACCCCTCGAGTTACATCCCATACCTATTTACTGCTAGGGGAACAGGGGCAACACATTAAGAGGCATGCCCATTTGCTTCACCGCTTCCCAGGACTCGAACCTAGGCACTCTCGATTGTGAGTCAAGCGTGCTAACCACTACACTACGCGGTGTGTGTGTGTGTGTGTGTGTGTGTGTGTGTGTGTGTGTGTGTGTGTGTGTGTGTGTGTGTGTGTGTGCATGCGTGTGTGTGTGTGTACCTACTATTTACCTAGTTATGCATTATAGGATTTGAGCAGGGCTCATAGTGACCTGTCTCCGTAAGTATTTTTTATCCAAGTTTTCCTTAAATTTAAGCACACTTTCTGCTGTTACAATCTCTTCACTCAAGTCATTCCAGATGTCCAATGTCCTATGTGGAAATGTTTCACTTTTCCTAATCTGCTTTGAATGTCCTCTCGTTTGTCTATCTCAATTCTCAGTTAGTGATACCAAGTCTTATCTATCTATCTTTTCCACACAGTTCATTATCTTGTACATCATTATTAGATCTCCTCTCGCCTGTCTATCCTTCAAAGTTGGTACTTCCATTTCCTTCAGTCTCATGTCATAAGGAAGATCCTTAATATCTGGCACCATCTTTGTGGCTGTCCTTTAGATTCTTTATAGTTTCTTTATGTTCCTTTACATGTGCAGTGACCACACTAGTGCTGCATATTTTAATCTAGGTCTTATCTTAGTGGGTATGACCTTTTCATCATACTCTTATCCATGTAATTCAATGCCACCTTGATATTTGTTAGTGTCTTGCATGTTGAAGTAAATAACACATTTATGTGTCTTTCTGGAGTCAGGGTGTCTTGTATAATCACTCCTAGATCTTTCTCTTCCTTCCTTTTCATTATAACCTCTTCTCTCATTTTGTATTCCCATGTAGGTCTTCAATTACATTTACCCATTTCCAACTCAATTCCTCTATCTATCAACTCGACACAACCTTCCAGACAACTATCCCCTCTTCCTCAATGACACTCAACTGTCTCCTTCCATACTGAATATCCTCGATCTGTCCTTTACTCATAATCTTAACGGGAAACTTCACATCTCATCTCTTGCTAAAACAGCTTCTATGAAATTAGGTGTACTGCGGCATGTCTGCTGGTTTTTTTGCCCCTCCAACTATTAATTCTGTACAAGGGCCTTATCTGTCCTTGTATGGAGTACTCTTTGCATATTTGGGGGGGTTTCCACTCATACAGCTTTATTAGATAGGGTGGAATCAAAAGCTTTTCATCTCATCAACTCCCCTCCTTTCACTGACAGTCTTCAGCCTTTCTCACCGCCGAATTGTTGCATCTCTTTCTATCTTTTATCACTATTTTCATGCTAACTTCTCTATTGATCTTGCTAACTGCATGCCTCCTCTCCTTCTGTGTCTGTGGCCTTGCTGCACAAGGCTTTCTTCTTCTTTTCATCCCTATTCTGTGCAACCCTCTAATACAAGAGTTAACCAGTATCCTCAATCGTTCATACCTTTCACTAGTTAACTTTGGAACTCCCTACCTGCTTTTGTATTTCCATCTTCCTATGACTTGAATTCTTTTAAGAGAGAGAGGTGTCAAGACATTTGTCCGTGGCTTTTGGCTGAATCTTTCAGACCTTTTAGGGAATGTGCAGTTCCAGTGAGCCTTTTTATTTCCCTAACATTTTGTTGCCCTTGGTAGTCTTCACTCCTACATAAAAAAAAAAAAGAAAGAAAGAAATCACATGGCAATTCCTCGTATTAAATTCTAATTTCCACTTTGGCTCCAGTCCCAGATCTTGTCAATATCTTTCTGCAATTCCATACAGTCCTTGTTGTTCCTTATTACTCTCAAGAGTATTGTATTGTATGCAAACAAATTTATATAGCTACTCAAGCACTCTTGCATATTGTTGATATATATTTGGAACATTATTGATGATAGCACTGAACCCCATGGTACACCGCTAGTAACTGTGCTCTAACTTGATGGGGGCGTCTCTTGTCATTGTTCTCATTTTTCTTTCTGTTAAGTAGTCTGTCTTCCAGCTTCAGATAATTTCCTGTTTTCCTCCAATGTGTTCTATTTTCCATGGGAGTCTTCTATGTGGTACTCTGTCAAGACCCTTTTTTAATGTGTAAATACACTATGCCAACCCATCCATCTCTTCCTTGTATCTCATCCGTTACTCTAGTACAGAAGCTTAGTGTAGGGTGGAAGATAAAGGCAGGACTTCTTAGGCTGCTTTACTGAGTGATCTTACAGAGGTGTGTCCTTATCCCGTGGAAGCGACTGGACAACTAAACTTCCGGTCTGGTGGGAAAGCCAAGCATTGCTAAGTTGTACAGAATAGAAATACTCAAATGGCATACAAAAATAAAGAAAAAGACTTTGTATTTGCTTGTGTGTGTGTGTGTGTGTGTGTGTGTGTGTGTGTGTGTGTGTGTTATGCAATATAGCCCTCAAGTCATCGTGGTGGCCGTGTCTGCCTCTTGGCTGGAGCGCACACTTGTGATTGTTGGGCGAGACTTGGTAGGTGTGCTGCATTGGCCACGTCCTGGCTCGTGTTATCTGGCTCGTCAACCGCTGGGAGCATGTGGTAGGGCCTCAGGTGTTCCCTCATCCTGAGGAATACCCGCCCACTGCCATTTAACTATATGAGGTATTGTCTGTTTACCTGTCCTCGACTGTCCTGCCCTGTTCCATGCCTTGGTGTGTTGATACTGCACCAGTACTCTGCCGCCAGGGATGAGGGGAGGTTGGTGACGAGTGTTAGCCCACTCATGTAGCGCTCTTTCAATATGGTTCCCCATCTGATGGTCTCGCTGATGTAGAGTCTGCCCCCAGAAGCTGTTAATCTTTAACCTGCGTGTGACGGTCGGCACGCTATCTCACAAATGTCGGCCCGTTGCCAGCTGCGCAGGTGATGTCTCGATGTCATGGAGTGGAGTGTTGAGGTACTGCAGTAGTGCAAGCGATGCCTTGGCATTGTCCAGGCTTCCGTCCATCCCAGTGTTGCCATGCAGCACCCTTTTGGCTGTCTTCACTGCCGCCTCTGCTCTGTCGTTTGATTGTGGAATCGGGAAAGACACTAACCAGCAACCTGTGGAATGTAAACAAAGGGCATCATTGTATCACACATGATAACACGTGTGATCACCCCTCATTTTCTAAAGAATGTCTGCATTTCCTCACTCCCTATGTTGGTTCCCCCATCCATGGAGAGCTGTTCTGGAGCACCCGAGCAACAGAAGTACTGCCGTAGACGGTCCCTAATTCCACTTAAGGTCATGTCCTCTGCTAAGTGTGACACTTCCAGCCACTTCATCAGCCGGTCTGCATATACAGGCAACCCCTGCTTAACGAAGGTTCACACAACGAAATTTCGTTACAACGAAGGTTTAATTTTACTACCATCTGCTCGTTTAACGAACACCAAACTTGCTTTAACGAAGTTTTATCCAGGTAATTTTTTCTAAATTTGAAAGCCCCGCCATATCACGCAAGCTGACAGGCTTTTGAATACACCAGTGCCTCTCGTGGACAACACACGCACCACTCATTCCTTCCATTCAAAACAATAACAGCGTCAGCAGCAGCTCATCTTCCCTTGCTCAACTTACTATCAAAACACCGTGAAATGTCACGTAGCATTGCTAAGAAGACCAGGAAGTCTCTTACTCTCGAAGTGAAGCTGGATATTATTCACAGACACGAGAGGCGAGAAAACTAATAGCATTGCTCGCCACCATCTTGACTCCATCTACTGTCTCTACTATTTTCAAGTCAGCAGACTCTATTAAGAAGGCTGGTGAGACCGTATCTTCCTTGTAAGCTAAAAGAACCACCTGAACTCGTGACTCTACAATGGATAAAATGGAAAGCTTTGTGTAAATGTGGTACATAAGTTTTGTATGTGATACAATGATGCGCCCTTTGTTTGCATTCCACAAGTTGCTGGTTAGTGTCTTTCCCGTTTCACTCTCCCTCCCTTCATAAATTCAAGATCATCAACATTATAAAGTTATGTACATACGTACATTAGTGTACAATATAATGACTTAAATTAAACTGCCTAAATGTTTAACTTCATAATATTTACTTTCATTAAACCTTTCACTGTACTATGATGCACTCTCGCTTTGTTTACTCTCAATGGAAGTTCAAGTCAGGGGTTAAACTTGTTATAATCAGTTCGCTTAACGAAATTTCGCTTAACGAAGTGTTTTTTAGGAACGTAACTCCTTCATTAAGCAGGGGTTGCCTGTACCAGGTAGTGGTGTCTCTCCAGCTGACATATGTCAGCCACTGTGTGTTGGAACAGATAGCAAGGTGGTGGTGTGAGTAGTAGAAACTCTGGAGGCTGAGATGGCGTGTGAGTGCTGTAGGTCTCACAAGAGGAACAGTGGTGACGCAAATCTCCCTCAATGCCGGGCCAGTATATCGTTTGCTGTGCCCTCCTCAACAGTTATGTCTTAGTGACGTGGAGGTGTTCCGCCACCTGCTGGTGTAGGTTATCGGGGATTACAAGGCGCGGGTGTTTCCAGTTGTAGACATATGTCATGAGCCTGCGTGATATGCCCAACCTGTCTCTAACACCATAGAATCGCCTGAGATATGCCATTTCCTCAGCCCTCTTGGGATACCAGTCATGAGACAGCACCTCAGCTATTAGCAGCTGATAAACAGGGTCATCATGTGATGCCTGGAGTACCATGTCCTCGTCAAGGGTGAGGCTGTCGTTGAGGTCTGGGGCTGCCAGCACGGATGCAGCCACAGCAGTTGCTAGCTTCTCATCATATTCTTCGTCTGTTGTATCTGGCGATGTATTCATTGATGGATATCTGGATAGAAAATCTGCAGCACAGTTCCTCTTACCAGGGAGGTAGTGGATGGTGAACCGATACTGCAGAGTTTGCTCATTCAGGCAGAATAGGCATGGATTAACAATATCCGTAAGAGCCCTGTTACCCAGCAATCCCACCAGCCGGTGATGATCAGTGACTAGCATTAAATTAGGGCACCCCAGCAGGAAGACCCACCTCTGGGAGGTGGCAGCTGCCAGAGAGAGCCAGGCACCACCCTTCTTTGCAGCAAAATGGTGTATCAGCCGACGTGCAGGAGCAATACTGCTGGAGAATCATTAAACCAATCCCCTCCTTAATCCAGTCAGTGATGGCCACTGTGGGTCTGGTTTGGTCGTAGTACGATAGCTCATCTCTGGCCAGCTGGCAAATGGTTTCCTTGGCCTGCCGCAATTTCAGCTGGAGCTGTTTATCCCAGCAGACCTTTTTCCTGCGAGCTTCTTGAGGAGGTTCCTGAATGGAGACATTACAGGGGCAGTGGCCAGGAATGGTGCCAGTTGGTTAACAAAACCAAACAAAGACCTCACGTCCATGATTGTGGGCTGTGCCAGCATGGCGAAGTCATGGATGGCTGCTAATCTGTCCTCTGTCAGCTTGTACTCTTCCCATCCAAGGTGGAAGCCCACAAACTCCACTTCACGGTAGCAGAACCTGAATTTCTCAGGCTTGAGGGTGATACCTTTCACAGCATACAGCTCCAGAAAGTCGCATGCATACCAGAAAGCCCCCTCAATGCTGGAGTCATAAGGCAGTGTGTTGTTGACACACTTAATGCTTGTGAGGGAAGTCAGCCACAGCATCATCAAATCTCTTGGTGTAGGCATCAGTTGCAGAACAGTGCCCCATAGGTGTGCGGCAGTACTGGAACTACCTCCATAGTGTGATTAACATTGTCAGGCGTCTGCTTTCCTTCTCCAGCTTGACCTGATGAAATCCCCAGTGTGTGTCGGCCACCGTCTTATAGGAGTGTGGGGGTACACCATGTTGAAGGGGGTCAGGGTGTGGTGCATGTCCTGCTGGCAATAGGAGTTCAGTTTCTGGAAATTGACCATCCTCCTAGGCTTCCCTGATTTCTTGGCGACTACAACCATCCGGGCACACCATTCAGTAGCCTCCCCCGCGGGCACTGGACGAATTACTCCTCTCTTGACGTCGTCATCAAGTTGTTTCCTCACATCATTTCCCCATTGCTTGGGGATGGAGGCTGGTGTGTAACAGGTGTAGGATCGTGCACCCTCCTGAAGGTGGATGTGGTGTGGAGGGCCCTTCATGACACGAAATGGATGTCTGTTACTGTTGAAGGTCGAGGACGAGAACTGTCTTAGTAGCTACTCCTTGAGATGTGCCACATTTTCCTCGAGAGGTTGAAGAGGCATAGAGGTGGGTCTTGTTGGGATGTTGCCGCTCCCATCATCACCCACCAGCCCCGCTCCGGCAACCAGTGGCAATGGTTAAGGAAAATCCGAGTGGACGAGACCAAGTT
This sequence comes from Portunus trituberculatus, assembly GCF_017591435.1. Taxonomy (NCBI): domain Eukaryota; kingdom Metazoa; phylum Arthropoda; class Malacostraca; order Decapoda; family Portunidae; genus Portunus; species Portunus trituberculatus. The sequence goes on from NC_059300.1 coordinate 17,212,240, forward strand.
CTTTGCAGGTAGTGAATGACAGGTATATACACTCCACGGACTTGATGAAATATACCTCTTGAATGGTAAGAGTGTCCAGAGAGGCTGATATGGCACAGAGCTGCGCCAAGGCTGGTGAGGGAAATTTTTGCCAGGTCTCGGATGCTAGCCTGACACTTTAACTGTGCAGGCTTGAGACCCAGTGACACCATCAGGGTGGGGCCGGCAAAACACACCTGTGCCCCCGTATCAGGTACAGCTGTCATTGTTAGTGTCATCCCGCCCGTCTGTCGCTCCATGAGCACCTGCAAGACAGGCTTGGGGCTCAGGGTCGCTGAGCCAACGGTAACGCTGCTCACCAGTTTACTTGCCTCCCGTTTCCTGGACGTCTTGCACATCCTCTTGAAATTGCCCCGCTTGCGACACACCCCACACTTGCTGCTATATGCTGGGCATGACATCTTCTTGGCATTGTGCATCTCACCACAATTATAGTACTACCTGGCTCCCATGTTTGGTGGGATATCAGCAGGAGGATTGTAGTGACCAAACTTGGCTGGGTGCGCCGGCTGGTGCAAGGCAGCGACCAGAGGCTCCTCCTCCTCAGTGACGTCATCGGCGGCAACATCAGCTTCTGCCACTGCTCGTTGCCCTGTTAATTTGCTGCGTTGCTGGGCTGCTTTAAAGATGGAACAAAAGTTGCATAGGCTGTCTACATCCTTGAAGGAGTCACACCGGCAGAACACTTCCTGCTTTAGGGCAGAATTGTGCAAGCCTACCATCACTTTACGCATGAGTATGTACTCGGATAGGTCACTGTGATAGTCAGGGTACAGGAATCCACACTCATGAGCCTATTGGGCACACTGGGTCATGTAGATTCTGACCGATTTACCTGGGGCCTGGCATGTGCTGAAGAAGTCCGACCAACTCTCAACCTGGTTCACCGTCTGCAGCATGAGTTTTTTCAATGGCGTCCAGTGCAGCCTTGAGATCCAGAGCCTTCCATTATTCCGTGTTGAGCCTTGTGTCCAGGGCATACTGGAGGTCAGGAACACAGAGCAGCCGGATGTGGAGTACGGCTTACTCGTCAGGTCGTGCAGCTAGACACAGCCACGTCTCCACTGAGCAGTGCCACTTTTGAAATCCTGCAGGTGTCATCTCCGCTCTGCACTTCTCCCGTGTAGCAGCAGCAGGAGGTCTGTGGCCCAGTGGTCAGCGTGTCAGCAAGGACACCATACCGCTTAGAAGGCCCGTCAGATCAGGCCTAGGTGCGGCATGAGCAGGCCACTGTGCTGTCCCGACTCTGCACCCTCGAGGTGTAGGTACTCCTGGGCAGCGTGGTGAAGCCATTGTAGGTATAGGTGTGCAGTTGAGCTCCAGTCACTGTGGCATGTAGGGTGGAAGATAAAGGCAGGACTTCTTAGGCTGCATTACTGAGTGACCATACAAATGTGCGTCCTTAGCCCTTTGAAGCGACTGGGCAACTAAGCTTCCGGTCTGGTGGGAAAGCTAAGCGACGCCACTCCCATCCTCAGTTGTCAGGTGCCTCTATCCTACACTTAGTAAATTTGTTATATATGATCTTCCTTTTTTAAATCCAAATTGGGAGTTATTTATTATTTCAGTTTCATCCAGATATTCTAGACATTTTTCTCTAATCGCAATTTCACAAATCTTTCCCACAGCACTAGTCAGTGACACTGGTCCATAAGTTAAGGACTCATTGTTTTTTCTTCCTTTGTATATTGGGACTATATTTGCTCTTTTCCATTCCCTTGGTACTTTCCCTTCCATTAAAGAGTGTGTATTTACCTAGTTGTATTTACCTAGTTGTAGTTTTACAGGGCCTGGGCTTTATGCTCGTGTGGTCCCGTCTCCATATCTACACTTATCCAATTTTTCTTTAAAACTATGTACACTCTTTGCTGACACCACTTCCTCACTCAAACTGTTCCAAGTCTCAACACATCTTTGCGGGAAACTAAATTTTTTAACATCTCTCAGACATCGTCCCTTCCTTAGTTTCTTACTATGCGATCTTGTGCTTCTAAAGTCATATTCTTCTCTCAGGATCAGTTTCTCATTATCCACTTCATCCATTCCGTTAATCAATTTATAAACTTGTATCAGATCCTCTCTCTCTTCTCTGCTCCAAGGTTGGTAGATCCATTGCCTTTAGTCTCTCCTCATATGCCATCCCTTTAAATTCTGGAACCATTCTTGTAGCCATTTTTGTAGTCTCTAATTTTCTTATGTGTTTCTTTTATGGGGAGTCCACACAACTCCTGCATATTCCAATCTAGGTCTTATTTTAGTACTTATCAATTTCTTCATCATTTCCTTGTCCATATAGTGAAATGCTACTCCAATATTCCTTAGCAAATTATACGTCTCTCTGAAAATTCTATCAATATGGCTTACCGGTTGATTATTTTCTTCCATTGTCACTCCCAAGTCCTTTTCCTTTTTTACTTTTTCTAGTTCTACTCCATCTCCCATCTTATAGATTCCCACTGGTCGTCTTTCACTTTTTCCCATTTCCATGACATGGCTTTTGTCCACATTGAATTCCATCTCCCATTTTTTGCTCCATTTCCAGATCTTGTTTAAGTCTTCCTGTAGTATTTCACAATCCTCCTTTTGTTTAATGACTCTGCACAGTTTCGCATCGTCCGCAAACAGATTTATGTAGCTGTTCATTCCCTCTGGCATGTCATTTATATATACGAGAAAAAGTATTGGTGCCAATACTGACCCCTGTGGCACTCCGCTGTCTACTGTTCTCCACTTGGACTTCATATCTTTAACTATCGTCCTTATTTCTCTCCCCCTTAAGTAATTCTTCATCCATCTCAATGTGCTTCCTTTTAAGCCACCCTTCTCCTCTAACTTCCATAGTAATCTTTCATGTGGCACTTTATCAAAAGCCTTTTTTAGATCTAAATAAATACAGTCAACCCATCCTCTCTCTCTTGTACTTTATCAACTATTCTAGAGTAGAAACTCAATAAATTTGTCACACATGACCGACCTTTTCTAAAACCAAATTGGCTATTTGATAATATTTTGTTGTCTTCAAGAAACTCGATCCATTGCTTCTTTATTACTTTTTCACACATCTTGCATATTACACTAGTTAGTGATACCGGTCTGTAATTTAAAGGTTCTTCCTTCCTTCCGCTCTTATATATGGGAACCACCTCAGCTCTTTTCCACTCCACTGGCACTGTTCCATTTTCTATTGAGCATTTTATGATGTTGTATATTGGACTTGCTAGTTCTTCCCTACATTCTTTCAGTATTCTGCCTGAGACTTCATCCGGTCCCATTGCCTTTTCCTCATCCAATTCCGTCATCAACTTTTTATTTCAAGCTTGGTTACTTTAATCTCTTTCATATAGACAGTCTCTCTATTACCCTGTGGTCTTTCAAATTTGGATTCCTTAGTAAAGACCTCATGAAATTTACTATTTAACAGTTCTGCCATACTTTTGGGTCTTCCACCATTCCGTTTTCTCCTTTTAACCTTTCTATTGTTTCTTTTTGTCTTATTTTTCCATTTATGAATCTGTAGAACAATTTTGGTTGTTCCTTACATTTTTCGACAATGTCCTTTTCATAGTTCTTTTCTTCTTCCTTTCTCACCTTAGCATATTCATTTCTTGCTGTTTTGAAGTTTTCCTTATTTTCTGGATTTCTGTTTCTTCTCCACCTTTTCCATGCTCCATCTCGTTTCTCCTTTGCCCTAGCACATCTTGCATTAAACCAATCTTTCTTTCCTTCTTCTTTAGGTCTATATTTCGGAACATATTCCCTGACCCCAGTTTTGTATATTTCCAAAAATAAGTTATATTTCTCTTGAACCGTTAATGAGTTTTCCATCTCCTCCCAGTTTACGTTTTAAAATAGTTCTTGAGATTCTCAATATCAGCCTTTCTGTAATTTAATCGGTCTCCTTTGTATGATTCATCTCTATCTTCCTTTCCTTCTTCTATATCCATCTCTAATATTACATGGTCACTCTTTCCCAATGGGCACTTGTATCTTATATCATCGTTAATTGGTATATCCCTTGTAAAAACTAGGTCTAATCTTGCCGACTCATCGTTTCCTCTGAATCTTGTGTTTTCCTTTACTCTTTGGACCATCAAATTATCTATCATTAGGTTCAGGAATCTATCTCCCCAGGCATCTTCCCCCATACCACTTTCATAATTTTCCCAGTCTACCTCCTTACAGTTGAAATCTCCTACCAATATCACTTTTCTCCTTTCCTTAATGATTCTTGTAAGACTCCTTATTGTGTCATCTATCATGTCTCTATATTCTTGGTTAGTCCATGAGTTTGTTTTGGTGGCACATATGTTCCAATGATTGTTAACTCCTTTTTGTTAATATGCATCTTAACATACAGTATTTCTGATTTTCCTTCCCAAACTCCACTTGATTTACCACTATCTCCTTCCTTAACATCATCATGACTCCTCCTCCTCCTTTACCCACTCTGTCTCTCCTCCATATATTATACCTTTTATCTATGTCTATTTTTATTGCCTCATTTAACTTTGTTTCCACCAGGCATACAATATCTGGTTCTTCTTTCTTTATGTAATCTCTTAATTCTAATTTACTAGATAAAATCCCATCTATGTTTGTATACATCATTTTTAATCTCTTGTTCTTATCATTTTTAGTTAAACTTGCTCCATTCTTTTCTCTTCTTTCTCTTTTATATACCATTTCCTTATCCTGTCTCCTATAATTCTCCAAAAATGCCTTCTTCTCCTCCTCTGACCTTTCATTATTTTTTCTCTTGCTTCTGCCACCAGTTCATTGTGTCTCTTCCTTTCCTCCTCGTTTCTATTTTTCTTTATATATATATCTTTGCAACCTTCTGTTTCTCTGAGTTTCGTTTTTCTATATAGTACTTCTTCTGCTGCTGCTTGTGATTTTAGTAATATCTTAATTGGTCTCACTGTTCCTTCTTGATATGGTCCCATTCTATGGATTTCTTCTACTTCCTCTTCTAAGTTCTGTCTATCCTCGTCATTCAGATGTTTTAGTAGGTCTTTTACTGATTTCATTTCGTCTTTTTCCCTTCTTGGTCTATATTTAACATTTTTTTCTTTCAGTCCAAAAATAATTACACTCTTCTTTTTTTCTGCAATTTCTCTTACTAAATTTTCTTTTTTCTTGAGGACTCCTATCATTTTGCTTGTCATATTTTCATCTCTTTCTTTTAACTGTTCTTGAAATACTTCTTGAAATGATTCCTTGTCTTTCTTATCTTGGATTCTCCATGCTTGTGTGTGTGTGTGTGTGTGTGTGTGTGTGTTTAATCATGATCTTGGGTGTTTTTTTTTTTTTTATTTCTTTTTTCTTTGTTTTGTTTTTTTATAATCTTAATTTGAAGCAATTTGCCATTCAACCTCTATCTCTTCATCTTGTTGTACTTTATCATACTTATTCACCAGCTGATTCCTTCTCATGAATTACTGCTGCCAATGGACAGATGAAGTTATTAACTAAGTGTTACTTCATCATGCTTGATATCATATGTAAAGTTAAGGGATTTCCTACACTTATTATATTTATTACTGAATATTGGTTCTCTTATCTTTTCCTTTCTGTGTCATAATATGTAACTAGCTTTCTGTAATAGGTATTGTTGCTAGTGTAGAATAACATACTTAATCAGGCAACCTAGTAAAGAAAGACACATCAAAAGTTTACAGTACTCATCAAAATTTTGTGTTATCTTACATCAACTCATTGTTTTTGTAATGCTTTTCTGGAAGGTATGACAGTAATATATATATATATATATATATATATATATATATATATATATATATATATATATATATATATATATATATATATAGTACAGGAGAGAAGACCCACAAAAGGCGGTTATCTTCATTATATCCACTTCACAACGTTTTGGGAAAGTACATATCCATCTTCAGGTACAAAAGGCACTGTAAACCACCGTAAAGCGTTAAAAAATTACCAGGCAGTGGTCTTGCTACTTGTTCCTCCAACAGGTAAGTGGGAGGAGACTGGCTTACCAGTATTTCTAGGCTCCTACTCACTAGATGGCAAAATCTTATTGGTTCACTAAATTTCCAATCAATACAAAATATAGTACAAAATTCTAATCTGTCATAGCTAATGCAAAAAAAGAGAAAATTTAAAGGTATGATGTACAACAGTTAGTCTATTACAGAAATATTTTAGCCTGAACGAAATACTCAATGCTGATTGGTTGAAACAGTACGTATATGAACCTACGACTCCTAACTATGCTATAATGACACTATCTCACCAAGTTCGAAAATATTAAGAGAGTTAGGAGTCGTAGGTTCATATACGTGTACTTTGTTTCAACCAATCAGCACTGAGTATTTCGTTCAGGCTAAAATATTTCTGTAGTAGACTAACTGTTGTACATCATACCTTAAAATTTCTCTTTTTTTGCATTAGTTATGATAGATTAGAATTTTGTACTATATTTTGTATTGGATAGGAAATTCTTAGTAAACCAATCAGATTTTGCTATCTAGTGAGTAGGAGCCTATAAATACTGGTAAGCCAGTCTCCCTCCCCACTTACCTGTTGGAGGAACAAGTAGCAGGACCACTGCGTCTGGTAATTTTTTTTACATTTTACGTGTGGTTTTACAGTGCCTTTTTGTACCTGAAGATGGGATATGTACTTTCCCAAAACGTTGTGAAGTGGATATAATGAAGATAATCCTTTGTGGGTCTTCTCTCCTGTACCGTATACGCTATAGACGCCCTGTTTTTCAAGTCATATATATATATATATATATATATATATATATATATATATATATATATATATATATATATATATATATATATATATATGGGTTTCATGCTGTCATTATATGTATTCACTTTATAAGAAAATATGTTAGTTGTTCGTATTAATTTATTCTTCTTTAATTATTTTTCTTATATCTTTTTTTGTTTAGGTTTGAATCATCTTGTAAGTCTTCCCCAAGAAAGGAGTTATCTACATCAGTTGAATCAAGTTTAGAGTATGAATCTGAAAAAGAAGATTATGAAAACTTTGCTGTTGCAGTAAGTGAGGATGAGGATAGTGATAACTCATCTGCCACCAAAGATAGTGACATCACTGGACAAAGAGAAGATAAAGACCAAGATGCACCAGGTTCTTCCAGCTCAGATGAACTGCCTGATCTAAATAATCCATCATGGAGTTCCAAGGAAGTGAAAAAGAAAGAAATGAAGATACAAAAAAGGAAAAAGAAAAATGTTTTGCAAAAGACAGATGCAAAGCTAATGAAGTCTGCAAGAAGGGCATTTCAACATCAAGCTAATCGATATAAAGCTTCCCAGGAATTTATGAAAACCACTAAAATTTCTAAAGAAGTCCAGCACCCTGAATTAAAGTTACCCTATCCTGATGTTCATCCTCCACATAACAATACAACAATAAAAAGAAAAGAAAAAAGTCAAAATGTAAAGAATGCTGTGGAATTGCCAACCAAATCTCTGGTTGAGCTGATGAGTTTAAAATTAAAGGAAAGTATGATAAGATATGATAAACAAGAAAGAATACCATCTGTAACAGAAGATGTCACAGGTGTGGAAGCACAGCCAACAAATACTGTAGAACATGAAAATAGGGATGGTGAAGAATCAGATAATTCACAAGATTCTAATAACTCTGACTGTACTGTATATTTTGATAGTAATGAGATAGAGGAGATATACACCACTAGTTCTCAAACTGTGTTAGAGGAAACGAGTATTGATAGAGAAAATCTTGTTTCATCTGCACGTGAATTAAATTATAGTAAAAAGAGAAAAGACAGTCCTTTACTGGAAAAATCTGAAGAAACAAGCAAGAAGCAGAAACATGACGGACAGGAAAAGGCAACTGAAATAGATAGAAATCAACAGCCAATGGTTATGGTACCTTTCAGTATTTCAAGTTCTGCTAGTTTACCATCAGCAGTTCCAATGAGTACCACACCTTCCTGCTTGGTCACATCTTTGGTTCAGGTACCACTGAAAACTTTCAGAAGCACTATAGATTCTTCAAATGCACCTAGTCGATTAAGTGATTCAGCTGAATTAGAGAACAAAGAAAATATAGAAAAAGAAGATAGTGATTTTCCATGTAAGATTTCCTCAGTCAGTAGTGTGGCATCTGAAAAAAACCATGGTGATATTGTCACTATACATGAAAAGGCTTCACACCCATCTAATGTACCTCAGGATAAGTACATTGTAATAGATAATGGCTCTTCCCAAGAAAGTGGTGATGGCTCAGGAGAAAATGTATGTGCAATAACACCAGAACCCTTAGAAGATAGTGGGCTGTTCATCAAAGTATCAAATGTTACATCTTTATCAAGTAGTGCTGACGCTTTAATTACAGCTTCAACTCACAAAGAAACTAACAGAGATGATAGCACAGACACTGCAAAAGAAGTGGTGACTGACACCAGCAACAAAGAAACTGATGATCAACAGGAAAAGACTAGCAGTCTCTCCAAGGAACCAGTCATTGGGTCCAAGGAAAATGCTTTCAAGTCTTTGAAAGAATTATCATTGCAGTTCCATGAGCTAACCACAAAAAGAAAGGAATGTGAGAAGAAAATCAAAGAGGTTAAAGAGGAGTATAATAAGAAACTTGAAGCTCTGGAAGAAGAAAAGAAAAACTATGATGTTGATATTGATAAGATGGTAGTTGCCTTGAGTGAATATAAGGAACTAACTGAAGAATTTGACAAAAAGCAAGAAGAACCTGAGAAGCAGCAAGAACTTGCTGTTTCTGATGCAAACAGTAAGTATTGTTATCAGTGTGAGCTGCTGGGATAAAGCTGAATGTTTTTTGTTTGTTTTTTCATCTCCATTGATAATTAAAAGAAAAGTAAATAAAAAAATATGTATATGATAATGACTGAAGGGCTAGAAGTCTTAGATCAACTAAAAAACTATTATTATAAAACTGATTAAAGGAGCATAATGATTGAGAATGATTTAGAAATTATGAATGCAGCAAAAGGTAAAGAACCTGACTTATCAAAATTATGAATGCAGCAAAAGGTAGAGACCTGACTTATTTTTTATGTGTTTTTTGCAGCAACTGCTTCAGAGTGCATTTCTGAATTGACTGCCACTGCTCCTGCTAGTATTGCAGTGGTACAGGTACCAGAGACGAACCATGTAATGGTGCCACCAACAGACCTCAACAAAAAGAGTAGTTCAGAAAGAATACACATCAATGTAATCCCTGCTGCCAACATCAGAAATTTTGGCAAGGAGAAATGTCATTCAGTCTTGAAGGTTAGTTTTGATTCTGATTTATTTAAAAGGTAAGTAAACAATTTTTTTTTTATTACAGTATGGATAGATGAGCTGATATCTGTTTGAATGCAACAGGGTTGGTACTATTTAAACAAAATTATTAAGTCAAGCTTCTTGAATTTATTTGAATAATAGTAGAAAATCATAATTTAAATAAGAATTATATACAGTGGAACCTTGAGTTATGACCACTTCAACTAGCTTTAGGTACACTGCTGCTGTTTGGCGCATTAAAAGCCCATCATCAAGCGTCCATTACATTCCGTTTACTTCCCTCCCCATCCCCACTTTGGAAGCATTTTTGTGTTGTGCTTTATTTTGTCTGAATATGGGTTTTAAGCAGTTTGAGAGGATCCAAACTCCAGTTGTGGTTGGCAGACTCACCAGGGGTTGCATACTCAAGACGCTTTACTGAAAAGCGCTTTTCAATGAAAGATGCTTTTGGCAACAGCAGGCCAAAGGCGCTTTTCCGCCACCTTAGAATCCCATGCTCAAAATATTGCAAAGGTGTCTTTCGTGTGCCAGATCAAAATGCACCTTTTTACTACTGTCCCTCTATAGGGACTTGCCTTTAAACACTGTGTCCGTAAGAAGTTGCATTTTGGAAATACAAACCAATCACAAAGCAGCAATATCAGCTGGCCACACAGAAGTAAACAAACACATGCATATGTGACAAGAATTGCTGGCCCGTTATCTACACTTTGCACATTTACTATTTCTTTTGTTATGGGGAATGGCTTGCCATGGGAATTAGCCTGCAAAGAAGGAAAAGCAGCATTTACTATTTCTTTTGTTATGGGGAATGGCTTGCCATGGGAATTAGCCTGCAAAGAAGGAAAAGCAGGCAAGCTTCACAAAAGATGAGTTTTTCATACCAATAACAAAATAGCAGAGTGGAATTTTTTTTATTTATGGCTACTTGTCTTCTAACACGTTAAGGAAAACCATAAATGCTTAAATGCTATGAGAGGGGAGGCCACCATGAAGAGTGTTGGTAGAGGGTGATGGTCTCAAAAATGTGATAGTAGTAGTGGTAGTAGTAGTAGTAGAAGTAGAAGTACTAGCAGTAGTAGTAGTAGTAGTACTAGTAGCAGTAGTAGTAGTAGTGGCGGTGGTGGTGGTGGTGATAGTAGTAGTGGTAGTAGTGGTGGTAGTAGTAGTGGTTGTGATGGTGGTGGTGGTGATGTAGTAGTAGTAGTAGTAGTAGTAGTAGTAGTAGTAGTTGTAGTAGTAGTAGTAGTAGTAGTAGTAGTAGTAGTAGTAGTAGTAATAGTAGTAGTAGTAACATTAACTTCTGCAACATTCGTGGTCTTAGATCTAATTTTCAATCTGTGGAACACCATCTCTCTTCTACTAAACCTCATCTTCTTTTCCTCACCGAAACACAGCTGTCTGAGGCAACTGACAGTATCCCCGTCTCTGTTCCCTCCTACTTTCTCTATCCTCATTTTCATTCCAAAGCTGGATGTTGCATCTATGTGCGCAACGACTTAACTTGCTCTCGTGCCCATGCTCTTGAGTCTTCCGAATTTTCCAACATCTGGCTACGACTAAACAGTCATTCTCAAACTAAATTAATCTGTGTTGTTCATCTCTCCCCTAACTCTTCTGACTATAGTAAATTCTTCTACTACTTAACTTCTAAAGTGGAGCACATTCTGTCCCTCTACCCTTTTGCTGAGATTTCCATTCTTGGAGATTTCAATGTTCACCACCAGTTTTGGCTTTCCTTTCCCTTCACTGACCACCCTGGTGAACTAGCCTTCAACTTTGCTATCCTCTATGACCTAGAGCAACTGGTGCAACACCCTACTCGTATTTCTGACCGTCTTGGAGATACGCCCAACATTCTTGATCTCTTCCTCACCTCTAACCCTTCTGCATATGCTGTCACCCTTTCATCTCCGTTGGGCTCCTCCGATCACAGTCTCATTTCTGTATCTTGTCCTATTTCTCCAATCCCTCCGCAGGATCCCCCAAAGCGAAGGTGTCTCTGGCGTTTTGCCTCTGCCAGCTGGGGGGACCTGAGGAGGTATTATGCTGATTTTTCCTGGAATGATTATTGCTTCCGTGTCAGAGAGCCATCTCTTTGTGCTGAACGCATAAGAGAGGTGATAGCATCTGGCATGGAGGCATACATTCCTCATTCTTTTTCTCAACCTAAACCTTCTAAACCTTGGTTTAACTCAGCCTGTTCTCGTGCTATACATGATAGAGAGGTTGCCCACGAAAGATACTTGAACCTTCATCTCCTGAATCTCATGCACTTTATATCTCTGCCCGGAATCATACCAAGTCTGTTCTTCAACTTGCCAAACACTCTTTCATAAATAGAAAATGTCAAAATCTTTCAAACTCAAACTCCCCTCGTGACTTCTGGCATCTAACCAAAAACATCTCAAATAACTTCACTTCTTCATCTTTCCCTCCTTTATTTCATCCTGATGGCACCACTGCCATCTCTTCTGTCTCTAAAGCTGAACTCTTTTCTCAAACCTTTGCTCACAACTCCACCTTGGACGATTCTGGGCTTGTCCCTCCCTCTCCTCCTCCCTCTGACTATTTCATGTCTACAATTAAAATTCTTCATAACGATGTTTTCCATGCCCTTGCTGGCCTAAACCCTTGGAAGGCTTATGGACCTGATAGGGTCCCTCCTATTGTTCTCAAAAACTGTGCTTCCGTGTTTGCACCTTGCCTGGCCAAACTCTTCCAACTTTGTCTATCGACTTCTACCTTTCCTTCCTGCTGGAAGTTCATGTACATTCAGCCTGTTTACTAAAAAGGATGACCATTCTAACCCCTCAAACTACCGTCCTGTAGCTTTAATCTCTTGCTTGTCTAAAGTTTTTTTAATCTATCCTGAATAGGAAGATTCTCAAACATCTGTCACTTCACAATCTTCTGTCTGATCGCCAGTATGGCTTCCGTCAAGGTCGCTGTACTGGTGATCTTCTGGCTTTCCTTACTGAGTCTTGGTCATCCTCTTTTAGAGATTTCGGTGAAACTTTTGCTGTTGCGTTAGACATATCAAAAGCTTTTGATAGAGTCTGGCATAAAGCTTTGATTTCAAAACTGCCCTCTTACGGCTTCTATCCTTCTCTCTGCAACTTTATCTCATGTTTCCTTTCCAACCGCTCTATTGCTGCTGTGGTAGACGGCTACTGTTCTTCTCCTAAACCTATTAATAGTGGTGTTCCTCAGGGTTCTGTCCTGTCACCCACTCTCTTTCTATTATTCATTAATGACCTTCTTAACCAAACTTCTTGCCCTATCCACTCCTACGCTGATGATACCACCCTACATCTTTCCACGTTCTTTCAGAGACGTCCAACCCTTCAGGAAATTAACAGATCACGCGGGGACGCCACGGAACGCCTGACTTCCGATCTTTCTAAAATTTCCGATTGGGGCAGAGAAAATCTAGTAGTTTTCAATGCCTCAAAAACTCAATTCCTCCATCTATCAACTCGACACAACCTTCCAGACAACTATCCCCTCTTCTTCAATGACATTCAACTGTCTTCCTCTTCTACAATGAATATCCTCGGTCTGTCCTTTGCTCATAATCTTAACTGGAAACTTCACATCTCATCTCTTGCTAAAACAACTTCTATGAAGTTAGGTGTTCTGAGGCGTCTCCGTCAGTTTTTCTCGCCCCTCCAACTGCTTACTCTGTATAAGGGCCTTATCCGTCCCTGTATGGAGTACTCTTCGCATGTTTGGGGGGGTTCCAGTCACACAGCTTTGCTTGATAGGGTGGAATCGAAAGCTCTTCATCTCATCAACTCCCCTCCTCTGACTAACTGTCTTCAGTCTCTTTCTCACCGCCGAAATGTTGCATCCCTTTCTATATTTTATCGCTATTTTCATGGTAACTGTTCTACTGATCTTGGTAACTGCATGCCTCCCCTCCTCCTGTGGCCATGCTGCACAAGGCTTTCTTCTTCCTCTCATCCCTATTCTGTCCAACTCTCTAATGCAAGAGTTAACCAGTACGCTCAATCATTCATCCCTTTCACTGGTAAACTCTGAAACTCCCTCCCTGCATCTGTATTTCCAAATTCCTACAACTTGTCTTCTTTTAAGAGGGAGGTATCGAGGCATTTGCTCCCCTAATTCTGGCTGACGGTTTTGGCACTTTTTGTACTCTTTGGAGAGCCAGCGCTCAAGTGGGCTTTTTTCTAACTTTCTTTTTTTTGCCCTTGGCTGGCCCTCTTCCCTACGTAAAAAAAAAAAAAAAAAAAAAAAACTAATGACAGTTATGCTGATCCTGATTATGTTTTTGATCAGGAAATGGAGGAGGAAGATGAACAGCTTGAGGCACAATACATTGGCGTGTTTCCGCCACCTTACACTCCTCCTTCTCCCACTCCTGGGCCGTTACATACATCTTCCCCTTCTGACACGTCTAACTGGCTTTATGCACCCAACACAAGAAAAAAGAGAAAGGAGTCTAGGCCATCTTCAAGTGTAAAGCAACAGTCATCTCCTGTCCCAAGTGAAGATGGTGGTGATGATAAGTATGATGACCTTGACTCCAGTACAATCACACAACAACCAGGCAGTGACAAGACATGCGGCACACCTCGTATCTTATTATCTGCCCACCGCAAAACACCACTTTGCCAAGGGAGGGGAAGGGTACCTGCTGCACCTTACCTAATTAGACCTGACAGCAGATGGGACTGGATAGATGGGTCAAATTTTGAGCTGCAAGTGTATAATTTTGATGAGTCAAGCTCAGGAATAAAAGTGCAAACACTCACAGCAGATAGCCGGGAGTGCGAGTTTTTCAATTATTTTTGGGATGAAGACATCTTGGAAACAATTGTAGCTGAGTCAAACCACTATGTGTATTTCATGAGAGGAGGTAAAGTGTTTGAGTCCTGAGTCTCGTGAACATCAGTGGTATGATGTTACAGTACCTGAGATGAAGGTTTTTTTGGCCCTGGTGATGCTGATGGGAGTGGTCAAGAAAAATAACTACAGAGATTATTGGACCACTGACCCTGTAGTCCAGACACCAATTTTCAGCAAGATCATGCCAGTGAACAGATTTGTCAATATATTGCGAGTGCTTCACTTCACTGATAACTTGCAGGCATATGCAAACAACACAACTGAAAAAATGAACAAGATTTGGACTGTCTTTGATCATCTAAGAAGTAAATTCAAGGATGCGTTTTATCCTTATAAAAATGTCAACATTGATGAGAGTTTGATGTTGTGGCATGGAAATATAAGTTTTCGCCAATATATACCATCAAAGCGCCACAGGTTTGTTCTCAAATTATTTGCACTTTGTGACTGTAAGACTGGTTTTGTGCAGGACATTGTGTTGTATACTGGGGATGGGACAGAGGTCACTGATGATAGGAGCCTTGGTCTGGCAGGAGCTGTAGTGATGACACTTATGGAACCATACTTAGATAAAAATCATGTACTCTATGTAGACAACTGGTACACAAGTCCAGCATTATTTGAATTTCTTTCCTCTAGACAGACAGGTGGGTGTGGAACTGTGATGAAATGTAGAAAACACATGCCATATTTTCCTCCACTAGCAAACAAGGGTGACTGCACCTACAGGAAAGCCAAAGGCACACTTGCAGTTATATGAAAAGATAAACGAGACGTAACACTTCTCACCACCATTCATCACCCTCAAATGGTTCTCAACAATATCGATCGCTCCACCAGACAACATATTTTTTTTTTTTTTTTTTTTTTTTTTTTTTTTACGGTAAGGCCTATAGCACCTGTAGGCACACTTGAAGAGTGTATGGGAAGCGCTGTTCAGCTTCCGCCCATTAGTGGCGCAGGCAATTTTATTTATAGTGGTACCCATATTAGGGCCCATATCACCACCCAAGCTCATCTTGAGTGTAACCACCTAGAACCTGGGTATCATGGTGACATGTAGGTAACTTTAAACCACTCGACAAATGGCAAAGTGTTTTAAGGCTGTACGTGGTGGGATTCGAACCTACATGTGGATGTCTGCCCGATCCCACGCTCACCACCTTATCCACTACGCCACTACCTCTTCAAAGAGAAGACATGCAAAAATCCAACTCTACAAGATTTTGTCATCAAGGTGGTACGTCAGTTGTTGGAAGAGAATGTTGTTGAGCATCCTACCCCAGGACGTCATATAGTTGACAATCCTGTACGCCTCACAGGACGACACTTTCCATGCACCTTGCAACCAAGACCAGACATGAAGAAGAAAAAAGTTCAGAAAGCCTGCCATGTTTGCAGTCACACAAAAAGACGGCCAAGAAAGCGGAGCGACACTCGATATTGCTGTCATGAGTGTGATGTAGCTCTGTGCATTGAGCCCTGTTTTGCAGAATATCATACCCTGCTGCAATATTGAGAAGCTTGGATAGTGTAAGAAGAATAAAAAAAAATACTTCTGATCAAGTGCTCTTATTTTATGGATTTAATATATTTTATACAAAAATATGTGTCTCTTTATCAAGAATTATTCATCTCACACACATTTATCTTATAGGTGAAAAAAATATCTGTAAAACAATGCAGAAAAAAGGAAATGTTGCCATACACCAAAATCGTACATCTGGCAGCATCGCTGAATGAGCCTAATTTAAAGTCCCAGCAGGACATTTAAAAATGACAATTTCTAACTTAAACTCTTTTTTTTATACTTTTATAAACATTTTGAGTTATTTGGAATCAAAAACGGAAAAACGATTTTTGGTGACCTGGATGAGTAAGTGATATGTAAATGAATGCTGACCTCTTACGGGTTAAGGAGGGTAAAAGCAGTGATTTAAGCTTCGGCGCGCTGGTAACGTCCCTGTGTCCGGCGAGATGATAATGGCGCAGACAAAAATTTTCCTTGCTGAACTTAATTTACGTGTTTTTCTATATGCTTCTGCATGTATATTTTCATGTACAACTATCATATATTAAACCAATGTTACAGCTACACTTGTATAATGCAGAGTAAGTATATAGAGGGTGTTTTGGGGACCACCTATAGTTTGGAATTTTCCATTGTCCAGCAAGTCTAAGGTCCGGTGGTTGCCGGATTTGGGAGGTTCAACCTGTAGTAGTGGTGGTAGTGGTAGTAATAGTAGTAGTAGTAGTAGTAGTAGTAGTAGTAGTAGTAGTAGTGGTGGTGATGGTACTAGTAAATATATATATATATATATATATATATATATATATATATATATATATATATATATATATATATATATATATACATATATACATACATGCAGTAAGTCCTCGCAGATAGCGAGTGTTATAGACTGGCAAAACCCTCGCTACCTGTGAAACCGCTATCCGAGAGGCAAACTTCTTACCTAAAAAAATGAAAATAGTCTGAGACTCCAAGTCTGACCAACCCCCTTATTTTCCGTGTATAACCACCTATTTGATACAAAATTAGAACTACTACTACTACGTTTGCTCCGGCACTAAAATATTTCTCAGTAACCTTCAAGGAAGCCTTTATTTTGTCTTTTTTCTTTCTCATGTTACGCACACTCGACTCTGGTACACCCATCACTTTCACAATTTCACAGGTTCTAGCTCCGTCTTCAATCATTTTGATTATCTTCTTTTTTTCCTCAACACTCCACTGCTTCTTAGGCTTACCCCGCATAGTAAATTCCCTTGGTTTCGTTGCTTTCTTGCCTTGCCTCTTGTCCGGTCCATCCCCACCATCTCGCCCACCACTTAGAGGTAATCCAGAGGTAGATGCCATGATCACTTGGCTAGAAAATGCAGCCCCAGGGAGACAAAAAAACCACAATGAAGCAGGTGTTGTGGTTTGTTGTTGTTGAGTGGCGCTGGAGGGAAACAATAACGTATGAATATCGCCACACGCTGAGTCAGTATTGCCAACGTTTCACTTGGCAACGCTGCAGCCCACTCGCTCGCTCGGCGCTCGACCATCAAGCATCGCTACCTGTGCAGCGGTAATCGCTATGAGAATGTCACCACCTGGTCGCTACCCGTGAAATCGCTATGCAAAAAAATGCTATATATAAATTTAGATCATCAACATTATAAAATTACGTACATACATACATTAGTGTACATTATAATGACTTAAATTAAATTTAACTGCCTAAATGTTAAACTTCATAATTTTTACTTTCATTAAACCTTTCACTGTATTATGATGCACTCTCGCTTTGCTTACTCTCAATGGAAGTTGAAGTCAGGGGTTAAACTTGTTATAATCGGTTCGCTTAACGAAGTTTCGCTTAACGAAGTGTTTTTTAGGAACGTAACCCCTTCGTTAAACGGGGTTTGCCTATATATATATATATATATATATATATATATATATATATATATATATATATATATATATATATATATATATATATACAGTAAAGTCCCGGGTTACGTCAGTCTTGAGTTACGTCAAACTCGTAGTTGCGTCAGTCCACTATAAGGCAATTTAAGATTAAAAAAATTTTTTTTTATAAATCTTAAAGTGCGGGATTTATTGTTATTGTTGGTGGTTGCCCGCCACACTGCCCGCCTCACGCTTGAATACAATAATACCCTGCCTCAGTTCCACCACGCCATCGCCCCTGGCAAGAGTGTTATCCTACTTCTGCGTTTACTGACTCAAGTTCTTAGTATCTTGCTCAATGGCACCAAAGAGAAAACTTCTTAGTGACAGCATTGATGCTAAGAAAAGGAAAGACATGACAAGGGAGGCAGCAGCTGTGTGTGAGGGAGGGAAGAAGAAAATGGGAAGCCCGTTACCATGACAACGGGGAGGTTGACGACCTTGAGGGCTCGCACACCCATCACAACAATAACAACTCCAGGGCCTTCGCCTGGGCCACACGACACTCGCAGCTGACTTGCACCGTCTGCGCCTGTCTGCTGATCCCTATTGCCCTTTCCTATTGCATTTCCTGCCCCGCTGCCCACGCTTCTACTCCCACTGCACTGCACTACGCTCCCAGCTGTCCACCCTGTGGGCGTCACAACATTCGACCTGCCCACCCTCCTGGCTGCCTCAGGCATCCACCCCTCTTGGCAACCTGCAGTCCTTCGCGTTCGTGGCCCTAATCAACAAAAAAACAAGCTTGTGTTTCATATTCCTACATAGTTGTAAATAATATAACAATATAACCTTTAACTTACTTGAATGACCATAAACAATGATTGGTTGAAAACTTGATAATATGCTTTGGAATGTACGGAAACTTGAGTTATGTACAAAATCGACTTACGTCATGTTTCAGGAACGTAACTCTGACGTAAACCGAGACCTTACTGTATATATATTCATCAGTTTAGAATATATCTGGCTGGTTTCTGCCGGAATTTAGTGGGATTTTGGATCTGTCAAGTGGATTTTAAAAGTTTGAATTGGCAACACTGTTGCAGGGGGGACAGGATCTACAGCTCCAACCAGCTTATTTGACGTCACAGATATGAACCCACATAATTGGTCAACAAGATGAGAGAGAGAGAAGAGAGATAATAAATGGGGGAAGTGGGATTAGAACAGGAGAAAGAAAAATGGATAATAAATGGAGGAAATGGAAATATAACAGGATAGAAAGGAATAACAACGTAGTAACACTATGGATAGAAAGATAAATGCATGAGGGAAAGAAGAATAGCAGGTTATGGGAATGAAAATAAGATAATGAATAAGGAAATAGGAAGAAATTATAATAAAACTGCACATAGAAAGAAAAATGGATAACTGGCAAGGGAAGAGGATTCCCCATCCCTGTTCCCTTTTTCGTTATCATCCTCATTACTATATCCCATTCCCCTATTAGTTACTCTCTTCCCTCGTCTGTTATCCATTTCCTTTATATCTGCTGTTTTATTATCATTTCCTCCCATTTCCTTATTCATTATCATATTTTCATTCCCATTTCCTCCTATTCCTTTTTCCGTTATCCATTTTTCTTTCTATCTGTAGTGTTATTCCTTTGTTAATCCTTTCTATCCTGTTTTATTTCCATTTTCTTCATTTATTATCCATTTTTCATTCCTTCTCCTGTTTTAATCCTGCTTCCTCCATTTATTATCTCTTATTTTTCTCCCTCCTTGTTAACCAGTATAAGGGAGCCATTATTTTTATGTAATTTTTGGGGGCAGAGCCATTATTTTGCTTTATTTTTGGGGTGGAAGAACCATTATTTTGCTTTAATTTTATGGGAGAAGAGCCAGTAAACTGGGAGAGGATGGTAGGAGATGCTAGTGAAAATAAGTTTATGGAAAGTTTTCAGGATAACTATTTAGTGCAGATGGTAGATAAACCTACTAGGGGGAGGAAGGTTTTAGACATAGTACTAACAAATATTGAGCATTGTTTAAAGGAAGTTGAGGTAGGAGAGACTTTTGCAAACAGTGACCATCATATAATTAGATTTATCATTAATTCCAGTAGGGATAATATAGTGAATAAGACTAGAATCCCAAACTATCAGAAAGGCAATTATGGTAGGTTACGTCAGTTATTAGGAGAGGTAAACTGGGAAGATAGTTTTGGAAATAAAACTGCACAGGAGATGTGGGATATTTTTAAGGTTGTAGTAAAGGGTATAGTGATGCAGTGTATCCCTTACAAAGATATAAGGCAGAGAAACAGGAAGCCATTATGGTGGACTCATGAGATAGGTAGCCAGATCAGAGAGAAGAGGGCATACAGAGAGTTGCAGAAAAGTGGGGAAGATGTAGATTTGATTAGGTACAGACAGGTCAGAGATGATTTGAGTAAGGTTATAAAAAAAGTAAAAGGCAGGCAGAGATAAAACTAGCTAGAGCTGGGAGTAGAGATCCCAAAAATTATATAGTTATTACAAGGTCAGTGATAAAAGAAATAAGGATAGGATTGGACCACTCAGAAAAGATGGTGTAGTAGTGGATCAAAATGAAGACATAGTAGAATTATTGAATGAACAATTTTCTTCAGTATTTACTAGGAAAGAATAGGAAATCCTGTTACAAACAGTGCGACGAGTAGTTTAAGAGCTTTAGAAAATATTGATATAAAACCGGAATTATTAGGAAATTTATTCTTGAACTAGACGATAGGAAAGCTAGTGGTCCTGATGAGCTACATGCCAGAGTACTTAGGAGGGTGTAGACAGTATTTCTGAAGCACTTAAGTTAATCTTTGAAAGATCACTTAGGTTTGCTGAGATACCTCAGGACTGGAAGTTAGCTAATGTTACTCCAATATTTAAAAAGGTAGGAAGGATGATGCGAATAATTATAGACCGATCAGTTTAACTAGTATAGTATGTAAGATACTAGAGAAAATCATTAAGGGTAGTATTTGGGAGCATTTAAATGAGAATAGATTAATTAGAGATACCCAACATGGCTTTAGATCAGGGAGGTCCTGTCTTACAAATTTGCTCGATATCTTAGAATATATTACCAAGGAGTTAGATGATGGAAATAGCATAGATGTTATATATCTAGATTTTAGCAAGGCGTTTGATAAGGTACCGCATAGGAGGCTAGTGTACAAATTGAGACTACATGGGATAGGGGTAGGTTAGTTGATTGGATTAGTGAATGGCTTTCTGATAGGAAACAGAGAGTAGTATTAAATGGGGCAATGTCTGAGTGGAAGGAAGTGGTTAGTGGGGTACCCCAAGGATCAGTGCTAGGACCTCTTCTTTTCTTGGTGTACATTAACGATTTAGATATAGGAATTAGTAGCAAAGTATCAAAGTTTGCAGATGATACTAAGATAGCATGTGCAGTACAGGGTGAAAAGGACAATTACAGAATACAACGAGACCTGGACAGGCTGATAGCATGGGCAGACAGGTGGCAGATGGAGTTTAATTCTGATAAGTGTCAGGTTATGCATTTAGGTAAAGACAACACAAACTTTAACTATGAGATGGAGGGATGTTGGCTAGAGGCAGTAGAGGAAGGAAAGGATTTAGGAGTAGTGATAGACAGGACTATGAAATTTTCAAAGCAATGTTTAGAAGCAAGAAATAGGGCAAATAGGATCCTGGGTTTTATAAATAGAAATGTTAGTTATAAAAGTAAGGAAGTGGTGCGTAGCTTATATAATTCCTATGTTAGGCCCCATTTAGAGTATTGCATACAGGCCTGGTCACCCCATTATAGGCAGGATATCAACATGTTAGAAGCAGTTCAGAGAAGAACAACTAGGATGATACCAGCATTAAAGCGCCTGGAGTATAGAGATAGATTAAAGGAATTAAACATGTTTTCATTTGAGAGGAGATGTATAAGAGGGATATGATAGAGTTATTTAAAATGTTCTCAGATACAAACTACATAGATGTGAGATCTTTCTTTACCTTAGAGGAGGGAAATAGGACTAGAAATCATGGCAGGAAGATTAGAAAGCAAGGCTGCAGGTTAGATATAAGAAAATATTTCTTTAGTCATAGGGTGGTAGACTTCTGGAATGCATTGCCAGAGACGGTTGTAAATAGCACTAGTTTGACAATGTTTAAAAACAGATTAGATAAGCACTTAAATTTATTAGATTTATAATTATGTATAGCACTGCATGATAGTTTTTATAAGAAGTTTACTATAGTTAAATAGGACATGATCCCCATGTATGGGGACCACAAATTGCAGAGGATTTTGCTGCAGGACTTAGCCCTGTTAATGGGCCAAATATTTAGAATTAGTATATAATGTATTGTGTACTTGTAAGTGTATCTTTAAGTACTGATGACGAGGTCGCTGTGCGACTGATACAAGATAACCTTGATGGGCCCTGGTGGCCCTTTGTTATCCTATTATTTATGTTATGTTATATTATGAGAGCCATTATTATTATTATTATTTTTTTTTTTTTTTTCCAGAGGAAAACCATTATTTTACTTGATTTTTTGAAGAGAGACATTATGTTGCCTTAATAATTTTTTAACATGGCCTTTGTTGTCTTCTATTCATATGTTTTTATTAATGTCAACTCGGTGATCTTTATTTATTAAAGAGTTTTTTGCTTTATTTTATATATTGCAAAATAGAAATAATGTGTACTGTTTATTTTCTATTACCTTTCCTCCAAATTAACAACTCCCAGAGTACTCATTAATAAAAAAAGGCTTATCAAAGTAAATGGATTGCTGGCGAACCAAGTGAACGCATTATGGCAGAACTCTGAAAGTTTTCTCCATCTCTCTCTCTCTCTCTCTCTCTCTCTCTCTCTCTCTCTCTCTCTCTCTCTCTCTCTCTCTCTCTCTCTCTCTCTCTCTCTCTCTCTCTCTCTCTCTCTCTATATATATATATATATATATATATATATATATATATATATATATATATATATATATATATATATATATATAAAGAGAGAGAGAGAGAGAGGGGGGGAGAAAACTTTCAGAGTTCTGCCATAATGCTTTCACTTGGTTCGCCAGCAATCCATTTACTTTGACAAGCCTTTTTTTTATTAATGAGTACTCTGGGAGTTGTTAATTTGGAGGAAATCTTCTTCCAAAAGAGAGAGAGGGAATAAGAGGTATACAAGAAACAAAGATAAAAAAATGGGAATAGATAATATATATATATATATATATATATATATATATATATATATATATATATATATATATATATATATATATATATATCTCTATTCCTTTTTATCTTTGTTTTTTGTATACCTCTTATTCCCTCTCTCTCTTTTGGAAGAAGATAAACTACAGTACAATCTGAATATTTCATGTGAACAAGGAACTCTCACAAGCTTGACGACCCTCCTTGAAATCAAGAGAGTAACTGAGCCGTGAGGGAAGCTGCGAGTCGGTGTGAATTAGTCGTGTATCTGGAAGGGACACGATCTGCGTCCTTCACTGGGAAACGAGAGCAGGCGGGACATGTATATTAGTGAGGTGGTGAGAGTGGGATTGGACAGATGTCCATGTATAGGTTCAAATCCCATACTATTCAAGAAGGTGCTATAGGCCATAATAATAATAACAATAAAAAAAAAGGGACATTTGCTCCAAAAATAATAATACTAAAACAAAACATTGACAAAAAAAAAAAACAGTTTGCGATATATTGAAAACAAAATTACCCGTAAAGTGGTATATTGAAATGATTTTAATGCTGGTAATATCGAAGCTAAAATACCGACATACCTAATTTTGGTGCACATCCCTACTAAGATAGCTGTTACCATTCCTCCTAGGGCACTATTTGTAGAGTGGAGGGAAGAATTTAAGGTTTTTGTGGCATCCGATGTAAATTCAAACATTCATATATTGTTTTGTAACCTTGAATGTAGCGTGATCTTGTTGATAAGGTATTGAATGTGAATATTAGGCAGATGTATGTGATATTTGAAAATATGCATAGGTTTTATCCAAAATTGTTTCTGTGATACTGGTTTGAAGGCAGCATAGCTAGAAGGGGATGTAGCATATAAGTTATGAGAGGGATGTAGCATACATACATTTAGCATGAAATGAGGAAGAGATGGAGGAAAGTTATAAAACTAGCTCTATTTTTCCACTGTTTTCATAAATAATCAATATTGGATGCACATTTCTTTTACTTCACACAGCAAAATATTATTTACAATAATTCATATTGCAGGAATGAAATAGACATGGAATACTGATTGCCAAGATAAGGCAGTTATGGCTCAAAAGATATTCCTTCTCTATCATTTGTTCATTAATAGAACACTTTAGATAATATATTTGTTTAATTTTAGACATCAATATCTCATTCATCATAATTTGTAATAAATTTTTGGAGGGTTAAAATAGCATGCACGAAACACTCCCATAGAGTATGCGAATCACCCTGCTATGGTGCTGATTCATACAAAATGGAAGTTTTTGTAAAATGTCCAAAAAAAGTCAATAATTTTGTCCTGATGAATTTTGCTGTGTCATAGGTAGCCCATTCCTTGAAGGATATTTCTAACCCACAGTCTTGATGATAACAATGAATCTAATAATGAAGTTTAATGAGCTTACTTATTCTTTTAATGGAAATTAAATTGGTTACTTTAATGTAACATCTGATTAAGATATTAGTTCTGCTATGATTTTTATGTGGGAAACGTGTTGGATAATGTATGTCAAACAAATTTCATTTAACATTGGAAATATCAAGTAGTTTTTAACTTTGAAAAGCTTTTGTGACATAGCAACACTTACAAGATGTCAAAAATTAATGTTTAGCTATATGACAGTGTTGGGAATAGCTAAGGTTCAAAGGGCCCATGTTTTCACAATTTATACTGATTTTCTGTTTTAGCATTACCAGAAAAATTGTTCTTTGTTACTTATTTTCAAAATTTCCCAACTGACAAAGATATTCTTCTTTTAAGAGATTGGCTGGTGTTAGGATATTGCATTTTCAGCAGTGTGGTAAAGGTGCTAGAATCATAAGGATATTTCTTGATTTATCTCCATTGAAGAAGACATCCTACTTAATATTTTGGTTCATTATCGATATTAAGGCATTATAAATAATGAGTTGATTTAATAAAAAAAATTAAACCAATGAGCCAGTTTACTAGAAGGTATTAAGAAATTATTGTTGAGTGTTTTAAGGAAAAAAAAAAGAAAAAAAGAAAACTATTTGACATCCCCTGATAAGTGGTGTCTGGAATAGGTTGCCCCTTCCATATCCCTTCATGCTATATCTGTCTCCAACTTTGCACTTCATTAAATTATTTGCTAACAGATGCAGTCGAAGGACCCTGACCAGCAGACCACTGCTCCATACAAGCCAAGAAAGAAAAGTGAGAAAAAGACAAAAGACTCATCTCTCAGGTCCTTCAGGCACCATCCAGTGCACCAAGTTAGTCAGGTATTTCAGTTACAGTTTTGTTCCCCATGATTACAGTATATGTGAGTTTTATTATTATTATTGTTATTCTATATATATATATATATATATATATATATATATATATATATATATATATATATATATATATATATATATATATATATATATATATATATACTTAAATATTAGTGTACCATCAGAACATTCTCATATATTTTGAATAGGAAGCAACAATCTCAGCGCCTTACCAAAATTTGAGTGTGGTGGAGGCAGCTGTAAACCCCCCTCACTTTCAAAAAAAGCAACACCAAAGGTAAGACTTTAGAATTTTAGCAACTTTCAAATTTAAAAGTAAACTCTACTTAATTTCTAAAGATGTCAAAATTAGTAAGGAATCAAGTTCTTCCTGTTGAAAGTAATGATAAAATCTTGGAAGATATTTTAGTTTGAACTATTAAAGTACAAGTTTTCTAAATAGTTCTGTAAAAAGTAATTGGTGTTCCAGTATAGCATCACAAACAGCAATGATGTCTTTTTCATCATCCAGTATTTCGGGGGACTGTTCTGCAAGAAGTCGTCAGTTGGCACAAGATGTGCTGCATTATTCAGCATTTGACAAGCAGTCACCACCAAATGCTGTAGTGGTACCTGGCCAGCAGCGCCCAGTAGTGACATCATCTCATATCATATGTGCTGCACCTCCTCAGCCAATCACCCACACTGCTCAGAGGCATGACCCTGTTTGCCAGGTGAAAGCTATGCCAAATAATAATCCAGGATTGGTACCTTCTGGCCATAAGAATCCTGTGAGTTCTCAAGTACAACAAAAGACCCAGTTCATACCTGTACACAGTTTCTTACAGCAGCAACAACCACATTTGTTTAAATTACTACAAAAAACAACATTACAGAAGCAAATACAGCCAAACCTGCAACATCACCAGCATCAGCAACAAGCACAACTCAAGTTATCCAATAGAACTCTTGTTATAAAGCAGCACCAACAGCAGCAACAGCAAGAAAATAATTCTCAACATCTACAAAACTATATCCCAGTGACAGGACATCTTCAAAATAACGTCACACAAGGTAATATATGAAAAAAAAATATTCTTGAAGACATGGTATTTCATATTCACCATATAAATATCAGAAATATTTACTAAATTTTGCCATAATAAACTACTTTCAAAATTTGAACCTATTACTTTTTAGCTTATCTGTATGGTATCCATATCTGTTATAAAAAAGCTAAAGATGGGTGCCTTTCATCATCATCATTAATGAAACTTATGATCCTAATTTCTCACTTTTGATTACAGAACATTTCTGATCTGGAAATGGTTAATTTTGATTGTTACAGATGGCATTGTTGAGAATTAGTTGCATTTATAGATTATAATTATGCACAAAAATATTCTTAGAAACCAATTTGTATCTCTCTCTCTCTCTCTCTCTCTCTCTCTCTCTCTCTCTCTCTCTCTCTCTCTCTCTCTCTCTCTCTCTCTCTCTCTCTCTCTCTCTCTCTCTCTCTCTCTCTCTCTCTCTCTCTCTCTCTCTCTCTCTCACACACACACACACACACACACACATATATATATAAAACAGAAGTCAGGGAATATGTCCCAAAATATAGACCTAAAGAAGAAGGAAAGAAAGATTGGTTTAATGCAAGGTGTGCCAAGGCAAAGGAGAAAAGAGATGGAGCATGGAAAAGGTGGAGGAGAAATAGGAATCCAGCAAATAAGGAAAACTTCAAAGCAGCACGAAATGAATATGTTAAGGTGAGGAAGGAAGAGGAAAAGAACTTCGAAAAAGACATTGTCGAAAAATGTAAGGAGCAACCAAAATTGTTCTATAGATTCATAAATGGAAAAATTAGGCAAAAAGAAACAATAGAAAGGTTAAAAGGAGAGAACGGAATGGAGGAAGACCCAAAAAGTATGGCAGAACTATTAAATAAAAAATTCCAGGAGGTCTTTACTAAGGAATCCAAATTCGAGAGGCCACAGAGTAATAGAGAGACAATCTATATAAAAGAGATTAAAGTAACCAAGCATGAAATAAAAGAGTTATTGAAGGAACTGGATGAAGAGAAGGCAATGGGACCGATGAAGTCTCAGGCAGAATACTGAAAGAATGTAGGGAAGAACTAGCAAGTCCCATATACAACATCATAAAATGCTCAATAGAAAATGGAACAATACCAGTAGAATGGAAAAGAGCTGAGGTGGTTCCCATATATAAGAGTGGAAGGAAGGAAGAACCTTTAAATTACAGACCGGTATCACTAACTAGTGTAATATGCAAGATGTGTGAAAGAATAATAAAGAAACAATGGATTGAGTTCCTTGAAGACAACAAATTAATATCAAATAGCCAATTTGGTTTTAGAAAAGGACAGTCTTGTGTAACTAATTTATTGAGTTTCTATTCTAGAATAGTTGATAGAGTACAAGAGAGAGAGGATGGGTTGACTGCATTTATTTGGATTTAAAAAAGGCGTTTGACAAAGTGCCACATGCAAGATTACTGTGGAAGTTAGAGGAGAAGGGTGGCTTAAAAGGAAGCACATTGAGATGGATAGAAAATTATTTGAGGGGAGAGAAATAAGGAGGGTAGTTAAAAATATGAAGTCAAAGTGGAGAGCAGTAGAAAGCGGAGTGCCACAGGGGTCAGTATTGGCACCAATACTTTTCCTCATTTATATTAACGACATGCCAGAAGGAGTGAACAGCTACATAAATTTGTTTATGGACGATACGAAACTGTGCAGAGTTATAAAGCAAAAGGAGGATTGTGAAATACTGCAAGAAGACCTAAATAAGATCTGGGAATGGAGTAAGAAGTGGAAATGGAATTCAATGTGAACAAAAGCCATGTCATGGAAATGGGAAAGAGTGAAAGACGACCTGTGGGAATCTATAAGATGGGAGATGGAGTAGAACTGGAGAAAGTCAAAAGGAAAAGGACTTAGGAGTGACGATGGAAGAAAACAATCAACCAGTAAGCCATATTGATAGAATTTTTAGAGAAACATATAATTTGCTAAGGAATATTGGAGTAGCATTTCACTACATGGACAAAGAAATGATGAAGAAATTGATAAGTACTATAATAAGACCCAGATTGGAATATGCAGGAGTAGTGTGGACCCCTCATAAAAAGAAACACATAAGGAAATTGGAGAGGCTACAAAGAATAGCTACAAGAATGGTTCCAGAATTTGAAGGGATGACATATGAGGAGAGACTAAAGGCTATGGATCTACCAACCCTGGAACAAAGAAGGGAGAAAGGAGACCTGATACAAGTTTATAAATTGATCAACGGAATGGACCAAGTGGATAATGAGAAACTGATCCTGAGAGAAGAATATGACATACGAAGCACAAGATCACATAGTAAAAAGCTGAGAAAGGGAAGATGTCCGAGAGATATTAAAAAATATAGTTTCCCGCAGAGATGTATTGAGACGTGGAACAGTTTAGATGAAGTAGTGTCTGCAACGAGTGTGCACACTTTTAAAGTAAGATTGGATAAGTGTAGATATGGAGACGGCGCCACACTAGCATAAAGCCCAGGCCCTGTAAAACTACAACTAGGTAAATACACACACACACACACACACACACACACACACACACACACACACACACACACACACACACACACACACACACCCTTGATCATCTTCCCAGAACACAAGAAGCACGCCTGCGTCTCCGTGAGCCACTCTGGGTTCTCAATACGATGTTTGGAGTCTGTTCTCCATCACCACTATCTCTGTCTTCTCTGTTCTGAGAAAACAGGTGGATCCTCTGAATCATTTTCCGAGTCTTCACTACTGCTGTCTTCGCTTTCTTCAGTTTCTTCCTCATAATCACTGTCACTGTAGTCAGGCTCAGAAGCACTGCTAAGTAAAAATTATCTGTCTTGTTCCACAGTGAGTTATGAACTGAGACGTCCCTTCGCTCTTATCAGGGTGCTTTCGATATGGCAGGTCGCTGGGGTTGCCAAGTGTCGCCCTCAGAATGGGAGAATAGCTTCGTTACCCCTAAATATACAGAGCTAGTGGCAACACTACGGGTGGAAAAAGAAGCCAGATACTTCCACTCGCCATCTGACTCGAGAAACTGCGTGCGGAGCTCAAACATGAGGCGCGAAAATTCTTGATTACGGGAACGATCGCCGTCGCTATAGATGCACTGATGCAATCGTTCATATACGATCGCCGGAACATAAGGGTTAATATCTACCCATAGAGACTGTTTTGCTATCTGTCTTAATTTTGCTGTTTATGCAACATTGCAGTGTGTCCTTGACATACTAGGCCACTCCTCCCCCTTCTTCTGTTTTCCTTGTCCTTATGAAAAAGTGTATAACCATCAATTTTCACTTCCTGATCAAATACCTTCCCTGACATATGTATCAAGGTTTCTGTTAATGCAATTATATCAACATTTTCAACACAAGCTCCTCCTCTCAACAAATCTATCTTATTTAAAATACTCCTACAGTTTGTGTAATACACTTTTAAACTATTCTTCGCATTTACTAAGCTGGTTACTTTTCAAAATTTGACTATTCCTTCATGCCTATGGATCACTGATGCCCCTTCCCTCTCCTGTCTACCGAAAAAAGCGCCGGAGTGAATTTAACTCACCTTCAAGTGTTCCAGCCAAAACCCGAACACCTTGGCCTATTGGTCTGGACCAGACAAGTAATAAATACTTCACTGTATCATTATCTCACTTCAACACACTAATAAGGACTCAGAGAGTGTCCAGTTCACTAGTAAAACAGCAGATTGCCTTGACACTGCTGATGGCGCCTTCCCAACCCTCATGTACGAATGAATAATATTATCTAGAGAAGCAGGGATCTGATGCACTATCATCATATCATGCTCCAGGAAGTCACTATTGTACACACAATTATGTGTGAAAATTTCATGTCAATCAGATGAATACAAATAGTAAACAGGATGAAATGATGAAAAATCTTTAGGAGCAAATATCTCAAAAAATTAATTTTTTTACTTCAAAAATTTTCACAAAATTGGTATAAACTCTGACATCGACTTTTGTTTGGTATTGTTTCAAACTACAACTAAAATACAACTTTTAGTGGAAATAAAATTTTTTATAATATCAATAGAAAATGTAAGAAAAAAAAAAAGCTGGGCGGGCAGTTCAACTCGGACTTTAGTCCCTGGGGTGGTCAGAGTCTGACTTATCATGAAATCTGAGTTATTGGGGTCTGAGTTATCGAGGTTCAACAGTATGAGTGAATAATATATTCTACAGAAGTGGAGATCTGATGTATTATTATTCTATCATGCTTCAGGAAGTCACCATTTAATAAACAAACGTGTGAAAATTTCATGTCAATCAGATGGATACAAATAGCAAAACAAGGACGAAATTATTAAAAATCTTCAGGAGCGAATATCTCAGATTTTTTTTACACTTCAAAAATTTTCTCGAAATCGGTATAAACTCTAATCGACTTTAGTGTGATATTATTTTAAACTACAAGAGAAATGCAATTTTTTGTACTACTATTCTTCACTCATTAGCATCACTCTGTATCCTCACACCATCATCAGCAGACTTTCAGAATGGCTCCCAAGACCCTGGCCTGGCTTTTAAGATGCTCAAGTATACCAGCATCTTCTCCAGATTTCCCAGACTATAATTAGATAATCTGCCTGCTACCAGCACCTTCTGGGCTTTAGAGGTTGTGGCACCATATCTTGCAATGCCCTAAATCTCCAATAAGAACAAGAACTCACCTATTATATCTATTACTCCACCACACAAATTTCATTCCACAGCTTGTGTACTTATATATTGTTTTATCCTCCCAAACAGGTCAAGTTATACCAGCCACATTATCTTCACCAGGGAGCAGTAATGGTGTTAATTTTACCACTCTCCAAACCGCATCAAATTTCACACCAAATACTAATGTAGCTCTCAAGAGGATGGTAGTTTCGGATTCCCCAGTGGAGGACTCATTGATATGTACTGGCACCAATATTCAGAAAACAGCATACATACCAGTAGTTAGTTCTGTCAGTCTCAACAATCTTCAAGCCCAATCTCTTAACATAGTAACTGATAAAAGACTTATTGGTGCTGTATCGTCTTCACTTGCCTCAACAGTAACAACAACAACCAACGCTTCTCAACAGGAAGCAGAATCACAAACAGATGTTTCATCACACACAGAAGAAAGTGAGGTGAGACTTGACACCTTTAAGAGAGTCCTTAATTATTTTAGGGCATTTGTAAGATTGCTTGCTCTTATGTTAGTGGAGAATTTGATAAATATATGAGTATAGATTAGAGAATAGTTGGTAGTGGCAGGCTTCCTTTAGAGCAAGAGTTGTAGCTGTTGATCATAATATGCCACCTCTCTCTCTCTCTCTCTCTCTCTCTCTCTCTCTCTCTCTCTCTCTCTCTCTCTCTCTCTCTCTCTCTCTCTCTCTCTCTCTCTCTCTCTCTCTCTCTCTCTCTCTCTCTCTCTCTCTCTCTCTCTCTCTCTCTCTCTCTCTCTCTCTCTCTCTCTCTCTCTCTCTCTCTCTCAGCATAAAGAATCATCAGTGTGAAAGGTTTGATCTCTGGAACCATGTACCACGTTAAGACAGGGTAAAAAAGTGGCTTTGTAGATTTTTAAGATTGAAAAAGTTATTGATATTTGCAGTCAGTTGGCTAATACTTTATTCCCTTAATTTGCAGCCTATCTGTGTGATGTGTAAAGCACCTGGTATTTTCATGTGCTGCAACAATGTGATCTACTGCAACACAACCTGTCAGGTGTGTACATTCTTCATTATGATACAATGGTATTTTCTTGTGTTTGCCAGAGGTAATTTAGTTTGCAAACATTAATAGAGAATATATTACTGATTCCACATTAGTCTAGAGTGATGTATCCTCATAGTGGAAACTTGTATTTTCTGTTATTATTACTCTACTTGCCTGTTGAAGCTATGTCAGGATGAAGTGAGGGAGAAACATTCATGGTTTTTTTACTGTATTTGATGGCTCATAAGATGCATCTTTTTTCCATAAAAAAGTCTCAGGAAATGGACCTGTGTCCTATGAACCCAAGGTTCAGTATTAAGGCAGTGGTTGGTGGTCAGTCTATGGCAACAGAGGCTATAAAATCAAACTCCAGACTTCTTCACATATGTAAACAAAGTGATGATTGGTACTACACCACAGAAGTCTTTCTTTAAAGGTAACAATATATAATATTTACCAGTAATTCACATAAAGTGACACCAGTCAGGAAGAATTTCCATACAACGTATGAACCAAAACAAAACACGCAATTGGTGATCTTGATCTTGATATGGGCAAGATTTGCTGCATTCTTTACAGTGTTACTCCTTGAGGTAAGACACACTTTCACATAATTAAAATTGCACCTATCATTCAACGTTTTTACCTTACGTACATGTAAAAAAAAAGTTATAAAAAGGAAAAATTATGATTATTAGGCCTGTAGTCTCTAAGTCTTGGTGCTGATTTCATATACCAGATACATGTTTACATCTCACAACAAGGTTGGTACATAGGCTACTAGCAAATATATATTCAAGTTTTTAAATGCAAAATACTGGGATCTAATAATGACCTAAATGCATGTGAGTCTTCAAATGTCAGGTAAAATCCTTTTTTTCTTTTTTTTTTTCAATATCTGTCAAAACTGGGTGCATCTTATGAGCCCATACATCTTATGAGCCTTCAAATATGGTATTTTCAATATTGTTGTGTCTGTAGTGTGGAAGATTTGCACAAGAAAATTACAGATCTATAACATTATTCAATATATTTGTTGGAGATGAAAATGAGGAGTGAAGGCAATTAGAGAATAGTTGTCGCAGCACAACTGATGCAGCCTGGAGAGCTTCTGCAAGCAGTTTGCCTTCATCTGGTCAGATAACTCATCAAATATTGAAAATAGCATGGGAATAAACCACTTCTACCTATGTTTTATCACCTCTACCAGTTTGAAGACTGATGATGGTTAAAGTTTAGTTATTTTGGGTAAAGTGTAAGGCTGTACATGTGGATGTAGGATTGTCTTTGGTCTATGTATGGTAAGTATATTATTGACATCAGATGTTTGCCTCCACATCCACATCTACAGTGAAGGTATTATCCACATTGCTGTCCACATCTGTATTTTGAAATCACAAAAGATCTACACCAATATTTGTAACTGGATTATGAGACAACTAAAGCTCTTTCCATATGAAAGAAACACAGAGGTTAGGCATTTGTGTGTGTGTACATGTATATATGTATTTATGTATGTGTTTAGTAGTAATGATAAGAAATTGTTTCTTGATATGGTAGTTGTATTGAAAATGCATAATGGTTTTGGCTTAACACTAAGGTTAATCTAGAGAAAGACTAACTGTATGTGTTTGTGTGTGTGTGTGTGTGTGTGTGTGTGTGTGTGTGTGTGTGTGTGTGTGTGTGTGTGTGTGTGTATTTACTTAGTTACCTAGTTGTATTGTACGGGGTTTGAGTGGGACTCATAGTGTCCTGTCTCCATGTCTCCATTTATTTGATTTTTCCTTAAAGTTATGCACATTATGTGCTGTAACAACTTATTATTCAATGCATTCCACTTCTCCACTGTTCTGTGTGGAAAACTATTTTCCAATATCCTTCACATCTTGCCTCATCCTGATACTCTTTACATGTCCTCTTGTCCTATTATCTTCTGTCACCAGCACAAGGTCTTACTTGTCTATCTGTTCAATGACATTGACTATCTTGTACATTGTTATTAGGTCCCCTCAATCTCTTCTATCATGTAAGGTTGGCAGTCTCATTTCCTTCAATTGTTCTTCATATGTTAGGTCCTTTAGTTCCGGCACCATTTTTGTAGCAATCTTCTGTATCCTTTCTAATCTTCTTATATCCTTTATAGAACTCGGACACCACATCACTGCTGCATATTCCAGCTTTGAACGTATCATGCTTGTGATTATTTTTTTTTCATCATATCTTTTGTTCATGTATTGAAAAGCCACTCTTATTTTAGTCAACATTTTATATGATAATCCAAATATCTTGCTTATGTGTTTCTCAGGGCACAGGTTTTCCTGTATAATCACTCCCAAATCTTTTTCCTCTTTAGTCTTCATTATTTCTTCCTCTCCCATCAAGTAGTTCTATACATGTCTTCTTTTGCTCTTTCCTAGTTCCATTATGTGACATTTCTTGGCATTAAACTCCAGTTTCCACTTCTTACTCCAATCATACATTTTGCTAATATCTTCCTGTAACAACAAACTGTCCTCCCTGGTTTGGTAACTCTTAGCAACTTTGCATCATCAGTAAATAGATTATTATAACTGTTCACCCCAATGTGAATGTCGTTTACATAAATCTGAAAAATAATGGGGTCTAACACTGACCCTTGTGGCACTCTGCTTGTTACTTTAAGGTGGTAATTCGTTAATTTGGTAAAAAAAAATTGAAAAATTGGAAACTTGGTACTTGGGTTCGTCTCTGGAGAGGGAAGCCATGGCCGAAGTTGCCAGGCGCATAACGCACTGCTTACCTGGTAATGGCGGGTTTAAAGGGCCGGCCCTTTAAATACCCAAGCGTGCATACGCCCCTTTTTCTTCTAGTCTTTGTTTTGCTTGTATTTATTTCCTTTTTTGAGCTGTTTTATTTTTTTTTGCATGATGTACGATAGTTTAGTATCAGGCAGTGAGGGTGAGGAAGACGCTACTCCCTCAGTACCAATCGATACAGCCTTAGGGAGTGCGCGTCCGTGCAGCCTACCTGTTGATCGTATTTTACACGTGTTGGGTTCCCAAATTGTGACAATGCCACGTGTAAGGCCATGATGTAACATGGCCTGAAACTATCTAAACAGCCACTACCAGCCTCCAAGCAGTTGTCAAGGGATTATGTAAGTACATATCTGAGTTTGGTACATATTGGAGTGAGTTATTTTTTTTTTTTTTTTTATACCATGTGGGCTTTTCACGGGAATTTATGGGCTAAAGGGGATACTTTTTAGGGTACCTCCTATCTTAAAGCCCACCCGCTAGGAAACCATTGCCCCGAGTGAGGAAGCGAGTTATGTGGGGGTTTTGAAGATGTTCACAGAAAAATGCATTTTTCTCGACTTTCAGTTTTTCAGCATATACTGTTGAATAACTTTTCAGTAATTGGTCAATTTCAAAATTTTTGCAGCAAAATGATCAACAACCTCATCTTAACAAATGCAAGCATGATAATGCATGAACTCACTCAAATAAATTTACAACAGGCTTATAAACTCAAATTTTTTATGAAAAAAAAAGGTAACAATTTGGCGTGTAATGAAATTGTTATAACATAGGTTATGTGTATGCCGATGCTTACATTTATTTGTTGTTATGTATATTACATGTGGTTAAGAGGAAATTGCCACACTGTTATTAGTTTTGATTTTATAATGGTATTTTGAATTATTTTCTTATCGCCGAAAAAATATTTATTGCAAAAAACTACGCCACATTTGTGTACCAAATTAACACTGAAGACGTACACCATAAACGTACACCTTGTGTATAAATATTATTGAATTCGGTGAAAAAATAGCAATGGGAGAGCCAAAAAACCAATATTGATATCGAGTCATCGAATTACCACCTTAATCCAAGATGAGTATGTATCTGTGATCACAATTTTCATCTCCTTATCCTTAAAAAATCTCTTGTCCATTCTAGCAAAGTTCCTCACAATTTTCCTGTGATCTCTAGTTTCCAAAATAGTCTTCCATGAGGGACTTTATCAAAAGCTGTTTTCCAGTCCTACAATGCCTCTCAAGTAGGAGCTTAATAAGTTTGATACACATGACCGTCCTGTCCTGAACTCAAATTGTTTGTTTGATATGACTTGTTCCTCTTTTAGATATTTAACCAATTTTTCTTTGATAATTATTACAGACAACATCCCCAAAACACTTGTAAGTGACACTGGTCTGTAGTTTAGTGGTTCAGTTACCTTTCCTCCTATGAATATTGGTATTACGTTGGCTCTCTTCCATTCTAGTGGAACTTTCCCTTTATCTATTGAACTTGTAATTTTGTCCTAAATTAGATCTGGTAGTTACTCGTTACATTCTTTTAACACCCAGCCTGATGCCCCATCTGGGCCCATTGCTTTTCTGACATCCAACTTATCCAATAATCTTCCAATATCCTCCTTGTGCACTGTGATTTCCTGTAATCCTTGGCAATGCAATGTCCTGTTAGGTTCTGTGAAATCTTCTTCTGCAGTGAACACCATTTTGAAGATCTCACTCATTATTTCACACATTTCTTTCCGTAATTGGTATGTCTTCCCTCCTTTAATTATTGTTTCTATTGATTCCTTGTTCTTCACATTACCATTTATAAACTTTGCTTTTATTCACCATATCTTTCTCAAAGTTTCTTTCTTCCTCTCTCCTTACTCTAATATATTCATTTTTGCATCCCTATACTGCTATCTGTTATTGTCATTACTCTGTTCTATGAGTTTCTTCTAAGCTTTATCATTTGCCTTTTTAGCTTCTATGCATCTAGCATTGTACCAAGTGTGTATTTTTTTCTTAGCTCTATAAAAAAGTACATATTTTTTTTATCCTTCATTATATTTCTGTAAGAATATTTTATATTTCCCTTGTACAGGCAACCCCCCCTTAACGAAGGGGTTACGTTCCTAAAAAACCCTACGTTAAGTGAACCAATTATAACAAGTTTAACCCCTGACTTGAACTTCTATTGAATGTAAACAAAAAGTACATATTTTTTTTCTCCTTCATTATATTTCTGTAAGAATATTTTATATTTCCCTTGTACAGGCAACCCCCGCTTAACAAAGGGGTTACGTTCTTAAAAAACCCTTCGTTAAGCAAACCGATTATAACAAGTTTAATCCCTGACTTGAACTTCCATTGAGAGTAAACAGCGAGAGTGCATCATAGTGAAAGATTTAATGAAAGTAAAAATTATGAAGTTAAACATGTAGGCAGTTTAATTTGAGTCATTATAATGTACAGTAATGTATGTATGTACGTAACTTTATAATGTTGATGATCTTAAATTTATGAAGGGAGGGAGAGTGAAACCGGAAAGACACTAACCGGAAACCTGTGGAATGTAAACAAAGGGCGCATCATTGTATCACGTACAAAACTTATGTACCACATTTCCACATGGCTTTCCATTTTATCCATTGTAGAATCACGAATTCAGGTGGTTCTTTTAACTTGCAAGGAAGATACGGTCTCACCAGCCTTCTTAATAGAGTCTGCTGACTTGAAAATAGTAGAGACAGTAGATGGAGTCAAGATGGTGGCAAGCAATTCTATTAGTTTTCTCACCTCTCGTGTCTGTGAATAATATCCAGCTTCACTTCGAGAGTAAGAGACTTTCTGGTCTTCTTAGCAACGGTAGGCGACATTGCAGGGTGTTTTGGTGGTAAGTTGAGCGAGGGAAGACGAGCTGCTGCTGACGCTGTTATTATTTTGAACAGGGCGAGTGAGTGGTGTGTGTGTTGTCCAAAAGAGGCGCTGGTGTATTGAAAAGCCTGTCGGCTTGTGTGATATGGCGGGGCTTTCAAACTTGGAAAAATTTACCTGGATAAAACTTCGTTAAACGAGCAGATGGTAGTAAAATTAAACCTTCGTTGTAGCAAAATTTCGATGTGTGATCCTTCGTTAAGCGGGGATTGCCTGCATTGTCTTTCCATACGTAATATTTCTCCACTCAATATCGGCAAAAAAGATCCTTAATTTTTTCAAAATCTGCTCTTGCATAATTTAATCTCTCCTTTCAAACTTGGAAAAATTTACCTGGATAAAACTTCGTTAAACGAGCAGATGGTAGTAAAATTAAACCTTCGTTGTAGCAAAATTTCGTTGTGTGATCCTTCGTTAAGCGGGGATTGCCTGTATTGTCTTTCCGTACGTAATGTTTCTCCACTCAATATCGGAAAAAAAGATCCTTAATTTTTTCAAAATCTGCTCTTGCATAATTTAATCTCTCCTTTGTAGTCATTTCTGTAACTTATCCCATTCTCCTCTTATATATGCATCTTTAATGTCACATGATCACTTCTTCCCATTGGACTTAGGTATTGTATGATTAGAGGGGGCTCTGTTTTCTTTGTGAATACTAGGTCAAGCAACAATGGTACTTCTTGCTGCCCCCTCCCCCTCTGTACCTTGTTGACTCCTCTACCCACTGATCCATTGTATTAACCATAGTCAACTGTAACACCTTCTTGCTCCACTGTCCAGCA
Source organism: Portunus trituberculatus (assembly GCF_017591435.1). Lineage (NCBI taxonomy): Eukaryota > Metazoa > Arthropoda > Malacostraca > Decapoda > Portunidae > Portunus > Portunus trituberculatus. The sequence continues at coordinate 17,250,703 of NC_059300.1, forward strand.
TCTAACCTGCAGCCTTGCTTTCTAATCTTCCTGCCTTGATTTCTAGTCCTACTTCCCTCCTCTAAGGTAAAGAAAGATCTCACATCTATGTAGTTTGTACCTGAGAACATTTTAAATAACTCTATCATATCCCCTCTTATACATCTCCTCTCAAATGAAAACATGTTTAATTCTTTTAATCTATCTCTATACTCCAGGCGCTTTAATGCTGGTATCATCCTAGTTTCTCTTCTCTGAACTGCTTCTAACATGTTGATATCCTGCCTATAATGGGGTGACCAGGCCAGTATGCAATACTCTAAATGGGTCGTAACATAGGAATTATATAAGCTACGCACCACTTCCTTACTTTTATAACTAACATTTCTATTTATAAAACCCAGGATCCTATTTGCCCTATTTCTTGCTTCTAAACATTGCTTTGAAAATTTCATAGTCCTGTCTATCACTACTCCTAAATCCTTTCCCTCCTCTATTGCCTCTAGCCAACATCCCTCCATCTCTTAGCTAAAGTTTGTGTTGTCTTTACCTAAATGCATAACCTGACACTTTTTAGAATTAAACTCCATCTGCCACCTGTCTGCCCATGCTATCAGCCTGTCCAAGTCTCGTATTCCGTAATTGTCTTTTTCACCCCGTACTGCACATGCTATCTTAGTATCATCTGGAAACTTTGATACTTTGCTACTTATTCCTATATCTAAATCGTTAATGTACACCAAGAAAAGAAGAGGTCCTAGCACTGATCCTTGGGGTACCCCACTGACCACTTCCTTCCACTCAGACATTGCCCCATTTAATACTACTTACTCTCTGTTTCCTATCAGAAATCCATTCACTAATCCAATCAACTAACCTACCCCCTATCCCATGTAGTCTCAATTTGTACACTAGCCTCCTATGCGGTACCTTATCAAACGCCTTGCTAAAATCTAGATATATAACATCTATGCTATTTCCATCATCTAACTCCTTGGTAATATATTCTAAGATATCGAGCAAATTTGTAGGAAAGGACTTCCCTGATCTAAAGCCATGTTGGGTATCTCTAATTAATCTATTCTCATTTAAATGCTCCCAAATACTACCCTTAATGATTTTCTCTAGTATCTTACATACTATACTAGTTAAACTGATCGGTCTATAATTATTTGCATCATCCTTCCTACCTTTTTTAAATATTGGTGTAACATTAACTAACTTCCAGTCCTGAGGTATCTCAGCAAACCTAAGTGATCTTTCAAAGATTAACTTAAGTGCTTCAGAAATACTGTCTACACCCTCCCTAAGTACTCTGGCATGTAGCTCATCAGGACCACTAGCTTTCCTATCGTCTAGCTCAAGAATAAATTTCCTAATAATTCCCGGTTTTATATCAGTATTTTCTAAAGCTCTTAAACTACTCGTCGCACTGTTTGTAACAGAATTTCCTATTCTTTCCCTAGTAAATACTGAAGAAAATTGTTCATTTAATAATTCTACTATGTCTTCATTTTGATGCACTACTACACCATCTTTTCTGACTGGTCCAATCCTATCCTTATTTCTTTTATCACTGACCTTGTAATAACTATATAATTTTTTGGGATCTTTACTCCCAGCTCTAGCTAGTTTTATCTTTGCCTGCCTTTTACTTTTTTTATAACCTTACTCAAATCATCCCTGACCTGTCTGTACCTAATCAAATCTACATTTTCCCCACTTTTCTGCAACTCTCTCTCTATATGCCCTCTTCTTCTCTCTGATCTGTCTACCTATCTCGTGAGTCCACCATAATGGCTTCCTGTTTCTCTGCCTTATATCTTTGTAAGGGATACACTGCATCACTATACATACCCTTTACTACAACTTTAAAAATATCCCACATCTCCTGTGCAGTTTTATTTCCAAAACTATCTTCCCAGTTTACCTCTCCTAATAACTGACGTAACCTACTATAATTGCCTTTCTGATAGTTTGGGACTCTAGTCTTATTCACTATATTATCCCTACTGGAATTAATGATAAATCTAATTATATGATGGTCATTGTTTGCTAAAGTCTCTCCTACCTCAACTTCCTTTAAACAATGCTCAATATTTGTTAGTACTGTCTAAAACCTTCCTCCCCCTAGTAGGTTTATCTACTATCTGCACTAAATAGTTATCCTGAAAACTTTCCATACACTTATTTTCACTAGCATCTCCTACCATCCTCTCCCAGTTTGCTGACTTAAGATTAAAATCCCCTAAGATAATTGTCTGACTAGTACACCCCCTATTTATCTCATCTACCATAAGGTTGTCTACATTTGCTGACTGGTTAGGTGATCTGTAAAAAGCTCCTACTCTAATAACCTTACTTTTGTTTACTCTAACATCCAGCCATAAGGACTCTACTCTGTTATCTACCTTAATACCATTAACCTGACTGGAAATGAAGGATTTTTACATAAATAACTACTCCTCCACCTATCCTACCAATTCTCTGGTGTAAATACATAATGTATCCATCTACTTCATATTCTTTCCTATTTTCCCTAAACTTTTCCTCCTTTACCCATGCCTCTGTGACACATACAACATATAAGTCCTCCTCAACTATATAACTAGATAACTCGTCCTTCTTGTTCCTAAGACTCCTGGCATTTACATAAAAACATTTAAGTCCTGCTACCTTCCTAGATGCTGTCTCCTTATTTGGAATCCTAATCTTATTCTCTCCTATTTGCACCTGGAAATCTTTCCTAATCTTTTCACTATCTCTGTTTATCCTATCTAATTTATGCCTAACATCTTTCTTCTGGAATGCATTTGTTACCTCACCCCCTACACTCCATCCCAACTCCCCCCTCCAGACATCCACTCAGCACATCCACACCCTTCCTACTCAGATGCACACCATCCCTAGCATACAAATCCCTTTGCCCATAGAACCTATCCCATACATCCACACTGACACCCACATCCTTACACACACCGTCGCCGTCGCTAAGAGAGGACGGCTTGTCTCCGGCTGCGGACGGGAAGAAGTGAAAATACCTATGGTGTTACTGGGCCCGGGTACCTCTGAGTTAGTGTCCTGTTGATGTCCTACTGTCACATAGTGTTGAAAGTGAGGGATATGGAGAGTGGTCCCTGAGAGGAGAGTGTGGGCGGTGATTGTTTTGGCCGTAATCAGCTGACGATAGCAAACATGGCGGCTACTCCTAGGCAACCCAAAGATTTTTAAGGTTTTGTAACTACTCCAAGAGGACTGGAGAAATTAGATATGGATGCAAGAATCCAGGCACTGGAAAGTAAGTTCCTAAACATTTTGTCCATAGAAGAAAAAATGGATAGAGTTATAGCCGAGAATGATTCATTCAAAAACGAGATCTATTTGTTAATGAAAGTGAATAAAGAGCTATTGAAGGAAAAAGTAGAGATGGAGAAGGAAAACCAACAACTAAGGAAACAATGTGAAGAGATGAAGGCTAAACTCCTAGAAATGGAGATGAAAATATCCGAAGGGGACTTGAGGAAGGAGGAATGCCTTAATCTAATTGATGCCAGGATGAAAGAAGTGAACCATGAACATCAGGAGGTACAAAGGTCCTTTAGGGAGATAGTGAAAAAGCAGGAAGAGGAAAATAAAGTGATTATGCAGAGTGAAATGGTAAAGGCACTAAAGGAAAATGAGTATGTGGTGAAAGATATTGCTGAAAAGAAAAATGTGTAATCATAACAGGATTGAGGGAGGAAACTAACAGAAACTGGCAGGATAGGAGAAATAAGAAAAATGACAGGATTAAGTCTTTACTGAATAAGATCTCTGTGGAGGAAGAGGACCTATATACTGAGATAGAAGAAAGTGTGAGATTGGGAGCTTTTGAGGAAGGCAAGAATAGACCATTAAAATTGAAATTAAAGTCTCAGGTGGCAGCTGAGGCCTTGTTGAGGAGGGCTTGGAAACTTAAGGACTCTGAGGAAACCAAAACAATTTACATAAGAAGAAATATGTCACAGGATGAGCGAATGAAAATGAAAGAGCTTGTAACTGAAGTGAAAGAGAGGAATGAGGAAAGAACAGAGGAGGAAAAAACCAAGTTTTTTTGGAGGATGAGAAATGGGAGGCTAAAGAAGTGGTGGATAAAACAGGCAGAATAGACATTACATGGAAGAAAGAGACTAGGAATGGAATACAAGTGACTTACATGAATATAGATGGATTTCTGTCTAAGAGGCTAGAATGTATGGATTACCTAAGAAATAACGAACCGAACATAATGTGTATAGTGGAAACAAAGCTAAGGCCCGAAATAAAGCTAGACTGGTTTGTTGTAAAACACTACAAAGTATGGAGAAATGATAGAAAAAATAAAGGAGGTGGTGGTATAATGGTTCTTACTAAGGAAGATCTGATAGTGAAGGAGGTGAACTATAGTAAGAGAAATGAGGAAGTGATAAGTATGCTTATAACAGATGGCAAGAGGGACATTAATATTATAACAGTATACATACCACGCAAAACCAATGCTTGGGAATATGAACAGTACCAAATGGTAATGAGAAATACTCTAGACAGCATGAAGCAAGAACTCATCAGAAAGGATAGAGTGATGATAGTCGGAGACTTTAATTGTAAAGAAATAGTGTGGGAAGACTACGAAGTGGTGAACGGTGGTGAGTGGGCAGAGGAATTGTTAAAGGTAGCAACAAATAACTTGATGACACAGTGGGTGAGATCACCAACAAGGTGCAGGGGACAAGATGTTGCAACAAGGTTGGATTTGGTATTTACCAGGGCATCTCTAAAAGAGGAAATTGAACATAAATGTCCCTTGGGGAGAAGCGATCATGATGTCCTAAGCTTTGAGCTGGATACGGAATTAAGCATGAATAAGATTGTTGAATGCAGGGAGGAAAAATTAAATTATATTAGGGCAAATTATAACCATATAAGGGAGTTCTTTAATGAAATTGACTGGTCTGTGGTATACCAGGAAAGGGATATGCAATTGAAATACGATAAATTTATGGATTTGTATAACTCTGCTGTGAAAAAGTTTGTGCCATATTACAGGAAGAGGACTCTAAATAATAAACAGTGGTTTAATAGAAATTGTGAAGAAGCAAAAAAGAACAAAGAAAAGGCATGGAAGAAACTTAAGAAAAACAGTGATGTATTATCAAGAGAAATTTACAAAACAGCAAGGAATAGATATGTTGAAGTAAGGAGAACAGCACAGAAGGAATATGAACAGAGGGTGGCGGAAAACTGTGATAGTGACCTAAAAATGTTTTACAAATTCATAAATGGAAAACTAAATATAAGGGAGGCAATAGTAAAGATAAAAAACAGGGAAGAAGTATATGAGGATGCTGGAGATATAGCTGAAATTTTGAATGACAACTTTTGAAAAGTGTTTACAAAGGAGGAGCATTTTATGGGAGGAAGACCTACGGAAATAAAGCAAATGCAGGACATCATGGTTACTAAGGAAGATGTAAAGAAAATTATAAGCAATCTGGATATTAATAAATCAATGGGGCCTGATGGCATATCTGGGAGGTTGCTAAATGAATGTAAGGATCAGTTGTTGAACCCCGTATTTGATATTGTGGAAACCTCCATACGAACAGGATTAATCCCGAAAGAGTGGAAAAGAGCTGACATTGTGCCTATATATAAGAATGGTAGTAGAATGAAACCACTAAATTATAGACCAGTATCGTTGACTAGTATATTGTGCAAGGTATGTGAAGAAGTAATTAAAGCTAAGTGGAGTGAGTATCTAGAAAGTGAAAACATTCTGAGTGAAAGACAGTTTGGTTTGAGAAAAGGAAGATCGTGTGTATCCAATTTATTATGTTTTTATTCAAGAGTGACTGACATACTACAACATAGAGAGGGATGGGTGGATGCTATCTACCTGGACTTGAGAAAGGCCTTTGATAAAGTACCACACAATAGACTGATGTGGAAACTAAAGAAGATTGGAGGAGTAAATGATAAACTAGCAAAATGGATGGAAAATTACTTAATGGGAAGAGAAATGAGAACAGTGGTGAGAGGAAGGAAGTCCGAGTGGAAGAAGGTAACCAGTGGAGTTCCACAAGGGTCAGTGCTTGGTCCCATCATGTTTTTGATTTATGTTAATGATATGCCAGTAGGAATTGACAGTTACATGAACATGTTTGCGGACGATACTAAAATTATGAGGAGAGTAAAGAATGTGGAAGATTGTAACAAGTTACAGGAAGATCTTGATAAAATATATGAGTGGAGTAAGGAGTGGCAGATGGAATTTAATATAGACAAGACCCATGTTATGAAAATGGGAAGAAGTAGATACAGACCAAACTGGGATTACAGGCTGGGTGATGAGAAAATTAAAGAGACCAATGAGGAGAAAGACTTAGGAGTAACCGTGCAAAACACTTTGTCACCGGAGAAACACCTTAACAAGATTTTTGGGAAAACATATAACATGCTTCAAAATATTGGCCTTGCGTTCCACTACCTAGATGAAGGAATGATGAAGAAGATATTATGTACCTTAATAAGACCCCAGTTAGAATATGCAGCTTATGTCTGGTCACCGTATATGAAGAAAAATGTGAAGAAGGTAGAAAGGGTACAAAGGCTGGCAACAAGGATGGTACCAGGACTCAGGGAGTTAGACTGAGGAAGCTGGGGCTGACCACATTAGAAGAGAGAAGAACAAGAGGAGACATGATAACTATATATAAATTAGTGAACAAGATTGACATACTGGACAGAGAGTTGATAAAGGTGACCACAAGTAATTATCTCCGAGCACATGGAAAAAAGCTAATAAAAGACATCTGTCTAAATGACGTGAGAAAATACAGTTTCCCGCATCGTAGCATTGATAAGTGGAATAAACTGAGCAGTGATGTCGTTGATGCGGTGTGTGTCAATCAGATGAAAGAGAGATTTGACAGGAATGGACAAGGAGACAGGACACAGAGAGCTTAGCTCGGGCCCTGTGATACTCAAATAGGTAAATAGGTAAATACATCCCTTTTACCCGATCATTCACACCAATGGCCCTAGACAACCATTTCCTGCTAACCTACACACGAGGCAAGATTCTTGACACTACACACCTCCTACCACTCTCCCTTATTTTGCCTAACATTTCCCGAAATCTTGCCACTAACTCCTCCGACCCACCTGCTCTGACATCGTTCCCACCTACGTGCAAAACTACTACACCCTCCCTCTCCATCCCCCCAACTCTCTTCTGCACCTCCTCACTCACTGCCTTCACACCTGCACCAGGCATACACACGTTCGTCCTCCTATCCCTGTCTTTCCCACAGAAAGTGCTATCTAAGTACTTAACCTGAGAGTCACCCACCACACACACCTGAGGTGTGATAGGCACAACCCTCCTCCTCCTCTCCTCTACCCCCTTCTCTCTCCTTTCACTCACCACTACCACCTCATTCACTCCACTCTCACTCTCCCCCTCCCCCTCCCCCTCCAACAAACCGAACCTATTTTCACACTCAACAGGTTTAGTCCTATCCTCCCTAACTGCCTCCACTTTCCTTCCCCTCGCAACCTGCCATCTCTGCCCATCCTGACTACTATCTTTCCCAGTCTGGCTCGCCTGCTCCCTCTTCCCCACTCTGCTCTTCCCGACAGAGAGCCAAGCCACCCTGTCGCCCTAAGAAGGTCCAACCTTCGGCCTAACACTGATCTCCTGCCTAATTTTTTCCACTGCCTTCTCAAGCCTCTTAACCTCCTCCTTCAACTCAAAGATGAGAACTTCGTTCGCACTTTTCCCCTCACTTAGCTTTCTCATTTCCTCTCGCAATTCTCGGTGCTCAAGAGAAAGAACTAAATTCTTGCTCTTGAGCCTACACACCATACACTCAGAAAAGTCAACGACCTTCCTGTCATGCCCACACATCTCACACACAACAAACTCGCCCAATCCCACCTCAACACTCTCTTTCACGCACTCAATCACACTCTGATATACCTCAGTAGCTACTGCCATACTAATTTACAATCTGTTAACTCACAAGAACACTATACGTAGCTAACAAACAAATAAAAATACTTGGTGACGGCGGGGTGGGGGAACCGCGGTGGTGGGGGGCCTAAGTGAGGTCAACTAATCCTCTTTCAAGGTCAACTTGACGGTTACAGGCCTAGTTTCCTCGCTCTACCAAAAAACTTAACTCACAAACACTGATTCTAACCACTATTTCACTCTTAATCTAACACTTGCAGTACACACTATCACTTCACTAACACTCAAAAGCACCACACACAGACACCAAGCACAAACACCACTCGCTAACTTCATTAGTGAACACAGTTTTGAAACTCATTCATTATTTCACTCATTTCCTTTGCTGTTTGGTATGTCTTCCCTCCTTTAATTAATTTTTCTATTGTTTTCTTATTTTTTTATCTTACCATTTATGAATTTGTAGAAAAGCTTGGGTTCATCTTTGCTTTTTCACACCACATCTTTCTCAAAGTTTCTTTCTTCCTCTCTCCTTACTCTAATATATTAATTTCTCGCATCCTTATTCTGCTGCCTGTTTTTTCAATTCTCTGCTTTTTTAGTTTTTTCCGAGCCTTATCTTTTTCCCTTGTAGCTTCTATACATCTGGCATTGTACCAAGCATGTATACTTATTTCTTCACTCCATCATTATATTTCTGTAGGAATATTTCATATCTCCTCTGTATTGTCATAATGTTCCTTCATTCAAAATCAGCAAAAAATTTTCCCAACTTTTCAAAATCTGCTCTTGCAAAATTTATTTTATTTATTTTTTTTTTTTTTTTGTAATATTCTCTGTATCTTATCCTGTCTTCTCCATGCATTTCCAACACTAATGTTACATGATCACTTCTTCCCATTGGACTAAGGTATTGTATGCTGGGAGGGGGCTCTGGCTTCTTTGTGAATACTAGGTCAAACAATGATGGTTCTTCTTCCCCACTGTACCATGTTGACTCTTTCACCCACTGATCCAGTGTATTTACCATAGTCAAATGTAACACCTCCTCACTCCATGATCCAGCATTACCCATTACTTTCATCTCTCTCCAGTTTACTCTTCTACTGTTAAAATCTCCTTCTATAGTAAAACTAAATTGTACTGACCTATAGGGTGAGTCCGATAATCTGTGTGATGTTGTCATATCTTTCATTACTTCAGAGAAAACAGAATAACTGTTCTTTATTCAATTTAATGCATGACTTTGCTAATAAATACATATACAAAAAAGAAAGATGGAGGGGGATCAAGACATGAAGATACCACAGGTGAATTACGTACAGTATAGGTGCTACATTATAGAAGTGAAAATGAGGCTGATGATTTACCTAATATTTACTGTTATGTCCTCTCAAGATACCAAGCATAATATAATGTGTGGTGAAAAGAAACATAAGATGAGACTTTTATTTCACTTATTGCCCCAAGCTGACTTGTCGAAGTCATCGAATTTCGTTATCATTGCAGAGCGGTTCTTTGTCTGAGAAGTAAACACAGGCTGATAGGGTTGTGGTGCTGTGCTGTATATCTTGTTTGTGCTGGAACAAATCCTCTTCACCATGCCTTCAGATATACCAGCTGCATCTGCTGTCCTCTTCTTCATTAGATTTATGGGTAAAACTGGTCCTCGATTTGCTTTTTCTTTTAAGAAGTATCTATTAATTCTGTAGACAAAGCGTCAGTGTGTCCTTCCATTGTGGCGACTACATGAGAAGTGAGTCCATTTGTACCTGTATGGTGACCTGATTCATCCCCCTTCCCCCAGGGAAAATCGCCTGATCTGATATGCCACATCGACATACATGTACATGAAATTCCTTTATTTGATATGGTATATAACACTTATTTGTATCGTCTGCTATTTTTTTTTTTTTTTTTTTTTACATTACAAGGGCACTGGCCAAGGGAAAACAAAGTGTTGGAAAAAAAAATCCCGCTGGTTGCCAGGCCCTGTTAAGAGGAAAGTAGAAAGAGAAAAACAAAAAATCTAAAAGGAGGGTCCAGTTAACGTAAGAGGTGTCTTGACACTCCTCTTTGAAAGAGTTTAAGTCATAGGCAGGTGGAAATACAGACACAGGTAGAGAGTTCCAGAGTTTACCAGTGTAGGGAATGAAGGAGTGAAGATACTGGTTAACTCTTGCATTAGGAAGATGGACAGAATAGGGATGAGAAGAAGTAGAGAGTCTTGTGCAGCGAGGCCGCAGGAGGGGGAAGGCATGCAGTTAGCAAGTTCAGAAGAGCAGACAGCATGAAAACAGCGGTAGAAGACAGATAAAGATGCAACATTGCGGCGGTGACTTAAAGAATCAAGACAGTCAGTTAGAGGAGAAGAGTTGATAAGACGAAAAGCTTTAGATTCCACCTTGTTTAGTAAAGCTGTGTGTGGATCCCCCAGACATGAGAGCCATACTCCATACACGGGCGGATAAGGCCCTGTACAGAGCAAGCAGCTGGGAGGAGAGAAAATGGACGAAGACGCCACAGGACACCTAACTTCTTGGAAGCTGATTTAGCAAGAGTAGAGATGTGAAATTTCCAGTTTAGATTTTTAGTGAAGGATAGACCGAGTGTGTTTAATGTAGAGGAGAGGGAAGTTGAGTGTTATTGAAGAAGAGAGGATAGTTGTCTGGAAGGTTATGTCGAGTAGATAGTTGTAGAAATTGAGTTTTGAGGCATTGAACAAAACCAGGTTTTCTCTGCCCCAATCAGAAACAAGTGAAAGATCAGAAGTTAGGCGTCCATAGCATCTCGCCTTGAGTCATTTAATTGTTGTTGGGTTGGGCGTCTGTTGAACGCTGTTGAATAATGCAAGGTGGTATCATCAGCATAGGAGTGGATAGGGCATTGAGTCAGATTTAGGAGATCATTGATGAATAATAGAAAGAGAGTGGGTGATAGGACAGAACCCTGTGGAACACCACTGTTGATAGTTTTAGGGAAGAACAGTGACCGTCTACTACAGCAGCAATAGAACGATCGGAAAGGAAACTGGAGATGAAGGTACAGAGAGAAGGATAGAATCCGTAGGAGGGTAGTTTAGAAATTAAAGATTTGTGCCAGACTCTATCGAAGGCTTTCGATATGTCAAGGCCGACAGCAAAGGTTTCACCGAAGTCCCTAAAAGAGGATGACCAAGATTCAGTTAGGAAAGTAAGAAGATCACCAGTAGATCTGCCTTTACGGAAACCATACTGGCAATCAGAGAGAAGGTTGTGAGCTGATAGATGCCTCATTATCTTCCTATTAAGGATAGACTCAAAGGCTTTAGAAAGGCAGGAAATCAAAGCTATAGGGCGGTAGTTAGAAGGATTGGAGTGGTCACCTTTTTTAGGGACAGGTTGAATGTGAGCAAACTTCCAGCAAGAAGGATAAATAGAAGTAGAGAGACACAGATGAAAGAGTTTGACCAGGCAGTGAGCGAGTTCGGAAGCACAGTTTTTGAGAACAACAGGAGGGACTCCATCCGGACCGTAAGCCTTCCGAGAATCAAGGCCAGAGAGGGCCAGGAAAACGTCTTTATAAAGAATTTTAATTTTAGGGATGAAGTAGTCAGAGGGTGGAGGAGTAGGAGGAATATGCCCAGAATCATCCAAAGTTGAGTTGGTAGCAAAGGTTTGAGCGAAGAGTTCAGCTTTAGAAAAGAAGAGACAGCTGTAGAGCCATCTGGATGAAGTAAAGGAGGGAAAGACGAAGAAGTAAAGTTGTTAGAGATATTATTGGCTAGATGCCAGAAATCTCGAGAGGAGTTAGAATTGGAAAGACTTTGACATTTTCTATTGATGAAAGAGTTTTTAGTAAGTTGGAGAATAGATGTAAACAAACAACTGAACTACTTTTCACTGTTAGGCCAGGACAATATATATATATATATATATATATATATATATATATATATATATATATATATATATATATATATATATACATACAGTAGAGCCTCAACTTTCGCGCCTAATTGGTGCCAAAAAATCGGCTCGAAAGTGAAAACCGTGAAAGTGGGGGCATTGACTTTATGGAAAAAATAATAATCGGTTCTGGAGCTATCCAAAAAATACTTATATCTCCATATAAATCTGACAAAGAAATACATTCTATTATGAAATACAATTGTACATCAAATAAAAACACCTTACACTGTATGAATTTAGTAATACTTACCAAATATATAAGTATGAGGTGCTTGATGTATGGTTATGGTGGCCACCTACTGGGGCCCACTGCTGCTGCAGCTGATGCTGCTGCCGCCACCGCCGCCACCAACACTGTCTCCGCCATTCTGCATTTCTTCCTCTTCCAGTCTCTGACGTAACAATTCCACTTTGTGTTGCCTTTCCACATCTGCCATTTGTTCTCGAATAAATCCAGGGAAATCTTCATCCATGTTGAGCTCAGCATCTGGTTCTGCTCCCTCATCAGCTTCCCCTTCTGCTTCCAAAAGACCCTCTGCCACTTCCCTTGGCCTTTGGAGGTAGTGGGTGATTAATGCCTGTTGCCCTTCATAAACTTTTTTATTAAAAAGTTCCCCAAAGGTATCAGTGATGTTTTTTAAGCTAGCCAAGATTTTCTGTTTGTGTTCAAAGGCTAAGGGCTCTATCTGTTCAGTCAAGGACACAAAGTTAAGTAACAATGATGACAGTACGGCAGTTGATGGTGAACGATCTTGCTGAAGTTGTTGTTGTTGTTGTTCAGGTTGCTCGATATGGTCCCCTTCCATGTTGTCCTCCTCCAGTAGGTCTTCAATATTATTTTCTTGGTTGTAGTCGGCTAACTCCAGCATTTCCTCCCTTGTAACATCGGCAAACCCTGGGCCTCTAACCTGCCGTACCACCTCGACCGTCTCTGCCAACAACTGCTCGGTCTGCTGCCTGTCTCCTTGGGCAGCGATCATCTGTGGGAGTAGCGGTTTCCATGCATGTTTTAGGGTGGCGATTGTGAGAGTTTCCCAAGCCTTAGCAAAAGCCTCAACTGCCAGCCGGATGTTAAACTGGCTCCAGAATTGTTTTATTGTGACTGTGTCAGATGATGTAGAGGTGCTAGCAAGGTCATCACAGTCACTTTTGCGGTCTGAGGACAGTGATGAAGTTGCATGATCATCTGTTTCAAGGTCCTGAAGTTCCGCCTGGCTGTCTGTTGCCTTTCTTATTCTCCCGTGCACGTCTTGATAAAACAGTAATTTAGTGTTGGCAATTACTTCCTGGTCCATGGGCTGAATTCTTGATGTTGTATTTGGGGGCATAAAAACTACTTGTACCAATGGATGGTGGCCTACAAGGAAACGTGCATGCCCATGAACAACAACACACAGAAATCCAAATTGTTAGCCTGGCAGTGCGCTTTTGCCTCCGGCACGAAACAATTATGAAACCAGTCCAGTGATAAAGCAGAGGTCATGTACCCCTTGGCATTTGACCTCCATATGTAGCCCTTAAGTTTGTCCATGTTTGCATTTTTGTAGGGGCGAGGGCACTTAGAGTGATACAGAATTAGGGGTTTCATTCTGTGTGTTCCATCGGCATTAGCAGTTAGCAGTGCAGTAAATCGGTCTTTGGCCATTTTTACTCCACGAGCTTGCTTTTCAGAGACAGAAATAAACGTGGACTTTGGTGATCTTTTCCAGTATACGCCAGTTTCATCAGCGTTATATATTTGCACCAAGGAATAGTTGCCATCTTTTATCAGTTGTTGGGCTACTGCAGGGAAGCTAGAGGCAGCAGATTCGTCTGCAGACTGGGCCTCACCCTGATAAACAGTATATTTTACCTTCACCCTATTCTTAAAACGATGAAGCCAACCACGGGATGCAGTGAAGGGTGGGGGGTTTTTAAGATTAATTTTCTTGATTACAGCATTGTACAGAACACGGGCTTGGTCCTGAATCTGGGGCCCAGTTACGCTAGCACCTTCATCATTTCGTCGATTTATCCACCTCAATAGATAATGTTCTAAAATTATCATCACCTTGTTATAATAAATAACAGTTTTCACACTTCTCTCACCCCCAGAATGGTTCCCCACACCACTAGGGGTAAAATATTTCTTTGCTAGAGCCAGATTTTTCTTGATTTCACTATTCTGCTTCCTCATACTACACACTAGATTCGGGGACATTGTACATATGACAAATCTGCACGTTTCTAGCACCTTAGTCAATCTGCTGCATTATTTTAGTTTTCATTTCATTATCATACTGCCGCTTTTTCACACCAACTTTGTACTCACGCCTTTTAACTTTCCCTCCTAATTTTGAAGGTCTTGGGCTCTTGCTTTCTTTGCTGGTATCACTAGGGGCGCCCCCCGCACCACCAGATGCACATGTGGCCATAGTTCATGAGAATTCGCCTCTGTAGCAGGTAACCAGAAGAGTCAAGGTAGCACGACCATAAAAACAGGTATGAACACAATGGCGGGAAGTGGTAGACTGTGACGAAAACACCGTGACGTCATCCAAGATGGCGGAAAATAGTTGCCGCTCAGCTTGCAGGTAGAGAGGGAAGTTTAAATATCGCCGGACACAAGATACCGCGAAACAGAGAATCGCGAAAGTGGTTGTCGCGAAAGTTGGGGCTCTACTGTATATATATATATATATATATATATATATATATATATATATATATATATATATATATATATATATATATATACAGGCAACCCCCGCTTAACGAAGCTTCACACAACAAAGGTTTCATTTTACTATCATCTGCCCATTTAATGAACACCAAACTCGCTTTAACAAAGTTTTATCCAAGTAATTTTTTCCAAGTTTGAAAGCCCCGCCATATCACACAAGCTGACAAGCTTTTGAATACACCAGGAGCTGCCGATACTAAGGCCTGCCTCAGGAGAAATCCTGGGACACCTGTGGAATCAATATCAAGATCAAGCCTCTCATAGACAACACGCGCACCACTCACTCCCCTGCTCAAAACAATAACAGCATCAGCAACAGCTCTGTCTTCCCTTGCTCAACTTACCACCAAAATGCCCTGCAATGTGGCCTAGCATTCCTAAGAAGACCAGGAAGTTTCTTACTCTCAAACTGAAGCTGGATATTATTCACAGACACGAGAGGCGAGAAAACTATAACATTGCTCGCCACCATCTTGCCTCCATTTACTGTCTACTATTTTCAATTCAGCAGACTATATTAAGAAGGCTGGCAAGACCGTATCTTCCTTGCAAGCTAAAAGAACCACCTGAACTCGTAACTCTACAATTGATAAAATGGAAAGCCTTGTGGAAATGAGGTACATAAGTTTTGTATGTGATACAATGATGCGCCCTTTGTTTACATTCCACAGGTTGCCGGTTAGTGTCTTTCCCGTTTCACTCTCCCTCCCTTCACAAATAAAAGATCATCAACATTATAAAGTTACGTACATACATACATTAGTCTTTCCCGTTTCACTCTCCCTCCCCTCATAAATTTAAGATCATCAACATTATAAAGTTACGTATATACATACATTAGTGTACATTATAATTGCTTAAATTAAACTGTCTAAATGTTTAACTTCATAATTTTTACGTTCATTAAACCTTTGCATGGCGTTTTGGTGGTAAGTTGAGCGAGGGAAGACAAGCTGCTGCTGACGCTGTTATTGTTTTGAACTAGGGGAGTAAGTGGTGTGTGTGTTGTCCACGAGAGGTGCTGGTGTATTCAAAAGCCTGTCAGCTTGCATGATACTGCAGTGCTTTCAAACTTGAAAAAAATTACTGATAAAACTTCGCTAAAGCGAGTTTGGTGTTCGTTAAACGAGCAGATGGTAGTAAGCTCAAGCTCTACCTCAATTTCCAGGATGACACAATGATGTATATATCTCTTCCAGCAAAACTGAGTTAGAGTTAGTAACCATTGAACATACATGTGAGAGGATTTCACAAGGACTATTTTCAGAGCCAGGCTGATATTTGATATCATATGAGTATTCAGAGAGCTCTAGGTGTCATCTCAGTATTTTGTCATTCTTAATTTTTGATGAGTGATTAGAACTAAACATAAATCAAATAACCTTTTGGTCTGTAATTATAGTGAATCTACAGTCAATAATGAATAGTTTCCACTTTAGTATGGCTTCTATGATTGCTGCAGCCTCTCGACAGCAGGCTGTAGTCTTTCAGAGCTGATCAAAGTCCTAGAAAAGAAAACTACAGGTTGACCAAACTGGGAAAGGGTGGCATCAGTCTCTATTTGTAGTGGCAAGGTCTCATTGAAAGCTGCCAGAGAGGTCTTACAGATATCATCCTTTAGTGCTTCAAAGCATTGAACAGCCGCAGAACTGAGAGGAAAAGAAACTTTATGCAGAAGTGATTAAATACGTTTAGAATAGTTCTTGCTTCAAATTGAGTAATACAAGAAGAGTCCTAGAGTTTAAGATAAGACTGGTTAACAGGAATAGGTAGTTCGATGAGGGGCTTGAGGCACTTAGGATCAGGGTGGAGGGAACCATTAAAAATGCTTTATCCAGATAGGTTATTTCCTCTTAACTATACTGACACATCTTATGACTTTCATTCATGATTACATTTCCATATCTCAACTCAAATGCCATCAAAACATGGTCACTTTTACCTAGAGAACTTTCATACAGTAGAATCTCGAATCTCGATCATAATTGGGACCAAAAATACTGATCGAGATTTGAAATATCGAGATGCAAAATTAACTTCTTATAGAGAAAAATGTAATTGGGACCAAAGCTTTGGCAACTAATCTATATTAACTACGTTAACCTTGAATCTGTGAATAATTTTTTTTTTTTTTTTTTTTGCCAATGTCACTGATTTTTTCACTTCATCCTTCTTGCTTTTTAATGCCCGGGGTTTGAATGTCTGGGGGAGGCCGCGGGTGACTGGTACTACACTCAACAAGTTGCCGCTAGGTGGGAGAGCAATCGAAACGATCGCATTGCCATGTTCCATGTTTGTTTTGATACAATAAAATGAAAAATGTAGGACATAACATTCCAGTGGGAGCCCTCCCACTCAGGCATACGAGGCAACGAGGTTCTCGATGCTGCTGCCAAGATGGCCCTGACGGACCATAACATTACCCCTCTCACCCTGCCACTCTCCACCTCCAAACGCCTCATCACCCACACCTGTCAGTCCATATAGAATGAATCCCTCACCCCTGTCTTACAAACCATCTCAATGGGCCAGTACCGCAGTGATTCTTCCCCGCAACCATGGATTGGACGTCGCCCTCACGCGTCTCCGCCTCGGCCACACACGACTCACCGCTCGCCTCCACCGCATGAGCCTTGCCCCAGACCCATACTGCCCTTGGTGCATCAGCATCCCTGAAACTATGAACCACTTCATGCTGGAGTGTCCACGCTTCCACTCACATCGTGTGGTGCTGCAAGAACAACTCCGTGCCCTGGGAGTAACCACATTTGACTTGCCCACCCTGCTTGGGGTGACAGGCATCGACTCGTCACGGCAATCAGCAGTGCTTTGCCTCACTTGTTCCTTCTTCAACAAGACTAACCAACTACAATGCTTGTGAGAACACCACAGGCATCTCTCTAGGGCTCCTAGGATCGTAATAGATCATCGCAGCCCTTAACAACAACAACAAAATGAAAAATAGCGATCGAGATTCGTGTAATTTGGTCGAGATATGTGAATCGTGGGTTTTTGATGGTGCAATCGAGATGCGAAATATTTAGACGAGATTGATCGAGATTCAAGATTCTACTGTACTGCATATTTTCAATAATTTCTGTGTCCTTTGTGAATACCAAATAAAGTCTTGATGGCATGTCACTTCTGCTAAATTTAGTATCATAGCCAACCCGTTGTGTCATCAGGTTTTTCACCACCAGTTTAATAGTGTTATTACTCCAAGAGTTCTCACCCTCCATTATAGTTGCTATAATCTTCCAATTTACATTCTTACTTATAATAAAATAATCTACAATGATCGCACCATTACTATCCATTACTGTCAATTCAAGTCCTTTAGTGTATCTACCAACATTTCTTCATGCTCCTCTTTTTCCCCAAACATTCTTAAGGGACACATACACTCCTATGTAATGTGTGTGTGTGTGTGTGTGTGTGTGTGTGTGTGTGTGTGTGTGTGTGTATTTACCTATTTGTGTATTACAGGGCCCGAGCTAAGCTCTCTGTGTCCTGTCTCCTTGTCCACTCCTGTCATATCTCTCTTTCATCTGTGTGTGTGTGTGTGTGTGTGTGTATTTACCTACCTAGTTGTATTTACCTAGTTGTAATTTTACAGGGCCTGGGCTTTATGCTCGTGTGGCCCCGTATCCATATCTACACTTACCCAATTTTTCTTTAAAACTATGCATACTCGTTGCTGACACCACTTCTTCACTCAAACTGTTCCACGTCTCAATACATCTTTGCGGGAAACTATATTTTTTAACATCTCTCAGACATCTTTCCTTCCTCAGCTTTTTACTATGCGATCTTGTGCTTCAAATGTCATATTCTTATCTCAGGATCAGTTTCTCATTATCCACTTGTCCCATTCCGTTGATCAATTTATAAACTTGTATCAGATCACCTCTCTCCCTTCTCTGTTCCATAGTTGGTAGATCCATAACCTTAAGTCTCTCCTCATATGTCATCCCTTCAAATTCTGGAACCATTCTTTTTTGTAGTCTCTCCAGCTTCCTTATGTGTTTCTTTTTATGGGGGGTCCACACTAATCCTGCATATTCCAATCTGGGTCTTATTATAGTACTTATAAATTTCTTCATCATTTCTTTGTCCATGTAGTGAAATGCTATTCCAATATTCTTTAGGAAATTATATGTCTCTGAAAATTCTATCAATATGGCTTATCAGTTGATTATTTTCTTCCATCGTCACTCACAAATCCTTTTCCTTTTTTACTTTCTCCAGTTCTACTCCATCTCCCATCTTATAGATTCCCACTGGTCATCTTTCACTCTTTCCCATTTCTATGACATGGCTTTTGTCCACATTGAATTCCATCTCCCATTTTTTACTCCATTCCCAGATCTTATTTAGGTCTTCCTGCAGTATTTCACAATCCTCTTTTTGCTTTATAACTCTGTACAGCTTCGCATCATCCACAAACAGATTTATGTAGCTGTTCACTCCTTCTGGCATGTTGTTTATATATATGAGAAAAAGTATTGGTGCCAATACTGACCCCTGCGGCATTCCGCTTTCTACTGCTCTCCACTTGGACTTCATATCTTTAACTACCGTCCTTATTTCTCTCCCCCCCAAATAATTTTCCATCCATCTCAATGTGCTTCCTTTTAAGCCACCCTTCTCCTCTAACTTCCACAGTAACTTTGCATGTGGCACTTTATGTCTATTATCTATGTCTATTTTGATTGCCTCATTTAGTTTTGTTTTAGCCAGGCATACAATATCCGGTTTTTCTTTCTTTATGTAATCTTTTAATTCTAATTTACTTGATAGAACCCCGTCTATGTTAGTATACATCATTTTTAGTTTCTTGCCCTTATCATTTTTAGTTAAACTTGCTCCACTGTTTCCTCTTCCTTCTCTTTTATATACCATTTCCTTATCCAGTCTCCTAGAATTCTCCCAAAAAATGCCTTTTTCTCCTCCACTGTCCATTCATTATTTTTTTCCCTTACAGTTGCTGCCAGTTCGTTGTATCTCTTCCTTTCTTTCTCATTTCTATTTTTCCTTTTATATATATATATATATATATATATATATATATATATATATATATATATATATATATATATATATATATATATATATATATATATATATATATATATATATATATATATATATATATATATATATATATATATATATATATATATATATATATATATATATATATATATATATATATATATATATATATATATATATATATATATATATATATATATATATATATATATATATATATATATATATATATATATATATATATATATATATATATATATATATATATATATATATATATATATATATATATATATATATTGCAGCCTTCTGTTTCTCTGAGTTTTGTTGTTCTATATAATATCTTCTGTTGCGGCTTGTGATTTTAGTAGTATCTTAATTGGCCTCGTTGTTCCATCTTGATAAGGTCCCAATCTGTGTATTTGCTCTACTTCCTCCTCTAGGTTCTGCCTATCTTCATCGTTTAGATTTTTTAGTAGGTCTTTGACTGATTTCATTTCCTCTTTTTCCCTTCTTGGTCTATATTTTACATTTTTTTTTCAGTCCAAATATGATTACACTCATTTTCTTTTCTGCAGTTTCCCTTACTAGGTTTTCTTTTTCCTTAAGGACTCCTATAATTTTGTTTACCATATTCTCATCTCTTTCTTTTAGTTGTTCCTGGATCACCTCGTGAAGATTATCCTTGTCTTTCTTATCTTGGACTCTCCATGCCTGTACTTCCTTCTTAATCACGTCCTGTACTCTTTCCTCTTCTTTGTTAACTAGATTTTTCAGGTCCTCTTTTTCTTTCTCTACTTTACCGAGTCCATCATCCATCTGTTTCTTATATTTGGCTAGTTCTTTTCTCAGTTCTGCATTTTCTACTCTTAGCCTAGCTTCATTTTCTTCCACTTTTTTTTATCCTTTCTTTCAAGATCAGAAACTCTTTCTCCTGTTCATCATTCTCCTTACTTCTCATACTCTCCCTTATCCAATTGTCTAATTTTTTTTCCAGAGTTAAAACTCGCCTATGGAGGGTAGTGCTTGCCTCATCAAAACCTCCGAAGCTTCCCTCTCCCTCATCAACATAATCATTCTCTTCCTGTACTCTTTCTCTATTCTCATACCTGCATATGGGTGTAAACTCTTTCTGACTCATGGTGCCTTTCAATGTAATTCCTGGAGACCATTGCCACACAAGTCACACAATTTGCCCAGGCCTCTGTAAATACAACCTCAGGTAGTGAGATCAGCTGTGTGTGTGTGTGTGTGTGTGTGTGTGTGTGTATTTACCTATTTGTGTATTACAGGGCCCGAGCTAAGCTCTCTGTGTCCTGTCTCCTTGTCCATTCCTGTCATATCTCTCTTTCATCTGATTGACACACTTCGCGTCAACGACATCACTGCTCAGTTTATTCCACTTATCAATGCTACGATGCGGAAAACTGTATTTTTTCACGTCATTTAGACAGATGTCCTTTATTAGCTTTTTTCCATGTCCTCGGAGATGATTACTTGTGGTCACCTTTATCAACTCTCTATCCAGTATGTCAATCTTGTTCACCAATTTATACATAGTTATCATATCTCCTCTTGTTCTTCTCTCTTCTAATGTGGTCAGCCCCAGCTTCCTCAGTCTTTCCTCATAGTCTAACTCCCTGAGTCCTGGTACCATCCTTGTTGCCAGCCTTTGTACCCTTTCTACCTTCTTCACATTTTTCTTCATATGCGGTGACCAGACACATGCTGCATATTCTAGCTGGGGTCTTATTAAGGTACATAATATCTTCTTCATCATTCCTTCATCTAGGTAGTGGAATGCAAGGCCAATATTTTGAAGCATGTTGTATGTTTTCCAAAAAATCTTGTTAATGTGTTTCTCCAGTGACAAAGTGTTTTGCACGGTTACTCCTAAGTCTTTCTCCTCATTGGTCTCTTTAATTTTCTCATCACCCAGCCTGTAATCCCAGTTTGGTCTGTATCTACTTCTTCCCATTTTCATAACATGGGTCTTGTCTATATTAAATTCCATCTGCCACTCTTTACTCCACTCATATATTTTATCAAGATCTTCCTGTAACTTGTTACAATCTTCCACATTCTTTACTCTCCTCATAATTTTAGTATCGTCCGCAAACATGTTCATATAACTGTCAATTCCTACTGGCATATCATTAACATAAATAAAAACATGATGGGACCCAACACTGACCCTTGTGGAACTCCACTGGTTACCTTCTTCCACTCGGACTTCCTTCCTCTCACCACTGTTCTCATTTCTCTTCCCATTAAGTAATTTTCCATCCATTTTGCTAGTTTATCATTTACTCCTCCAGTCATCTTTAGTTTCCACATCAGTCTATTGTGTGGTACTTTATCAAAGGCCTTTCTCAAGTCCAGGTAGATAGCATCCACCCATCCCTCTCTATGTTGTAGTATGTCAGTCACTCTTGAATAAAAACATAATAAATTGGATACACACGATCTTCCTTTTCTGAAACCAAACTGCCTTTCACTCAGAATGTTTTCACTTTCTAGATACTCACTCCACTTAGCTTTAATTACTTCTTCACATACCATGCACAATATACTAGTCAACGATACTGGTCTATAATTTAGCGGTTCCATTCTACTACCATTCTTATATATAGGCACAATGTCAGCTCTTTCCCACTCTTTCGGGACTAATCCTGTTCGTATGGAGGTTTCCACAATATCAAATGTGTGTGTGTGTGTGTGTGTGTGTGTGTGTGTGTGTGTGTGTGTGTGTGTGTGTGTGTGTGTGTCCGTGCATGCATGTGTGTTTTTTTTGTTTTTTTTCCTTCTTTATTTATGTAAGAGGGGAAAGGTGACCAAAACTCTTACCATACAGCCTGGATGTGTTAGCAGGAGTATGCAGGAAGGCTTTCATTTTTAGCTTTGCAATTTTACTTGCCTCCGAGTAATTTCAATTGTCTCAAACAGAAGCTTGTGTTATCAGATTTTTGCATTCTTATAATAGTCCCTAATTTGCACATATGATATCATAAGTTTCTATATACTAATGGATACTTACATTATGCAACCTCAGTGTATATAGGTTTAGATTTTTTTACATAACTTCAACTGTAAATCTGTTATATTATGGAGGAAATTTTTAAATGGTTTTCTTTCTTGCAAATGCAAGTTTCTTTTATCAGCATGGATTAATATCATAGATATATATGTATGTATGTACTTATTGTATGTGTATATTTGCAAAGTTCTTATCTTTACGTATTTTTTCACAGGGCAAAGACTGGTCAACTCATCAGCATATATGTACAAACACTTCATCGCTAGACTCATCTTGAAAGCTCATCAAGAGGAGAAAATTAAAGTGTTATTTGAAGGATGATTTATTACATTCTTTAATCTATAGATTTTGTTCTTCATTAATAATGAAGACATTTGTTTTATGAACGTATGGTCTCATTATTTCTCTTATATCCTTCCATCCATCCATCCCACTGTGCCTAAGATATTTCAGTGCATTATTATTATTTTTTTTTTTTTCAACCCAAATACTTCAGTTTTTCTCCTTACTTTGCAGAATCACCTCACATCTTGATGCAAGCACACTCAGTCTATAAAACCTGCTAAAATTACAAATATATCTGCTTTTTTCTCTTTCTGCTTTCCTCACATAAACACTGAAATTCATAATGAACCATATTTTGAAATCGTCTTTACTAATAAAAACTCTCTTCTTTCATGTACTTAGTTACACTCACACTATTAAGCTAAGACTAAATATGGCAACTCATACACTAGCCTCAGAGTTCTTGTCTGGGGAGGTGACCACAAATGTTCCCAGGTCGAACTACTCTTCTATTATTGACAAGTATCTTGAAACCCTCCTCAAATTTTACTTTATTAAATTATACAACATTCATGGCTTTAGATCTAATTTTCAATCCTTTGAACACTATCTATCCTCTACTAACCCTCACTGAAACACAAATGTGTGAGGCATCTGACAGCATCCTCTTTCTTGCTCCCTCCTACTTTCTCAATCTTCATTTTTAATCCAAAGAGGGATGTTGTATCTAGAGTAAACTCAACTTAACCTGTCCAGTGCCAACACTGTAAATTTGTGGCATCTCCCTAACTTGTGCTCATTTATGGCAACAATATAAAAAAAAGTGTTTATTTGTTAAATGAACTTGACAGAAAATACACTGTGTTTACTTCAAACCTTACCCTAGCCTATGAATGTGTTTGTTGGTGTGCCTCTTTTACTGGGCATTAGTGGCAATCATGTTAGTACCTCTTTAGTCATCGTCAGAAGGAGTCATGGCACACTGCTGTAATTTGAGGGATGAGCAAATTTATTCCGAGTTAATTAAATTGCATCTGGTAATGAGAAAATGTTATCAGACAAGTCTGACGATTCAATAGCTGATAAAGATTAGTGTTATTATTAGCCCCACAACCCTTATCTTTTTATAGCTAAGAGACATTGTTTCTCTGTTGGTAGATTTTAAATTCAGCCTTTGTTTTATATTATTTTTTTTTTTTTTATGGATTTTTTTACCAAGAAAATATTAATATGAAATGACAGCTCACATATATAAATATACAAGAAACACCAGCTTTAGACATTGGATAAAAAAAAAAACATTTCTCTATCTTTTAGTTTTCATTTCATTGAAATCAAGCAAAAATTCACTCCAAAATAGACTTCAGAAAGGGAATAACATATTTTGAGATGGAGGCCAATAGCATTTATCGGTCGATCTCGCACCTGTCATAACACACTAGGAATTTTTTCAGGTATATTATGTGTTTTTATGATTATTTGCAATCTGATTATACAATCAGATGTATTTCTAACCATATCAAGCACTCAGTCCCATCCTCTGGCCTCCCTACATGGAAAGTATTATTTTGTCAAGTGAGAGGTATCAGAGATCCTCTCGCTCCTCATTGTTGCTAGGTTTGATGCTTAGAATGAGAAACCACCAGAGATCATGTCCACATCTTGCTGTGAAAGCCATGGCTGATATCGAGCAAAAAGCAGGATACAGTGGGTAAATAATGTGTGGTGTTATGATCAGCAATTGAAAAGCGGGTCACAAGAGACATCCCTTTAAAACTACACTGACACCAAGGAAGTTAGATAGGAGGAGGTGGCATTTGCCTATCCTGCTGTACTAAAAAAGTGAAGCAAGTGGGAGGAGCTTATGAGGCTGTGGGGGGGGGGAGCTTTTGATTGGCAGATACACAAAACATTGGCCTCTCCTCTGTTAAGCAGTGGAAAATTGCCACTTTCTTTTCCATACTAGATGAAAACTGAGAAAAAGAAAAACTGATGGTTTGACTTATGTAAACTACATTATAGTTTCCTAAATATGTCATGTAGACCCCATTATATACATATCTCCTGGAGAACTGTTTAGTATGTATATATATGATTTTCTTTTTAAGCCTTTCTACATCCTTGATTTTTGTTTGTATATATAAGATTTGTCATTAACAGTAACATAGATGTTTATGACAAGTCAGAGATTAATCTTTATTTATATATATATATATATATATATATATATATATATATATATATATATATATATATATATATATATATATATATATATATATATATATATTTTTTTTTTTAAAGTTTCGTAGTTATTATGGACTGAATACTTCAGTAGGAATTGAGACATTCTTAGGGGGTTATTTTATTTTTTCCTGATGCATACGTCATCATGCATATATTATCAAATGAATACAATGAAACAGAAAACTATGGTATTGGAGAGGGATAAACAAAATGGCTAGAAATATTTTTGGCATGCTTGAGATGTGAGGTGTTGCCACATGCACATCCAACCATTTTCCTGAACTAATAATTCTTGTTTACCTATAGGTATTTGTGATGTAAAAAAAAGTATTTATTTATTACACAAATTATAGTCATGAAATGTGCATGTAAAGTAGAGAATAAAAGATAAGAAAAATGTAAATATAAAATTCCCTTCCTTAGTCTGACATCATGAGCTCTTAGAAGATAAAGTATTCAATAACAAGTATCATATGGTAGCCACACTTCAGCTCAATACAATGGAATGATATATATATATATATATATATATATATATATATATATATATATATATATATATATATATATATATATATATATATATATATATATATATATATATATATATATTTATTTATTTATTTATTTATTTATTTATTTATTTATTAATTAATTAATTTTGTTTACTTATTATTTTTTTTGCAAAAGGAGCAACTGGCCAAGGGCAGCAAAAAATGGAAAAAAAAAGCCCCATTGGGTTGCCAGTCCCCTTTTAAGTTCAAGTGAGTTATCCAAAATGCAGGGACAAATGTCTTGAAAGCTCCCTCTTAAAAGAAGTCAAATAGTAGGAAGATGGAAATATAGAAGCAGGCAGGGAGTTCCGAGTTAACCAGAGAAAGGTATGAATGATTAAGAATACTGGTTAACTCTTGCATTAGAGAGTTGAACAGAATAGGTATGAAAGGAAGAACAAAGCCTTGTGCAGTGAGACTGCAGGAGGAGGAGGCATACAATTAGCAAGGTCAGTAGAGCAGTTAGCATGAAAATAGCGATAAAAGATAGAAAGAGATGCACCATTTTGGCAGTGAGAAAGAGACTGAAGACAGTCAGTCAGAGGAAGGGAGTTGATGAGACGAAAAGCTTTTGAATTCACCCTATCTAATAAAATTGTGAGTGGAACCCCCCCCCAAACATGTGAAGAGTATTCCATACAAGGACGGAAAAGACCCTTATACAGAGTTAGCAGTTGGAGGGGCAAGAAATACTGGTAGAGACGCCACAGAACTGCTAACTTCTTAGAAGCTGTTTTAGCAGGAGATGAGATGTGAAGTTTCCAGTTAAGATTACAAATGAAGGACAGGCTGAGGATAGTAGTCAGTGTGGAAGAGAGAGACAGTTGAGTGTCATTGAAGAAGAGGGGATAGTTATCTGGAAGGTTGTGTCGAGTTGACAGATGGAGGAATTGAGATTTTGAGGCATCGAACGCTACTAAGTTCCCTCTGCCCCAATCAGAAATCTTAGAGAGATCAGAAGTCAGGTGTTCTGTGGCGTCCTTGTGTGATCTGTTGATTTCCTGAAGGGTTGATCGTTTCCGAAAGGACATGGAAAGATGTAGGGTTATATCATCAGCATAGGAGTGGATAGGGCAAGAAGTTTGGTTAAGATCATTAATGGATAATAGAAAGAGGGTGGGTGACAGGACAGAACCACTGTTAATAGATTTAGAAGAAGAACAGTGGCTGTCTGCCATGGCTGCAACAGAACGGTCGGAAAGGAAAAACAAGATAAAGTTGCAGAGAGGATAGAAACCATAGGAGGGCATTTTTTAAATCAGATTAGTACCAGACTCTATATCAAAAGCTTTTAATATGTTTCACGCGACAGGAAAAGTTTCTCCGAAATCTGTGAAAGAGGATGACCAAGAATCAGTAAGGAACACCAGAAAATCACCAGTAGAGTGACCTTGACTGTAGCCATACTGGCAATCAGATAGAAGATTATGAAATGACAGAAGTTTAAAAATTTTCCTATTGAGGATAGATTCAAAACCTTTAGACAGGCAACATATTAAAGCTATAGGATGGTACTTCGAGGGATTAGAACGGTCATTCTTTTTAGGAACATGCTGAATGTAGGCAAACTTCCAGCAAGAAGAAAAGGTAGAAATTGATAGGAATAGTTGAAAGAGTTTGTCCAGGCAAGGTGCAAGAATGGTATCACAGTTTTTGGGGACCACACAGTTTGAGTGGTGACGAGGGCAGTGAAACAGCAGGTCTTCTAGGCTGTCAGGCTTTGTACTGCACCTTCAAACTTCCCTCCTCAAATATGTAAACAAATCATCACCAAACATACCAACTGCATCCATATTCTTGCTCACTGACTACCAACCACTCAATCAATCAATCAATCATGGGGGCCATATGCCAGGGGATGTATTGCCTTGCCTACCCTATGACACCACTCCAGGTGGTCATGCCTTGCGATTCTCCATGCAGGCTCCCTCCCCGTACCAAGAAAATCCCAGCAAGAGGCATTAACTTGCCGCAGCCCCTTAGCCTCTTCCATGCTGGATTATACCTTTCGGAGACAACCCCATATGCAGGATCGGCTTCTGGGTAGCGTGCCACATGCCCATATAGTCGCAGTTGGTATTGACAGACTACGCTAGTAATTGGCCTCAAATCAGTCTCACAGAGCTATCACTGATTTGACACAAAGTTATACCAGCGGTACCCCATGATCCTGTGAAGGCATTTAGTACCAAAGACATCATTTCACCTCTTCAGATCGTCCATGTCTCACAATCATAGGGTAAGACACAGATAACCAGATCTGAATCTTTGTCCGTCTGCACAGGTACCAATAACACCAAATTCTCGTGTTCAGTGAATCCATACGCCATACAACTTCCTGTCTTGACCCACCGTCATTATGTACTACACTACCAAGGTATGTGAAGTTTTCCAAGATCTCATGCATGGACAGACTGTACTGTTTCATCCAGTAAGCCTCCAAACACCTGAACCTTGGTCTTGGGTCAGAAAATCTGGAGTCCCAAGGACCTTGCCTCCTCGTGCAGTACCTCTAGAGCCATTACCAAGATCTGTAATCTCAGTATTACCAACAGATGCTCCACAATGACTTTAGCTTACAACTCTGCCTAGTACCCAGTCCATGCAAGTGTTGAAAAGTGATGGAGCAAGCACACATCCCTGCCTCACTCCCATATTCACAAGAAAGAAGCTGGACATGCCCTATCCACACTTCACAGCACTCAGTCCCAAAGTAAAGACCAATTAATAGACCAATAATCCTTGCAGGAATCCCATGGAGACGCAAAGATCCCAGAGTGTCTCGATGCACTGAATCCAACGCCTTTTTTATATTAACATAGGCTGCAAGTACGCAATCTCCTCTTAACGAAGGTTCACACAACGAAACTTCGCTACAACGAATGTTTCCTTTTACTACCATCTGCTCGTTTAACGAACACCAAACTCATTTTAACGAAATTTTATCCAGGTAATTTTTTCCAAGTTTGAAAGCCCTGCTGTATCAAGCAAGACGACAGGCTTTTGAATACACCAGTGCCTCTCGTGGACAAAACACACACCACTTACTCCCCTAGTTCAAAACAATAACAGCATCAGCAGCAGCTCGTCTTCCCTCGCTCAACATGCCACCAAAATGCCCTGCAATGTCGCCTAGCATTGCTAAGACCAGGAAGTCTCTTACTCTTGAAGTGAAGCTGGATATTATTCACAGACACGAGAGAGGCGAGAAAACTAATAGCATTGCTCACCACCATGGCTTGACTCCATCTACTGTCTGCAGGTAACTCTCAATTTACGTATTTGATTTACGCATTTTTGTTATAATGCGACCAAAAAAATATTATAATTAATTTAATTTGCACGATGGTTTTGCTTATACGTGATTTGGCCCAACTGCATTTTCAAACTGAGAGCCAGACGCAATTTCAAACTGCGCACCAGAGAGTTATGCAGTTGGCTGATAGGTGGGAGCTCTGAGGCTGGATCCAAGAAGCAGGATGTTGTCTATGTTAGTACAGACAACCTCCATAGCAATCTCCTGCTCACATACCAACCTTCGTAAAATAGCATCCACAAAGATTCGTTGCTGTTGGCGGGTGGAGGTTGGTAGCCCCCTAAAAGTGCTCATTGGCTGCCAGGAGCTGGATCCAAAAAACTTTAACAATGTCAGAGCAACCTACTGCTGCAAATGGCATCCATGAACACTTGGAGGGACGGTAACGAGTTTGCTATGAGGTTGCTCTCAGATTTCTGGTAACACCACCTCTCCAGGTGGTGTTACTACCTTATATATGCATTTATGTTCACAAAACAACATTTCTATTAGCTTTTTAAAAACCCTGCCCCCAATAAAGGATTGTTTTGTAATGCATAAAGTGAAATCTTACATGGAATACCAAAAAATAAAGCAGAGATAAGATCGCCCACAGACGAGGCGGAGACTCGCGGTGACTCAGCCGCTTCTTCTTCTTGTGACCCTTTTAGCTTGCATGTTGTCTTTCACCACGATATTTATGTTTCCACTCCTCTATTGCCTGCTATAATGGATATCATATCTTAGTATTCATATACTAAGTGACACTGTGGCACTGAGTGATAGTGAATTACTAATGAAATACCGTGGTATTTCATTAGGAGGTAGCACAGACCGCCAAAAGCGGCCTAAAGTAATGCTACAGAGTGTGGACTGTTAGTCGTCTTTATTCATTTACTATTTTTTTTTTTTTTTTTTTTTTAACCTTGAAAATTTCAGCGGCGGAGGTACGTACTCAGAATTTCACCTTTCCGCACATGTCTCAGGTGCGAAGGTACTGACTTAAAATTTTGCCTTTCCGTACCTGTTACTTCCGCACTTTTGAAAATTTTTCCGCACTTCGGACCTCTGCACCTTGTTTGGTGGTCCCCAGGTACAGAGGAGCGGAGGTGCGGACCGAGGTACGGAATTGCCCAGCTCTGCTTATCGACCTTTCCTTGTTGTTGGAAGGGTGACCGTTCTAATCCCTTAAACTACTGTCCTATAACTTTAATTTTTTGCTTGTCGAAAGTTTTTATATCTATCATCAATAGAAGATTCTTAAACATCTGTCACTTCACAATCTTCTATCTGATCGTTAGTATGGCTTCCATCAAGGTCGCTCTACTGGTGATCTTCTGGCGTTCCTTACTGAGTCTTGGTCATCCTCTTTTAGAGATTTCAATTAAACTTTTGCAGTCGCATTATACATATCAAAAGCTTTTGATAGAATGTGGCACAAAGCTTTGATTTCGAAACTGCCCTCTCTTTCTCTCTGCAACTTCATCTCAAGTCTCCTTTCCGAATGTTCTATTGCAACCATGGTAGACGGCCATGCACTGTTCTTTTCTTAAATATATTAACAGTGGTGTTCCTCAGGGTTCTATCCTATCACCCACTCTCTTTCTATTATTCATTAATGACGTTCTTAACCAAACTTCTTGCCCTATCCACTTCTACACTGATGATACCACCCTACATCTTTCCATGTCCTTTCAGAGACGACCAACCCTTCAGGAAGTCAAGAGATCACGCAGGGACGCCACAGAACGCCTGACATCTGATCTCTCTAAAATTTCTAATTGGGGCAGAGAAAACTTAGTAGTTTTCAATGCCTCAAAAACTCAATTCCTCCATTTATCAACTTGATGCAAGCTTCCAGACAACTATCCCCTCTTTTTCAATGACACTCAACTGTCTCCCTCTTCCACACTGAATATCCTCGGTCTGTTGTTTACTCATAATCTTAACTGGAAACTTCACATCTTATCTCTTGCTAAAACATCTTTTATGAAGTTAGACGTTCTCCGGTGTCTCCCCCTGTTTTTCTCGCTCCTCCAACTGCTTGGTCTGTCATTTACTCATAATCTTAACTAGAAACTTCACATCTCATCTCTTGCTGAAACAGCTTTTATGAAGTTAGGGTTTCTCCGGTGTCTCCGCCTGTTTTTCTCTCCCCTCCAACTGCTAACTCTGTACAAGTGTCCTATCCGTCCTTTTATGGAGTATTCTTCACATGTTGGGGGGGGAGGGTTCCACTCATACAGCTTTAATAGATAAGGTGGAATCAAAAGCTCTTCGTCTCATGAACTTCCCTCCTCTGACTGACTGTCTTCAGCCTCTTTTTCACCGCCGAAATGTTGCATCTCTTTCTATCTTTTATCGCTGTTTTCATGCTAACTGCTCTACTGATCTTACTAACTGCATGCCTCTCCTCCTCTTATGGCCTCGCTGCACAAGGCTTTCTTCTTCCTCTCATCCGTATTCTGTCCGACCCTCTAATACAAGAGTTAACCAGTATTCTCAATCATTCATACCTCTCACTGGTAAACTCTGGAACTCCTTACCTGCTTCTGTATTTCCATCCTCCTATGACTTAACTTCTTTTAAGAGAGAGGTGTCAAGATATTTGTCCCTGGCTTTTGGCTAATTTTTTCAGATCTTTTAGGGAAGCTGCAGTTCCAGTAGGCCTTTTTTTCTGATATTTTGTTGCCCTTGGCAGTTCTCCCTCTTGCATAAAATAAGATGTCAAGTCCTTCAGTTTGTCAAGATGAAACACAGTGTGGTCACACCTTGGAGGCTTTCTGGACTTGGCATGAAGCTTGAGTGTAGCAACAACAAGCCTGTGATCAGTCACAAAGAACTCGACACTCCGAAAAAACCTACGATTCTGGAGTGTCCTCCAACGAGTACTAACAAGTATATGATCGATCTCCTTCGAACTCCTCCGGCATTGATATACCAAGTCCAGCAGTGCAGCTCTGGTCTTTGATACCAAGAACCTACAATTCTCAACCTTCTGGATCTTGCAAGATTCAGAAGAAAAGAGCTGTTTTTCCTGGTACCAGAGTCATGGAGACTAACACATAGCTCGTAGCCAGCTCTCTCAGTATCATTGACAGCATAAAAGTCACCCAAGACAATAATTGCATCATGACAGGGACACTGGTCCAGTACAGAGTCGAGTTTGGCGTAGAACATCTTCCCTTCAGTTTCCTGTGTCTTGGTTGGAGCATATACTGCAACAACAGACATGAAGCCTAGACCATGCTTCAGCCTTAGTCGCATTATACGCTCATCAGCCAGAGTGACCCCTACAACAAACGGCTGCAGTCTGCTGGAGATGCCTATGGCTACCTCTTTGATATGGTGACCATTGCTCATGCCGGACCAACACATGTAACCCCGCTTAACGAAGGGGTTACGTTCCTAAAAAAAAAACCCCTTCTTTAAACGAATTTTTGTTAAGGGAACCAATTATAACAAGTTTAACCCTTGACTTGAGTTTCCATTGAGACTAAACAAAGCGAGAGTGCATCATAGTACAGTAAAAAGTTTAATAAAAATAAAAATTATGAAGTTAAACATTTAACCCGTCCGCTGCGGCACTATTTTTCAAAACATGTACCGCCAGTGCGGCAAGTTTGAGCAATTTTTTTTATTGCGGAAATGGAATCCTTGTGGTCCAAAACCAAAGAAAAATGGGTTCTAAGTACCTGTTGTATATGTAAAGTTTTGCGCTATAAGCCAAAACGTGTCTGAGCCAGGCATTTTCTACGTCCACTGTGGTGAGCGGTAAATACCACCTGATCATGTTGCCGTATTGGTCACCATTTATGTTTTACTTTGTCTACTGCATGTATATAATGTTTTTGTACCTCAAATTGTCAAGGCATGTTCGTAATGATTATATGCGAATGCAAAAGTAATAAAAAACAATAAGATAAATGACCACATGAGTAATACTCTCTCTCTCTCTCTCTCTCTCTCTCTCTCTCTCTCTCTCTCTCTCTCTCTCTCTCAGAATATTATGAGCGATAGCGTATATAGTGAGGTAGATAGTGATATGTTGTCACAGATGAGTGACATGAGTGCTGTGAAACAGATGAGTGAAATGAGTCTTGTGTGTTGTGAAACAAAGGAGTATTGTGTTGTGAATTACTGTAAATGACTGACATGAGATAAGCCTCGTCCAAGGTCATGGACATAAACAAATCACGGGCAGTCTTCAGGGATGACTCTGTCAAAATTTGAGAGCTCGGTAACGCATTGGGAATATTCTATGAATATTTTTATTTGCCGACGCATAACGTGCGTCGTCCGCAGTCTTCGGAATTTTTTACCGACGACACCGTGTCCTCGTCCGCAGCGGACGGGTTAAGCATTTTAATTTACTACTAAGTCATTATAATGTACACTAATGTATGTAAGTAAATCTATAATGTTGATGATCTTAAATTTATGAAGGCAGGAAGAGTGGAACGGGAAATACGCTAGCTGGCAACCTGTGGAATGTAAACAAAGGGCGCATCATTGTACCGCATACAAAACTTATGTACCACATTTCCACAAGGCTTTCCATTTTATCCATTGCAGAGTCACGAGTTCAGGTGGTTCTTTTAGGTTGCAAGGAAGATGTGATCTCACCAGCCTTCTTAATAGAGTCTGCTGACTTGAAAATGGTAGACAGTAGTCAAGCCATGGTGAGAAGCAATGCTATTAGTTTTCTCGCCTCTCGTCTTTGAATAATATCCAGCTTCACTTCGAGAGTAAGAGACTTCCTGGTCTTCTTAGCAACACTAGGAGACATTGCAGGGCGTTTTGGTGGCATGTAGATCGAGGGAAGATGAGCTGCTGCTGACGCTGTTATTGTTTTGAACTAGGGGGAGTGAGTGGTGCGCGTTTTGTCCACGAGAGGCGCTGGTGTATTCAAAAGCCTGTCAGCTTGCGTGATACGGTGGGGCTTTCAAACTTGGAAAAAATGACCTGGATAAAATTTTTTTAAAGTGAGTTTGGTGTTTGTTAAACGAGCAGATGGTAGCAAAAGGAAACCTTCGTTGTAGCGAAATTTCGTTGTGTGAACCTTCGTTAAGCGGGGTTGCCTGTAGTAAGTAAAACCTTGCTATTGGTCTCACCAGTGCCAGGCCTCCTTATCTCAGAGAATCCCACCATATCCACCCTCAGCCTACTGAGCTCATCCGATGGATGAGGCAATCGTAAATCCTCGGAGAGTCTCAAGACGTTCCAGGAGCCCACACGTAGAACCCTCCAAAGATTTACCCCAGGAATGTTGCGACAGGCAGGCGACACATATGCAACTACACCAGTACTCCTAAAGTTAAAAATAGGGTGAGAGGATCTTCCCGCCCCTCTCAGGACACAGGGATCTTGCAGGCTTTCCCCTGCATCTGTCATATGGGTAGGTATGCCCTCTAGTACCTTGGCGCCAGAGGGATCTGCACAGTCAGACACCCCTCAACGAAATCGGATCAAGGTATTACTGAGGGAAAAAAAAAAACCGTGGCTGCCCCCACCAAAAAAAAAAAAAAAAAAAAAAAAAAGAAAGGAAGGCAAAGACAACAGAAACAGGAGGGGATTGAGCTATGGGAGGTAGAGGGCACTCCTCACTTGGATAGAATCCACTCACCACCCACTCCACCCACTCCCTCTTTCCCTTAAAGTGCCCTAAACATACCGACTTTATATTAAGGGCTTGCTTACCCTTTCCTTAGTGTGTAAAGTAGGGCCTACATTTTGAGGCCCTATAAATTTTCTTAATATACGGCTGCTACATTTTGAGGCCTTATAAATTTTCTTAGCATATGGCCATAAGGAAAGGGTGAGCAAGCCCTTAATCCAAAGTCAGTATGTTTAGAGCAATTAAGGGAAAGAGAGTAGTTAGTAGTCTTTGGGCAAGACTATGGACATAGTTGGTACGCCTGGTGATGATTTGTTTACATATCTGAGGAGGGTAGTTCAAAGGTTCTCATGCTTGCCAGCGTACTGACCGGACATATTTTCTGAGCGGCTCTCAGCTGACAACTATATCCACCCGCAGTGCTCAAAATCCCTGCAAATCAAGCCTAAAGTGCAGGAAAAGGAAATATGCTGGATGACACTGACGAAGTAATGCCTCTGGCAGAAAAGGCGGTCCAGCTGGACCCTGACTCTGCCGTCACCGGCTCAATACCACCAGGTGACCACATGAACACCACCACTGTCGCCAAGCGCACATGAACATCATCGCCTGGTAAGAACAATAGATCCACTAAAACAACTCCTGATTGTGTTACCTGTTCCTTTGCATGTGTGGCCGCTTCTACCCCTCCTCGCACTGCTACATCTACTGGGCCCCCACACCAGTCCCCCACCCGTAAGCAGGTAGTGCTGATACGCTCCCTTGATGGAACCAGATGCTTTGTCCACCCAGCCAAGGTACCAAGGGCTGTGTGTGGATCGATCTTTGCAAAAAAAGTACATAGAACAAACCTTGGCAATCACTGGAGGTGGCTGGGGATTTAAGTTTGAGGTGGATAACTTGGAGCAGGCCCCAGAGTCAGTGACCCAACTGAGGGACTGCCTGTCAAGTGTTGGGTAGCAACTGACAATGACCCTATTTATGACTGGTAGGATTTACCCTGTCTCCCCCAAACTGACAAAACAGGACATTATTGTAGATAAGTGATGTGTGCCTTCCAGGTAACATGTATTAGTATTATGTTACACCACACACAAACACATTTACACACTCCTTATGCATACATGCAACACTGTATACTAGACGCGGCAACACCGCATAGAGACGAGCTGCCCCACGTGTCCTGGTCGGTGGGCTCCATACCACGCTCTGTAACTTTTAGAAAGAATACAGAACCTACTACAGTTACCCCCGGTCTGTTTCTACCACCCCTTAAAGAAGCAGCCCCGTGGATACTCCAGAATCCACAATCCACATGGCGCAGTGAAGTAGCAGCTCCCTACAGTGACGTGGTTCTTCGGGACGCCATCCTGACTCCGGTTCCCGCCAGCCGCCATCGGCCCACCACCACCACCAAGGCACCGCCAGCTATCTCGCCTCACCAGACTTTTCGAGTGTAGTGCTGCGACCCCCCCGTACAGTTTCCGTGCTTGTACAGTGCTGGTGACAGTGACAGTGACACAGTGTTTGCACAGTGACTGTACCGTCGTTTACAGTGACAGTGACGCTGATTGTTAGTGCAGTGGCAGTGTTGTGCAGTGTGTTAGCGAACTTTCGGGCAGTGATAGTGCTTCCGCAGTGAGTGTCGTGCAGTGCCGATGCTTTGTGCAGTGTGTTAGCGAACTTTCGGGCAGTGATAGTGCTTCCGCAGTGAGTGTCGTGCAGTGCCAATGCTTTGTGTAGTGACAGTGTTTGTGCCGTGCATTTCCTGCGACTTTGTGGCCCTTGTGTGCACCCTAGCTTCTCTTAGCCCCTCCAAAGCTGAAGTGCAGTACCATACACCCTCCCTCATTCATGGCCGCAGGTAACTGGCGTGAGTGCGAGCATCTTTCCTCGCCCCGCCCCGCACTGCCCACACACGCATGCATGCACACTCACTCAGCTGATGCCCGTGCTACCACTGCGAACTTATACTTTCTTTAAAAACACTGCCTTTGTTGTGCCTTGTTCATTCAGTTCACTGAGGCCTGACAACTGCATACATCACAATGAGCTTACAGCCACATCTTGAGGACACCGACGACACTCCACATGTACAGGTGGAGGTGGACGACAGCCATCAGGATGAAGCGGGTGGAGCATTGCGTTACCAGATGCCTCCACCTCCACCACTCACACCCCATTACACCCACCCCGCTTCTACCCCGGGAGCGGAACTTCTTCACCTTATCAAGTTCCCGGAACAAACGAGGATACAGGATGAAGCCAGAAGACGCCAGGAGGATGAACGATGTCGCCAGGAGGAAGCAGACCGCTTCACGACGTTACTGCAGATGTTCACCCCACTCGCTACTCAGCCTTCTTCACCTGGCACGGCTCCACCTGTAACCGAATACCTGGTGCTGGTGACAGAAGAACCTGGAAGGACAAGAGTACATGCAAAGAAGATTTAAAAGAGGCAGTGTGTGAAGGATGTTGGAAAATACAGTTTTCCACATAGAACGGTAGAAAAGTTAAATGCATTGATTGATGAAGTTGTTGCAGTACATAATGTGCATATCTTAAAAAGAAAAAAATGGATAAATGGAGATATGGAGACAGAACACTATGAGCCCCACTCAAAATCTGTACAATACAACTAGTAAAATAAAACTGGGCAAAACACACACACACACACACACACACACACACACACACACACACACACACACACACACACACACACACACACACACACACACACACACACACACACACACACACACGCCCGGTAGCTCAGTGGTTAGAGCGCTGGCTTCACAAGCCAGAGGACCGGGATTCGATTCCCCGGCCTGGTGGAGATATTTGGGTGTGTCTCCTTTCACGTGTAGCCCCTGTTCACCTAGCAGTGAGTAGGTACGGGATGTAAATCGAGGAGTTGTGACCTTGTTGTCCTGGTGTGTGGTGTGTGCCTGGTCTCAGGCCTATCCGAAGATCGGAAATAATGAGCTCTGAGCTCGTTCCGTAGGGTAACGTCTGGCTGTCTCGTCAGAGACTGCAGCAGATCAAACAGTGAAACACACACACACACACATACACTGAACTAAAGTGAAATTAGAAGAATGTGAGACAGTAAGAGAAATGAAATAAATCAGAGGATGAGGAAGGAGATGGAAGAGATAAAGAAACAAAATGGTATACTAATAGCTATACGTTGCGATTATGAAGAATCTTTAATTAAGGAGCTTACAGAAGAAAATACAGGATGGGAAGGACAGCGTGGAAAATGGAATGGGTGAAATCAAATTGGAGGAATTAAGAAATGGCTGGAAACAAGAACAGGAAGAGGAAAAAGTAAAATTTTCAGACGTAGTAAGGAAACAAGTACAGGAAAAGACAAAGGACACTGTTATACAGGTAATTAAGGAGAAGGAAGATCTAATGAAGGGATGCAGTGGATAAGAGGAAAATCTTAAATTTGGACTGATGGAAAAAGAATTCCAAACAAGTTTGAGAGAGACTTTAACTTTGACTTTGACTTGTTTACTGGCCTCTGTTTTACAAAGTAGGGTAGAAACAAATACACACGTTAACCAGAAAGCAGACGCTACCGAGAGAGAGAGAGAGAGAGAATTGGCAAGAAGTATTATAAAGCTAGTTCAAGACAGCACCCAGGAGCTCGACCAGGAAGAGGAGGAAATGATTAGGTTGGGAAGGTTTAGTGAAAGGGGGAAGAGACCTATGAAAATGAGGAGATAATGACAAGAAAAGGGAAAACTGGCTGATGATACTGAATTTAATGATATATGGATAAAAAGAGATACGAACCTGGAAGAGAGGACAAAGGAGAGAGTGCTAAGAAATTAATCTAAGGAAAAAAACGAGAAAATACAGAAATCAAGAAGAAGAATTTGTATTAAATGGTTCTAGATATGAGATTGAAGAAGTGGTATCATTGGAAAAAAGAGGAGGTAATGGAAGAGACATGAAATTAAGAGCGACTTATAATAATACAGATGGGTTGGTATCCAGTGTCAACGTTGGAGGTCAGAGATTATTTGAAGGAAAAAGACTGGGTGTAATGTACATAGTAGAAACAAAGTTAAAGTTGGAGATCCATGTTAGCTTTAAGGAAGACGGGTATAATAGCTGGAGAAGAGACAGGAAAGGTAAAGGGAGAGGAGGAGTGCTAATAATGGTTCATGATAATAGATGTGTGGAGAAAGTGCAGTATGTTGATGGCATGAAGTAATGGGAGTAACAATCAAAACAAAGGAATTGAAAACAAGGAGAATCATAGAATCATCATGTGCCACCTAAGACAAATATATGGAGAACTGAAGAACATAAGGAAATGCAAGAAGAGGTGATTAAGTTCTTAGATTATATGATAAGAAGAGATGGAAAATTACTATTAATAGGAGACTTTAACTGTAAAAGAGTAAACTGGAGAGGGATGGAAGCACAGGTAACTCTTGATTTACGCATGTTTAATTCACGCAGTTTTATTACTACGTGACCGAAAAAATATAATCAATTAAATTTGCGCGATCGGTTTGCTTATACACGATTTGGCCCAACCGCATTTTCAAACTGAGTGCCAGACGCAATTTCAAACTGCGTGCCAGAGAGTGGACAGCGACGGCGAATACTTGTGAGGGAAGACATTGGCGTCCTGCGTTTATTTTTTTTAAAGTTGATTTTTGATAAAATGGAAAAGCTCAGAGGAAGATGGTGACTTACTGTGGTGTGAGTGGTGAAGGCAGTGACGTAGTGAGTGTTGTGTTTACGTATTCTTTGTTTTGTTGTTTTCTCTTATTATTTTTTGCTTCCTCTTATTATTCTTGGTTTTCCCTTTACTTTAAATACACTTCTAGTATTTAGAATGGTAAATATTAAAAAAAAACATGTTAATTTAGTCAAATAAGTTGAGTATTTCGTACGAATTTTTTTGGACTACATTACATCCTGCATCCTCCCTATTATCTATTGTTTCTTATGAGAATTACAAGTTTGTTTTACCCGAATTTTGATATACGTGATGCCTCTTGGAACGCATCTATTGCATAAATCGAAAGTTTCCTGTAATAGGTAATGCTGGATCGTGGAGCGAGGAGATGTTACAGTTAACTATGGTGAATACACTGGATCAGTGGGTGGAAGAATCAACACAGCACAAAGGGGAAGAAGAGCCATCGTTGCTTGACCTAGTATTCACAAAGAAGCCAGAGCCCCTTCCTAGCATACAATATCTTAGTCCAATGGGAAAAGTGACCATTTAGCATAAGTATTGGAAATGCAGGAAAGGGGTGTGATAAGAAACAGAGTAGACTACAAAAAGATAGGTTAAATAATGCAAGAGCAAATTTTGTAAAGCTCAAAAAATTTTATGGTGAAATTGAATGAAGGAACATTATGAACGGAAGGACAGTATAGGGGAAATGTGAAATGTTCTTACAGAAATATGTCCTGGTGTGGTTGAAGAAGAAACACTTGGGTCGGTTCCCCGTGTTTATTTGTAAATTACAAGGCTTACTGAAGCTTGGAGGCTTGGTAGTCGAGTAGACGTGAGGAGGCTTGGTAGCTTGGTAGCGATGAAACTTGTAGCCGGGCGGCCGGAGTGAGGCTTGTAGCGAGTGTGATGATGAAGAATTACAGTCTAGATAACTGGAGTCTGACAGTGTAGAGGTAGACTGGCTGTGCAGGACAGGATAACCAGTCAGACAAAGGCAAGCAGGATGCCTAGCGGAGCGTGAGCCTCGTCCCTAAGCTGTGTTGGGACGGACTGGTCGGTGTGGGTCCGCGGAGTACTACCCGGCCACAGTTCATAGGGTAAGCATTACCGTGCATCAAAGTACTACCCATCATAAATATAACGAAAGAGTGAAGAAATACGTACCTAGCTATAGAGTAAAGAAAAGTATACATGCTTGGTACAATGGCAGATGTATAGAAGCTACAAGGGAAAAAGATAAAACTTGGAAGAAACTCATAAAGCAAAGAAATGACAATAACAGAGCAGTAAAGGATGCGATAAATGAATATATTAGAGTATGGAGAGAGGAAGAAGGAAACTTGAAGAAAGATGTGGTGCGGAAAAGCGAAGATGAATCCAAGTTTTTATACAAATATGTAAATAGTAAGATGAAGAATAAGGAAACAATACAAAAAAAAAATATTAAAAGAGGAAAGACATACCAAACAGAAAAGAAAATGAGTGAAATAATTAATGAGAGTTTCAAAACTGTTCCATGTAGAAAAGGAGTTTACAGAACCTAATGGGACGTTGCACTGCCGAGGCTTGCAGGAAATCATAGTGCACAACGAAGTTATAAGAAGACTACTAGAAAATTTGGATATCAGAAAAGTAATGGGGCTGGATGGTGTATCAGGCTGGGCACTCAAGGAATGTAAATATCAGTTGTTAGAACCAATTTGGGAAATGGTTACAAGTTTATTACAAGAAGGGAAAGTAGCATTGAAATGGAAGAGAGCCAACATGATCCCAATATTCAAAGGAGGAAACTCAACTGAGCTATTACATTACAGACCGGTATCACTTACAAGTGTTGTGGGGAAGATATGTGAAATTGTTATCATGGAAAAATGGGTTGAATATCTGGAACAAAAACATGTTATATCGAACAAACAATTTAGGTTCTGTACAGGAAGGTCATGTATGTCAAATTTACAAAGTTTCTACTCGAGAGTAATAGAAGAACTGGAGAGCAGGGATGGATGGATGGAAATGGTATACCTAGACATAAAAAAGGCTTTTGATAAAGTCCCTCATAGCAGACTACTTTGGAAATTAAAGAACATAGGAGGACTGAGAGGAATTATGTTAGATTGGATAAGGGATTACTTGAAGGATAGAGATGAGAACTGTGATCAGAGATACATACTCATCTTGGAGTAATGTAACAAGTGGAGTGCCACAAGGGTCAGTGTAAGCCACCAGTATGTTCCAGTATATGTAAATGACACAGAATGGAGCGACCAGTTATATTAATTTGTTTGCCGATGATGCAAAATTGCTAAGAGTAATCAAGACTCGAGAGGACCATTTGCTGCTGCAAGAAGATAT
>NC_059300.1:17297502-17325002 GCF_017591435.1 Portunus trituberculatus
GTCTGCATAGGTTTTGTATTACCTTTTGTTATGTATTTTATGGCATCTCTGAGCATTACTCAAAATATCATTAATTTTAATAATGAAGTCTTCATAATATTGATCCAGGCTGGTTGGTTCATAGCTCCTGTTCCACTCTGTGATACAACTGATAATTTTCTTAACTCCTTCCTTCGTCTTTGGCAGCGTAAGTCGCTTTCTTGAAGTCTGTGCAGAGTTTATCTTTTTTAACGGGATCGAGATGCCAAGGGCAAAGTGGTCGCTAACCAACTCTGACACCACCTCGCACTCCCCACCAATCCCCTGACCATTAAGTATACAGGCGTAATCCAGCCTGCCACCCTTAATGTGCGTTACACAAGGAGCTCCCAGTAGCTGAGCATCGGGGTGATCTTGCAAGAAATTATAAAATGTATTTCCATTGATATTATCAACACCATTTAAGTTTCCTAGTTTCATATGCTTTGCATTGAAATCGCCAGCTATCAGCGTTACGTCATCGTAAATACAGTCAGGAATATTATTTACATTGAAGCTATTTTTAGATATATACAGATTTACTATATTTAGCATACCACTCTCTAAAAAAATTTTAATGGCTATACTTTCAAGACCTTCCTCCCTTACTGGTTGTGCAACAAGTTCCGACGGTATAGTTTGTTTAACGTACGTAGAAAGCCCTCTTACTCCTTCGCCGGCAGACAGGTAATAACACTGATACCCCCTTAGCTGTAGTAGAGAGCCACCATCC
The DNA here is from genome assembly GCF_017591435.1 of Portunus trituberculatus. Classification (NCBI taxonomy): domain Eukaryota; kingdom Metazoa; phylum Arthropoda; class Malacostraca; order Decapoda; family Portunidae; genus Portunus; species Portunus trituberculatus. The sequence continues at coordinate 17,298,254 of NC_059300.1, forward strand.
CTATCACATGTTTCCTGAAGAAGTATAACATCACATGAGTGTTTTGTGACATAATAATGAATATCTGCAACTCTATTTCGAACACTGTTTACATTCCATGATACAATTTTAAGGTTATTGTCCAGATCCATTGTCAATGTCAAGTTCATCTACAGAGGTGAGTTTATCCACTCTCTCTATTATTGCTGTAGCAGCATCCACGCATCTTTGCACTTCTCCCCACATTGAAATAAACTCATCCTTTTGCTTACCACTTTTCTGCCACCTGTGCATGAGAACATTAAAATCTACACCAACTGATATGATGGGATGTCTTACTTTATCTGCATTTTCAGCACTCAGATCACTACTATCAGCACTATCGACTATACTCTTGCAACCTGAGACATGTTTTTTTATCGATAATTTTGTTTTTCACTGACTCAGATTCATTACTATCATTCGCTTCACTCCTTGCATTGCATTCTTTTTCCTCCAGTAGATCATTAACTTTCTTATCAATGGCTTCAATTTTACTCACTACATGTTGTAGGAAACTTTTAAGTTCCCCGTCTGGCATAGTTACTGGCGCTGCAGCATCACTTGTATGAGTGGTAATCCCTTCGTGGTGGCTCGCGGCCTGGCTGGCAGGCAGCGGGGGCTGATGGGTGGTGGGTCGCTGGTGGTGGTTGAGTCGCTACTCCGCTGTGTGAGGGGTGGCGGCACAGAGAGGAGAGTAGGATTATTTCTCTGCTCGCTTCCTCTCTGCGTATCACCCAGGGCTGGCCAGTCACCTGCTTGCCCTCCGGTGCTTCCTAGGCTAGGTGGTGGTGGCGGAGGAGGGACGGGCGGCTGATTAGCATGACTGACGCCGCTCCACGGTGCTGGTGTACTTCGGTACAGTATCTACGTTGGTTGCTTGATTCTTCTCTAGCTTTTGTAGTATTTCTCCTCACCACAGGTTTCCGGGGGCATGCTGATGATTTAGCATTATGGTCCATCTGACAGTTGGCACAACGTGGCTCCACGCGTGTTCCATTCCTTATCTTGTCGCCACAGACACTAGAGAGATGTTTCCTGCCACAGAATTTGCACCTTACGTCTTCTTGGCACTGCCAGGCCTTGTGGTTCCATCGGCTACATCGTAGACAAATTTCAGGCTGATGTATGTACAGTGCAAGGGGTCTGTATCCTATGCCTGAGATAAATACCTTTTCAGGAACTTCTCCTTTAATCAGCGCGACGACCTGACTTCTTTCTTCACCTCTCTATGTCTTTTTGCCGAGACAAACCGTTGGTCATCAAGAAGAAACTCAGGATCTAACACATGTGGGTAGCGGAAAACAATAACTTTCGTAAGTTTTTCCTTCAAGTTTCAAAGTTTCAACGTTTATTGAGAAAAAGGGGGGGGGAAGATACAAACAAGGGGTGGGACAGTACAAGATACAAAAAACAGAAATACAGAAAAACAGAAAAAGAGCAAAGTTGCTGGGCGGTCCAGCTTGCTACTGCGTTACAATTAAAAAGTGGAAAACATTAAATAAATACATAAATGCATACAAATAAAAGGAAAAAAAACATTAAATAAATACATAAATAAATAAATCTGCATAATAAAAGAAAATGGTCACCCGTCCAGGTTCGATCGGACGCAGCGTCGCTTAACGTCACTGGCCCAACCGGTCACCCGTCCAGGCACGAGTCTGATGACACAGTGACGTTTAACCTCACTTCACTGGTGCTCTGCTGTCTTTTGGGTACGGGTGGCTCAAGTAACCACCGAATCCCGTGTACCCCTTGATATTGCCCACGAAGCGATTTTCTTCATGGATGTAGACGCCGGTCAGCACGTCTTCGCAGACTTTCCCCGTCCGTTTCTCTTGCCTTAACTTTGTGATGGTGGGCGACTCACGGAGGGCAACTGCTGGCGTGGTTTTCCGTTCGGCCTTCGGAAGCACCAACCTAAAGGTATTATTAGGTGAAGGCCTTCGTCGCCGCTTTGTCTTGGTGACCCAGCCGTCGTCTTCTTCCTGCTTGCCGGATGGGGGCTGGGGGTCGGAGGGGAGATTTGGCTTGCTGGCCTTGGGAGAAATAGCCTCCCCTTCACTTCCACTACCCAGGACGTCCACTTCCTCATCCTCCTCCTCGTCGTCTTCTTCGTCGTCATCTTCATCTTCGTCTTCTTCCTCCGGCGTTTGAAGTATGATGCCCTCATAACCTTGTGTAGTGAGAAAATCCACTACATCCTGGCTCCCCACTGTTACATAGGGCCGGTGCGTTCCTTCCTTGAACAGCGCCTCGAAACTCCTATAGGTGCGGCTTAGTTTAGCAGTCCATACTAGTTTATCATGGTAGGTTAAGTCTGTCTCTCTCGGGAACAGCAATCGTTTCCTCTCCCGCAAAGTCCCCGCGCTGCCCTCCTGTCTGGATGGTGTGGGGGGGTTAGAAACCTCCTGGTTGGGTGGGGTAGGGTGATCTACAGCCTCCTGGCTGGGACCACTGGAAGGGGAGAGGGAGCAGGCCTGACCTGAGCGGCGATTAACTCTTTCAGAGTTGTGCCAAAATGGTCCACTTAGTTCGCCAGCAATCTGTTTATTTAGACGTTTTTTTTTTTTTCATTGAGTACTCCGGTATGGAAAACGAATAGAGGAATAGGAGGAAATAAGAATGAAAATATGACAATGAATAAGGAAATAAGTGGAAATGATGATAAAACAGCTGATAGAAAGAAAAAAAAACTGGATAACAGACAAGGGAAGAGGATAATTAATAAGGGAAAAGGAAATGTTAATGAGGATGATAATGAATAAGGGAATAGGGAATTCTCTTCCCTTGTTCGTTATCCATTTTTCTTTCCCTCCACTGTTTTTATATCATTTTCTTATTTCCTTATTCATTATCATATTTTAATTTCCATATCCTGCTATTCCTCTATCGTTATTAATTTTCTTTGTCCTTTGTGTTATTCCTTTCTACCCTGTTTTATTTCTATTTCCTTAATTTATTATTCATGTTTTTCTATCTCCTGTTTAAATTCCACATTCTCTATTCATTATCTCTCTTTTCTCTCTCCCTTGGTGGTCAGTAGCGTGGCTTCATACATGTGATGTCAAATCAGCCAGGTGTAGGAGTTGCTAAGGGAGAGCCGGGAATCGAGGAGGACGTGCGGGACGTGTGTATCAGCACATTGTTCCAAAAATAATAATACCGAAAGAAAATATGTAAAAATACTGGTATAGCGGTATTGAAAAAGTAAATTACCGGTACAGCGGAATATCAAATTTGATCTGATGCTGGTAATATCGGTAATACCGAAGTTAAAATACCAATATTTCGGTTTACCTAAATTCTGTACACATCCCTATTTAAAGTTCAGAGCTGCCAGCCTGCACCAATCACATCATGTCTCCTTTCCCAAGTTTTAAAAGACACATTTGCAAAGTTAGAAAGAAGAGATACGACAAGGGGATTGGAATTGAGATTTACTATCACTAACACTTAAAAAAAACTTCAGCCAATATCTCCCACATAGCACAAGCTTCTCCACCAGGATTCAGGGGTATGGTAAACTAAGACTTTTTTTGTATATTCATTGAGACAAGTTAGGTAGGGCTTTATTTATAAAACTATTTATGTAATATTAAAATTTTATTTTTTATAAACAACTTTTCCTGTTCAGTGTCAAAACTCATTTGGAAAACAAGTTTCTTTTTTTCTTTTTTCAGTTACATCACTCTATCAACCATATTAGACCAGTATGAGCTTGGTCATACCACATTACATTTAATTAACTAGTCTAGATGAGCTCCAACTCATGCACAGACTGTGCATCCACTAAAAGTGTGACTATTTCCTCTACACCATTGAACTGGCTGCCATCATGAGGCAGGTGGCCCAGGCTGATGTTCTGGACACGTTGCCTTATGTTGTTTTTGTGACAGGCCTTCAAACGCATCTCCTTTTCACACTTGATATACTCCATGACCCGTTTCAGTTTATGTGGTATTGGGAGTTGCTGCTTCTCTAATGGAAGACATCGCTGTTAAAAAAACATTAGCAATAGTGTTAGGTTTCTGTTTGTATAATGATCATACATCACATAATGAGAAAACTTCCTGTAAAGATGAAGGGGATATAGATAAGTCAGAAAGATATACATAGATGGAATTGCAGGTAATTAATGCATTCCCGTATGTTAAACAGAACAAACTCACTGTCGTATCTGTGCAGTAGTTGATTGCATTCAGGAGGTCTTGCTTGAGTTCTCTAGCAACTGGCAAGTTGATAACACTGTTGCTGAGGCCTGAGTGATTGAGGTCCAGGTTGGCATTCACCTGTATAAGAATACATACAGTAATTTGCTCCGCAAAAAAAAAAAAAAAAAAAAACTAATATTGTGATTTGTTAAAAGTCTTAGATTGTATGATTACATAAATGAAAAAGAAATGTTAAAAATTGTTAGGTATGAATTTATTCCATTTAACTGAAAGTATGGAAAGAGCTCTCTTTAACAAGTCTGAACTCTGAGAATTTGCTTAGATGCATGTCAGAAAGCAGCCACCAACCACAGCCAACTTAGTGAGGATGCAGGTAAAGTTGTTGACCAGGGCACGCATATTCTCTCTTGTTCGCTGGATATCTGCAAGGTTCAGACTGACTTGCCGCTTCTGAAGATGGTGCGAAGAAGTCATACATAGAACAAATTAATTATACCATTGAAATGATCTTGTTGCAAATTAATTATGTTACTATGACAGAACAAATTAATCACACCATTGAAATTATCTTGTTGCAACTGAATTATGTTACTATGGTCTTTTATCACCAGAACTGAGTTCAGATGTTGCCTTTTATGTTGTAAAATGAGCTAAAAGGAAAATGATCTAGAAACACAAAACAACGTGTTAGATAATAAGTTATGAAGATGTCAGACTCATGTAGAACATTGAAAAATGTAGATACTTTAAGTGCTCTTGAGTAAGAATGTGAAGTAACCAATTAAAATTTACAAGAAAGCAAAATGGGGAATTAATAAACAAAAGAGAATGAATGTTTGATAAGCCAGGGTGAAGTATGATGAACAGAGCTTTTCAGGACAACAGAAGAAATTTCTTTCTGAATGTTAATCCCTTCAATACGGTGACGCCTATGTAGGCGTCATGAAGCCCCAGTAGCATATACGGTGACGCTTACGTAGGCGTCATATTTCTTTTCTGAGCTTTCTTCAGTTCAGTTGTCCCGTATAGTGTGTTGGATACCAACTACACACGCCGTATGCTGTCTTTGAAATCCTAGTGCTCCTCCCACCATCCTTGTCTCCACCAATCACTAAAGATAAGCTACATGCGTCCCGCCTTGTGTCTAAAATTACCCAATGGCATAGACTGTTCCCATCTCTCTCTCTCTCTCTCTCTCTCTCTCTCTCTCTCTCTCTCTCTCTCTCTCGAAAGATAAGTTACATGCGTCCCGCCTTGTAACATTCGTGAAAACACACACACACACACACACACACACACACACACACACACACACACACACACTCTCTCTCTCTCTCTCTCTCTCTCTCTCTCTCTCTCTCTCTCTCTCTCTCTCTCTCTCTCTCTTCGTTTCCTCTCCTTCCCTCCCTCCCCTCTTCCTCGCGAAAGATAAGCTACATGCGTCCCGCTTGTGTCTAAAATATTAGCAAATGTCTCTCTCTCTCTCTCTCTCTCTCTCTCTCTCTCTCTCTCTCTCTCTCTCTCTCTCTCTCTCTCTCTCTCCGAAGAGAGAAGCGTCCACTTTCCTCTTCGAAGGCGATATAGTGACTAAAAAATAGCAGCATAATACACAAAGACGACAAGTATGACAAGCTTGCACGAGTTTCCCGCGCTCGGGCGCGCGGCACTACCACCCGTATATCATACAGGCGGGCTTTTTTAACAATAACATCAGTACGTAATTAATAGTAGAACTGACAGTAGTAGCAGTAGTGGTATTAGTAATAGTAAATTGCAGTAGTAGTTTTAATAATAATAGTAGTAGTAGTAGTAGTAGTAGTAGTAGTTGTTATTGTTGTTGTAGTAATAATATTACTTACTAGTAGTATTGGTGTTGTGTGTGTGTGACTATATATATATATATATATATATATATATATATATATATATATATATATATATATATATATATATATATATATATATATATATATATATATATATATATATATATATATATATATATATATATATATATATATATATATATATATATATATATATATATATATATATATATATATATATATATATATATATATATATATATATATATATATATATATATATATATATATATATATATATATATATATATATATATATATATATATATATATATATATATATATATATATATATATATATATATATATATATATATATATATATATATATATATATATATATATATATATATATATATATATATATATATATATATATATATATATATATATATATATATATATATATATATATATATATATATATATATATATATATATATATATATATATATATATATATATATATATATATATATATATATATATATATATATATATATATATATATATATATATATATATATATATATATATATATATATATATATATATATATATATATATATATATATATATATATATATATATATATATATATATATATATATATATATATATATATATATATATATATATATATATTCGAATTCCACTAAATACGGCTTTGAAATTTTGCCATATGTCGTGTGGTTTAATGTTCCCTACATGTCACCTTGATATCCAGGTTCTAGGTGGCAACACCAAAGATAAGCTCTACACCACCACATAGGTAAAATCAAAGGGTGTTTTATGTAAATTGTATAAAGGTTTTGTAACTTTCGTTTCCCCAGTCGTAAACATGGCATATGAATGGGGGAGGGTGACATTATTGCTTCCTCCACAAGTTCATAAACGCTGCCATTGCCACTTAGAGAGTGGAGGAATTCTGATTTCTTGGCATCCAGACACACGTTCTCGTTATGCATCATTCCACATCTTCAAGCTCGCCATATGGCCACGTTCATAGTAAAGCTGAGGGAGTTATTTACAACGTCAATAGGTATTTCTGAGAGAGAGAGAGAGAGAGAGAGAGAGAGAGAGAGAGAGAGAGAGAGAGAGAGAGAGAGAGAGAGAGAGAGAGAGAGAGAGAGAGAGAGAGAGAGAGAGAAAGAACTAAATTGCCCTCAGTCAAAGGAAGAAAGAAATGAAATTGTAGACCTACAAAGACAGGTAAATGAAGAGAAAAAATCAAGTGATTGAAGAGTTTTAGTGTTAGTTTTGTCTGCTTGCTTGTCATCCACTGCGCTCTCTCTCTCTCTCTCTCTCTCTCTCTCTCTCTCTCTCTCTCTCTCTCTCTCTCTCTCTCTCTCTCTCTCTCTCTCTCTCAGTGTGGTAGTGTCATTATCCTCGCTTGCCCCACAACATTCAAATAGAAATGCATAAGTAGCATTTCATTTCTGCAGGCTGTCAATCCTGTGACCCCACAAGCAAGCAGTCGCCACTCTCCACCTTATTACAAGCTTTGTAAATTATAGACGCCTTTTGTCTTGCTTAATGTGTCATATGTGTAACGTAAAGGTAAAAAAAAAAATGGCAAAAGTTATTTTAATAAACTGACCTGCCGAATCCCTGGGTAGGAAGGCCCAACAGGTGAGGAGATGGGAGGCACTGAGTCTGTGATGCCCACTGGTGTCACCCTTGACTGGCTGTCTAGTAGTGACGAGAATATTCCAGATTCTTGTGGGAATGTTCCAGGCTGTTGTGCTAATATTCCTGGTTGTCCTGATAATATTCCTGGTTGTCCTGACAGTATTCCTGGTTGTCCTGACAATATGCCTGGTTGTCCTGACAATATTCCAGGTTGCCCTGCTATTATTCCTGGTTGTCCTGCTAATATTCCTGGTTGCCCTAATGTTATTCCTGGCTGTGCACCAAACACTCCTAGCTGTTGTGGAAGTATCCCGGGATGTTGAGGAGTGACCCTTGATGATCCAAGTACTCCTAGTGGTCTCTGGAGAACCACTGAGCCAGACTGCGAGAAGGGAATTCCCTGCCGGCGAGGAAGCAGGCCTACATTGTAGAAAGCTCAAAATCAAAGATTAACAGAAGCCTAATATGAAGACTTAAGTGATGTCACAAAGAACACGGTAGTAAGTTAAGAAATCTCTTCAATCAGATACTTGGCTTATGTGCTTGATTTGTAAATTATAAAACACAAAGAAGTTGACTAACCTGTGGGAAATGTGCTAAGGAGGGACTATGGAGTAAGGAAGCTAGCCCAGGAAAGAAGCCTTGCACACCCACACCAGCTCCACATTCCCTTCCAGCAGCAGCCACTGAATCCAGATACTCCTTGTATGAAGTCTCCCCAAGACATCCAACCATCAGCTGCAATGCACAATGATGTTTGTGCTAAGTTACTCTTCTGGGTAGCATCTACAGCACACACACACACACACACACACACACCGCGTAGTGTAGCGGTTAGCACGCTGAATTCACAATCGACAGGACCCGGGTTCGAGTCCCGGGAAGCGGCGAGGGAAAAGGGCAAACCTCTTAATGTGTAGTTCCTGTTCACCTAGCAGTAAATAGGTATGGGGTGTAACTCGAGGGGTTGTGGCCTCGCTTTCCCGGTGTTTGGATTGTGTTGTGGTCTCAGTCCTGCCCGAAGATCGGTCTATGAGCTCTGAGCTCGCTCCGTAATGGGGAAGGCTGGCTAGGTGACCAACAGACGACCGTGGTGAATTACACACACACACACACACACACACCACATACAAGGCGGTGACACCGTACAAGACAGACTTTTAAACAACAGATCCGATGTAATGCGGACAACGTAGCACAGCAGACCTGGTGATGTATTGCAGGGGGAGAGGGGGTTAGGCAAGTGATCCTCTCTTAAGTTATTTTGAATCTACTTGCGTTGAGGTTGAAAAAGTATGGAAAAGGAGGAGAATATAGATGGTGCTTCCGCCAGATTAAACAGGGGAGACAGATGTAGGTAGACCATTGAAACACCTTTAGGACTACGACAGTTGGGAGGTTGGAGTAGTGAAAGGGAATTTCCCGGTTTCAAGGAGGAAAAAACTAATATGACTGTGAAGGATATTCACAGTTGAAAAATAAATTAGGTAACTGAGGGAGATGATCACTGTGGTATTTGAGAAGCAGGATCAGCTAATTACGGAAAACAAAGGACTGAGGGAGAAATGTGACAAGCTAGAAAATACTGTTAAAATGATCAATAACATGAAGAAAACTCTGAATGAAATAAAAAAAAGGAAAACAGCACCCTTAAGGCAAATGTGAGAACTATGAAGTGCCATTACAAGGACTAGAGGAAAGGCTAGACACTAGTGTGGGGACAGGAGAGAGGATAAACGAAACAAAACCGAAAGAATGGAAGAAGGTCAGGAAAAAAAGAACATGAAGAAAAAGTGAATTTTGTGGAAGTAATTAAGCAACAAATAAGAGAGAAAACGAAGGACACAATCATACAAGCGATCAAAGAGAAAGGAAGAATTAATGAGAGATATGGTGGACAAAAAGAAGTGCATGGAATATGGACTACATGAGAAAAAGAACTCAGCAAAATTTGTGAGGGAAAAGGAGAAAGAGATGATTAAGCAAATGATCTCAGTGGTCCAAGACGAAGAACAGAGTCTTGAAAGGGAAGTAGAAGAAATATACAGATATGGTAAATATAGTGAGGGGACTAGAAGACAACTAAAAGTTAAAATATCATAAATAGGGGTAGAAGAAATATTAGCGAAGACTGGAAAGCTGTCTGGTAAAATAGATTACAACAATATTTGGATAGGGAGAGATATGAATCAGGAGGAAAGGGAAGAAAGAGGGAGAACTTAGAAGTGAAGCTAAGGAAAAAAAATGAGAGAAGTACAGAGAACGAGAAGAAATTTCAGTAGAGAGTGCTAGACATGAGGCTAAGGAAATGGTATATTCGGGAAAGGGAAGGAATGGATTAAGAGTCATGTATACAAAGTTACTTAGATGGATTTATAGCAGGAAGATTGAAAATGAGAGATTATGTATTAGAAAAAAGACCGAACATGGTATGTATAACAGAAACAGTTAAGTGAAGACGTCCAAGTGAATTTCAAAACAGGGATATAATGTTCAGAGGAGAGACAGAAAGGGAAAAGCAGTAGGAGTATTGATAATGCCTCGAGAGGATTATATAGTACTGAGATGGACTGGCAGAGGTTTTAAGCATAACAATTAAGACCAATGGGAGGAAAAGGAGGAGTATCATAGTAACATATGTGTCACCGTAGACTCATGGCGGCTTGCTGTACATGAAGAAATGCAAAATGAAGTGTTAAATTAATTACCTGGACAGTATGTTACGGAAGGACAGAAGAGTGCTACTTGTGGGAGGATCTAAGTTACAAACATGTAGATTGGGAAGAAATGGATGTAAACAGTCACGCTGAACGTTGGGGAGAAGTGTTACAACTGGCAATGGTAAACGCATTGGAACAATGGGTGAAGGACTACACAAGGTATAGAGGGGATGAACCATCTATGCTGGATTTGGTATTCACAAAAAAAAAAAATAAATAAATAAACAACCTTGTCCAACCATCAAATATTATAGTCCAATGGGAAAAAGTGATCATGTGGTTCTAGAAATTGAATTAGAGAATCATGAAATTCTGAAATTAATGTAATGAGGGACACAAAACAAGAAAATACTGAATTATGCCAAGACAAATTTTGAACAATTAAGAAATTACTTTGGTAGTATTGATAAGAAGAAAATCATGCAAGGCAAGACAGTCCAATAATAAGTATCAGATATTCCTAAACAATTATAATGAGAGGGTAAAGAGATAAATTCCTGAATACAGAGTAAAAAGAGAGCAAACACACGTGGTATAATACTATATGTGCAAAAACTAATAAGTGTAAGGATACAGCTTGGAAAAAATTAAGGAAGCAACGGAATGAAGTAAAATAAAAAGCAATATAAAGAGACATGGAACGAATATAATAGAATAAGAAGGGAGAAGGAGAGGGATTTTGAAAAGGATGTACAGTGAAGAGATGTAAAAAAAGAACCCAAGCTTCTTTTTAAGTATATACCGTATATAAATTGAAAAATGACAAACAGAGACCATCACCAAGTTAATTAAGGGAAATAGGATATATGAAACAACAGAAGAAATTAATGAACTTATGAATGAGAGCTTTAAATCAGTATTTAATGAAGAAGGAGATTTCATAGAACCAAATAACTAAGCGGCACAGGAAGGATTAAGAAACGTTGGGGTACATAAACAGAAAATTAGCAAATTATTAGAAAAGGTGGATGTAAGAAAGGCAATGAGGCCAGATGGAATGTCAGGATGGACACTGAGAGAATGTAGAGAACAACTGGTGGAATCAATTTGGGATGTGATAAACCGCTCTCTAATGGAAGGGAAGGTACCAAAGGAATAGAAGAGCAAATATAGTCCTGATATACAAAGGAGAAAAAAGATTGAGTTCTTAAATTATAGACCAGTGTCACTAACAAGTGTTGCGGGAAAGATCTATGGAATTATAATTAAGGAAAAATGGTTAGAATATTTGGAGGAAAATGAAATAATAAATAATTCCAAATTTGGTTTTAGAAATGGAATATCATGCATGACAAATTTAGTAAGCTTTTATACAAGAGTAACAGATGAACTACAAGGGAGACTTGGTGTATTCAGATATTACGTAGGAAGGCTTCAACAAAGTACCACATAGAAGACTCCTATGGATAATGGACTTTTTTATGCTAAGGGCAACAAAAAAGAAAGACCCACTGGATTATCAGTTCCCTTAAAGTTATTATGAGTTATACAAAAGTCAGAGACAAATGTCTTAAAACCTTTCCCTTAAGAGAAGTCAAGTCATAGGAAGATGGAAATACAGAAGCAGACAGGGAGTTCCAGAAGTTACCAGAGGAAGGTAAGAATGATTGAAAGTACTAGTTAACTCTTGTATTAGAGAGTTGGACAGAATAGGAATGAGAGGAAGAAGAAAGCCTTGTGCAGCCAGGCCACAGGAGGAGGAGAAGCATGCAGTTAGCAAGATCAGTAGAGCAGTTAGTATGAAAATAGCAATAAAAGAGAGCAAGAGATGCAACATTCTGACGGTGAAAAAGAGGCTGATGACAGTCAATCAGAAGAGGGGAGTTCATGAGACGAACTGCTTTTCATTCAACCTTATCTAACAAAACTGTATGAATGGAACTCCTTCCCCCCAAACATGCGAATAATAAGTACTCCATACAAGGACGGATAAGGCCCTTTTACAGAAATAGCAACTAGAGGTGTAGGAAAAACTGGCGAAGACGCCTCAGTTTAGATTATGAGTAAAGGACAGAGCGAGGATATTCAGTGTAGAAAATTGGGGCAGCTGAGTGTCACTGAAGAGGGAATAGTTGTCTGGCAGTTTGTGTCGAGTTGATAGATGAAGGAATTGAGTTTTTGAAGGATTGAAGACTATTAAGTCATACGTTCTGTGGCGTCCCTGCGTGATCTGTTGAATTCTTGAAGGGTTGGTCGTCTCTGAAAGACGTGGAAAAGTGTAGAGTGGTATCATCAACGTAGGAGTGGATAGAGTAAGAAGTTTGGTTAAGAAGATCATTAATGAGTAATAAAAATTAAGCGAATGGGTGACAGAACCCTAAGGAACACCGCTGTTAATAGATTTAGGAGAAGAACAGTGGCCGTCTACCACGGTTGCAATAGAACGATCGGAAAGGAAACTTGACATAACTTTGCAGAGAGAAAGATAGAAATCGTAGGAGGGCAGCTTTGAAATCAAAGCTTTGTGCCAGACTCGATCAAAGATTTTGATATGTCTAACGCAACAGCAAAAGTTTCACCGAAATCTCTAAAAGAAGATGACATACTCAGTAAGGAAAGCCAGAAGATCACCTTTAGGGCGCCGTTGACGGAAGCCATACTGGCGATCAGGGAGAAGATTGTCAAGTGACAGATGTTTGAGAATCTTCCTATTGAGGATAGATTCAAAAACTTTAGACAAGCAAGAAATTAAAGCAATAGCACGGTAGTTTGAGGGATTAAAATGGTCATCTTTTTTTAGGACCAGCCTGAATGTTGGCAAACTTCCAGCATGAAGGAAAGATAGAAGTCGATAGACATAGTTGAAAGAGTTTGGCCAGGTAAGATGCAAGTATGGAAGCACAATTTTTGAGAACAATAGAAGGGACCCCATCAGGTCCACAAGCCTTCCGAGGGTTTAGGCCAACGAGGGCATGGAAAGCATCATTACGAAGATCTTTTTATTGTAGGCATGAAATAGTCAGAGGGAGGAGGAGCCCAGAATCATCCAAAGTGGAGTTGTTTGCAAAGATTTGAGAGAAGAGTTCAGCTTTAAAGACAGATGTGATGGCAGTGGTGCCATCAGGTTGAAAAGAAGTAGGGAAAGATGAAGAAGTAAAGTTATTGGAAATGTTTCTGTCCAGATGCCAGAAGTCTCAAGGGAAGTTGAAGTTAGAAAGATTTTGACATTTTCTATTTATGAATAGGTGTTGGGCAAGTTGAAAGACAGACTTGGCATGATTCCGTGCAGAAATATAAAGTGCATGAGATTCAGGTGATGAAAGGCTCAAGTATCTTTTGTGGGCAACCTCACTATCATTTATAGCACCAGAACAGGCTGTTAAACCAAGGTTTAGAAGGTTTAGGTTGAGAAAAAAAGTGAGGAATGTACGCCCCCATGCCAGACATTATCACCTCCATTATGTATTTAGCACACAGACATGGGTCTCTGACACAGCAACAGTAATCATTCCAGGAAAAAGGCACCTCCGACTTGGGGGGATCCTGAGGAGGGACTGGAGAAATAGAATATTCAAATATGAGGTTGTGATCAGAGGAGCCCAAGAGAGAAGATAGGGTAACAGCATAAGCAGAAGGATTAGAAGTAAGGAAAATATAAAGAATGTTGGGCGTATCTCTAAGATGGTTAAGAATACGAGTAGGGTATTGCACCAGTTGCTCTAGGTCATGAAGGATAGTAATGTTGAAGGCTATTTCACCAGGATGGTTAATGAAGGCAGAAGAAAGCCAAAGCTGGTGGTAAACATTGAAATCTCCATGAATAGAAATCTCCACGAAAGGACCGAGGGATAGAATGTACTCCACTAAATAGTCAAAGAATTTACTATTGTCAGAGGAATTATGAAAGAGATAGACAGCACAGATAAATTTAGTTAATGAATGACTATCGAGTTGAAGGTGAAAGATTCAAGAGTGTTTACACAAGAGCAAGTCAAATCGTTCCGCACATTGACGCAACATCCAGCTTTGGAACGGAAATGAGAATAGAGTAAGTAGGAGGAACAGAGAAGGGGTTACTGTCATTTTTTTTTTTTTCATACGTTATGGTCTATAGCGCCTGTAGGCATACTTGAAAAGTATATGTGGGAAGCGCTGTTAAACTTCCGCCCATTAATGGCGCAGGCAATTTTATTTATAGTGGTACCCATATTAAGGCCCATATCACCGCCCAAGTGCATCTTTGGTGTAACCACCTAGAACCTGGATATCATGGTGATATGTAAGTAACTTAAAACCACTCGACAAATGTCATAACTTCAAAGTGGTATGTGGTGGGATTCGAACCTACTTGTGGACGTTTCCCCGGTCCCACGCTCACCACCTTATTCACTACTCCACTGTCTCCCTCAATGCTGCAAAGATGGTCCCAGAAATTAAGTATCTTTCCTATGAAGAAAGATTGAAGGAAATGGAACTAGCATCTTCAAAGGACAGACGGGAAAGAGGAAATCTAATAACGATGTATAAGTTAGTAAACCGTATGGAAAAGAAAGATAGATAATACCTTGTATCACTGACGTAGGATGGAGATAGAGGAACAAGAGGACACTCCAAGATCATGCAAAGTCAATGTTTAAGGGACATTAAAAAGTTTAGTTTTCCACATAGGATGGTGAACATCTGGACCGGATTGAGTGAAGAGATTGTAGCAGTAGAAAGTGTGCACAAATTCAAGGAAAAGTTGGATAAAAGTAAATATGGAGGCAGATCACCATGACCCCCGCTCAAACTCTATTATATACAACTAGGTACAACTAGGTAAATACGCACACATACACATACAAACACACAGTCATGCTATTTTATACTGGTAAATTACAGACCCAGGAAAAAAGGAGGTAAATATAAGTAGATAAGATGAATAATTAAATAGAATTAATAAATATATAGATAGAAGAAATGTTAACAGGAGCAGTACCTTTTTCTATACTGAATGGCTCTTCATCTATGTATATGAAAAGAGCTTTCCTTGGTACAACCAGGGAAAAAGACTGAGTGTATATATACCTGTACATAGGCTGTCTTTCCAAGGGCCGAGTCTTGAGCTGCTACACTGCCCAACAGACAGCTCACCAATGTCACTGTCACCAGCATCCTTTGAAATGAAAAACAAACATTGAAAACTGTGGCAGATACTCTTTCACCAGGATTATTTCAAAGGATCACTGTGGTGAGGAGGCAAGATCTCACAGGTGATTTTCCCATTGGCTATAAATAAATTTCAAGCCATAGCTGGAATAAAAAAAAAAGAAACTCTTGAAAACATTATCTCACTAGAGCCTGTTCAAAATAGTTCTCAGAACATGACCAGAGCTACAGAAATACATTGTCTCATTTGTAGACGAATGTGATAAGTATGACTTATCAGGATCAATTATACTCGTAGTTTTGTACAGTGCCCACCATTGCAAGAGTTGACTACAGGCCGCTGACTATGTAATGTTTTTTTCCTTCTTATTTTTGTTATGGCCTATAGCGTCTATAGGCCTATTTGAAGAGTATGGGAAGCGCTGTTCAGCTTCCACCCATTAGTGGAGCAGGCAATTTTATTTATAGTGGTACCCATATTAGGTCCGGCCCATATCACTACCCAACCGCATCTTTGGTGTACCACTTAGAAAGTGGTACACCAAACCACGATCCAGTGACCACGATCCACAACCACGATCAGTGACAAGTGGTGCTGTGAGTGCTTCATTAGTGCGTTGATCTAATTTTGGAGAAGAAATATAGTGTAACAGTGTTGAAAACAGTGAGTGATAGTGGTGAATAGTGAATCCTCACGCGTAGGAAACCAGGAACGTGCAGCTCTCGGAGTGACCTTGAAAAGGGATTGTGACCTGACCCGACCTGAGCGCGACTCACCACTCCTACCTACTTCACTTTCACTCTCTCTCTCTCCTCCTGCCTGACTCCCCCACCCATACCACATGGCCAACACCGAGCTTGACTTAGATCCCCCACACAAGAAAATTGCGTGGGCGGGCCAGTCAGGTTATCCTGCTGCAAGGTACTGCTGCATCTGCAGTTACTCTGTAAGAGTGAAGCCTTCCACAGCCTGTAGCCAGACAGGCTGCCCAAACCAGGCGTGCAGCGACTGCCACACCGAAGGTACCTTCTCTTGCCTACGGTCGGAGGAGCTTAGAAGGACCAAAGACATACCTCACCCTGTCACCCACGTGGCCACCCCTGTTGTCGCCACCCTCCCACCAGACCAACCCAGCCCCCCCGACCAATCTTCAATACAGCCAACAACCGAAGACGATACTAAAACGGACCTACTCTCCTGTCCCGCTGAAGAGCTCGTAGAAATTATCATCAGGCAGAGAGACGAAATATATTCTCTCAAGTCTAGAGTGACGGCGTTTGAAAAACACGGAGACAAAATACAACTAAGGAGAGCATCACTAGTAGATATAATCAGTGACATTGACGCCTACTCTCAGCTGATCCAGCAGGCTCCCACCCCACCCCTGGTCACCCAAGCAACCAGCGCCCTCCCCAGCAAAATAGATAGTGATTGGCAGGAGGTGTGCACTGAACACCCTCACTGGCAGACCTGGTGGCAGTCTGGGAAGCCTCAACCGCTGCAAAGGGTGACCCACGACGATCCGGACAACAAACCTGTCCGCGCCCGCCCCCCCACGCACGCGCCAACAGTCTACCCAGAGCCAACAAGCAACCCCTCCCACCATCACCAACCCTGCCGCACCTGACACCACCTCCTCCGCTCCACCTGACCACCCTCGTCACCCCCCACGCCCCTCCCCTGCTACCCTCAGGGGCGATACGGGGAGAAACAGCACTGCAAGGAACAACAGGTGGCGGGACACGATAACAAGAGTGACTTCCCCGTTCTGTGGCCGCTGCCGCCAGCGAGGACATACATCAAACAACTGCTCAGTGGAGGTCTGTGATTTCTGTGGCTGGAGAGGACACACAGCTGATCATTGCAGAAAACGTCAAGCAGAGGTAAACAGGAGGCTAGAGTGTAACTACTGCTTACGTCGTGGCCACACTGAAGAGCAGTGTTTCACCAAAGCCGCGGAAGCCAGGCAAGAGCGACTTCTACGCGCAATCTTATCTGAGCGTCACCCTCCCACCTCCACCCACCCAGCGCCACACCCCCAGCCAGTCCTGCAGCAGCCTCCTACATACTCGCCCTGGGTCCAGCCCCTTCACCCCCAACAAATAGCTGCCTGATAAGGTAACATGGACGCCAGCAGCATCACGGTCCTCTCAGCTAATGTGAGGGGGGATTCAGGACAAACGTAGGAGAACTAACACACACATTCATCCTCAGACATCGGGTGGATGTAGTAGTGGCTGTAGAGACCTTCCTTGATGAAAGCTGCATCACAATATGCGACAAAATTCCCGGATACTCGCCATGGGTGAGGCGAGACAGACAAGGAAGGCAGGGAGGTGGTATAGCTGTGTGTCACCGCGACGGGATGCAGGTTGATGTTTTGCCAGTTGACATCCCGCTGTTATGGAGATCGTCTTTCTCCGCGTCATCCTCGCAGATGAGAGCGGTCTGCTACTGTGTGCAGCATACAGACCACAGTGGCAAGGAAACGCTCCCCTAAACTACCTCTCTGAGCACCTCGATGACATCATGGCTGCCCATAACTGCCAACATGTAGTTATTGTAGGGGACCTCAACCAACACTTGGTGATGAGAGCCTTCACAGACCTCACTGTAGTGCAGGGTCTCCACAACCATGTCAACTTCCCAACACACCAGCGTGGAGGCTCCCTGGATCCTGTGCTCTCTGATCTGCCAGAGGCTTGTGTGATGTGCCGCCCACTGGACCGTGTGGGTAGCTCTGATCACTATGCAGTGTTGTCCTCCATCAATCTCTCCGCTGCTAGAGAGGAGGAACAACAGCGAGTCATCTGGTTATGGGAGCGTGCTGACTGGGAGGCTATGAAGCGGTCTCTGTCAGCGACTGATTGGCACACCGTACTGACTGGAGACCCACACCACGATACCATCGCCTTTACCACCGTCCTTCTCTCCCTACAACAACAATTTGTGCCACACAGGGTGTACACAACAAACCCTAAGGACCAACAATGGTTTGGCTACCAATGTAGAGTCGCTGCTGACAATAAATATAGAGCGTGGCAACACTACAAGCGACATCCCACGCAGGTCAATAAAGCCCGGCACAGAAGAGCGTGCAAGATAATGGTAAAGACAGCAAAGTGGGCCAAGGCCAGATGGGAGACGGATATCAAGAAAAACTCTCCTCTAACCAGGTTGATGCTAAGCAATGGTGGAACATGGTGAAGGAGAGACAAGGCATCTCCCATCAAGTGCGAATCCCAGCCCTTACCAAACCTAACGGAGACCTGGCTGTCACCAGTCGTGAAAAGGCTGATCTCCTTGCCGCAGAGTTCAGCCGGAAAATGACAACTGATGACCCCAACAGGCAGCCACCTGCCCTCACCCGTCTTGGTACCTCATCCCTTCAGAATGTTGTCATTACTGAAGATGACGTAGGAAGACTCCTGAGAGGAGTGAACACCAGGAAGGCACCAGGCCCTGACGGATTAAGCCCACATATACTTAAAAACTGTGCGACTGAACTAACAGCCCCCCTCGCACTCATCTTCCGGCAGTGCCTGCAGACCGGGAGTGGCCATCACTTTGGAAGGAGGCGAGAATTACACCAGTGCACAAGAAGAGGTCAAGAGCAGAGCCAGGAAATTACCGACCCATCTCCCTCCTCTCAGTGGTGAGCAAGATCTTTGAGAGGATAATTGGTGAGCAGATCAACAAATACCTTGAGGAGAATCACCTTCTATCTCCGAAGCAATTTGGATTTAGAAAAGGCCGTTCAACCTCTGATCTCCTCCTCTTGCTCTCCAAATCCTGGCATGATGCCCTTGATGCCGGACGCCCCTCCCTGGTGATCGCCTTAGACATTGCCGGTGCTTTTGACTCTGTGTGGCATCATGCGCTGACTACTAAACTCCAGCAGCTGGGCATCACCGGGGACCTGCTACAACTGTTCACCAGCTACCTCACGGGACGGAGCCTCCGCGTAGTGGTGAACGGCAGCACCTCGTCCTCCTTTCCAGTGGAGGCTTCTGTACCCCAAGGTTCAGTACTCGGCCCAATACTATGGAACATATATTTCAACGATCTACTGCAGAGTTCTCCCGAAGCGGCTGCTTATGCAGATGACTGCACCCTCTCCTGGGCTTACGAGAGGGGAGAAGCCCAGAATGTGGTGCAGGCAGTCAATAGGCAGCTACAGGACATCCTGGCTTGGGGAGAAAGGTGGCAAGTCAAGTTTGCCCCTGAGAAAACCCAGGCCATGGTGATCACCCGCTCACAGGGAGAAGCAGACCAACTGCGTGGAAAGTTGCGTCTCGGGCCAGACACCATCCCTCTGCAGGACACCATTGAAATCCTTGGGGTGGAGGTGGATTCCAGGCTGCAGTTCGACCGTCACCTGGAGAAAGTGGCGCGGAACGCCTCCTCTAAGGTGAACCTACTGCGCCGGATGAAACACCTCCTCCATGCTGACGGCCTCCTCACACTCTACAAGGCCCAGGTAAGGCCTATAATGGAATACGCCCCTCTTACCTGGATGTCAAGTGCCCGCTGCCACCTCAGCCTACTAGATAAAGTACAGCGCCGGGCAGAGCGCTTGATTAGCGGCGCTACACATCATCAACAACACCAACCACACTGGCGGAGGAGGCAGCAACACCGACAGCCTCAACAAGAGCAACAGCAACAGCAAGAGCAGCGGCAGCAGGAGGAACAGCAGCGGCACGACCTGAGGGACAGCCTCGAGCACCGCAGGAGAGTTGCCGCCTTGACAGTGCTCCACAAGGCACAAGTGCAGCGCGTACCCCACCTGACGGACTTAGGGGCAACCTGGAGGAGACACGAGGTTGGCACGAGGACGGTGTCGGCCAATGACCTCCTCCTGGAAGTCCCGAGGTCCCATAGCTCTACTCACCAGCGTGCCTTTACATCAGCAGCGGTGGTGTGGTGGAACGAGCTCACTACAGATGTGGATGTGAGGGGCCTGTCCACACAGCAAATTAAGGTAGCAGCCCATAGGTGGCTGCGTCTACACCCTCCTTAATGTCAATTTTGTACATAATGCTTCGCCTAGGATGTACATAGTATTTTTAAGTATCAACTAATAATATCTGTTAAAATTAAGTTTAGTTATTACTACATTACAATTTGTTTATAATGTAAGTGTAAGGGCAGTAGCTTTAAGATAGCTCACCTACGGCAAGGATGAGCTTTAGCATAGGCACATTTAACTGTCCCATGTATATATATATAATATATATATATATATATATAAAAAAAGAGAGAGAGAGAGAGAGAGAGAGAGAGAGAGAGAGAGAGAGAGAGAGAGAGAGAGAGAGAGAGAGAGAGAGAGAGAGAGAGAGAGTTTGATCGGGTATGGCATGCAGGCCTGCTTGAAAAGCTTCGTGCCAAAGGCATACAAGGCCACCTGCTAATGTTGATGAGCGACTATCTACAAGGAAGAACCCTACATGTCGTCGTCAACGGGCAGCAGTCAGGGGACCTTCCAGTGGGAGCCTCAGTCCCTCAGGGATCTGTGCTGGGACCGGTCCTCTGGAACCTGTATATTGACGACCTTCTCAGGAGCCTGCCAGCAATCTCCGCATATGCTGATGATTGCACGCTGTCCATCTCCTACCTTCGCCAGAATTGTTGTCACGCCATCGATGACGTCAGCCGACAACTCGGCGTGATACAAGAGTGGGGAAAGCGCTGGCAGGTGCAGTTCGTCCCTGAGAAGACACAGGCAATGGTGATCTCTCAGTCTCTAGCAGCCAGACAGGAGGTTGAAGGAAAAATGATGTTTGGCTCCATCACCCTCCCACTCCAGGAATATATCAAAGTTCTTGGAGTGGACCTAGACCGAGAGCTCCGATTTGACCGCCACCTCAAGCACGTTGCCCACCAAGCCTCTCTCCGGGTCTCTGCCTTACGAAGGGTAGCTTTATTACTGGACAAACGTGGAATCCAACTGCTGTACAAGGCCCAGATAAGACCCTACCTGGAGTATGGGGTTCTGACCTGGATATCCAGCGCGGCTACACACCTGCAACGGCTGGATAAGATCGAGCGACGTGTGCAGCGGCTGTTGGAGGATACACCCCCCCCCCGCCGCCACCACAACAGGAAGAGAGATCCCTGGACACGCTGGAACATCGTCGTGACGTCGCAGCACTGGTGGTGTTCCACAAGGCCCAGGTGCAAGGCGTACCTCACCTGGCAAGACTACAGCTCCCCCCGCGAGTGGCTCAAAGAGATACGAGAACGGTACTCTCCAGCCACGAGCAAGTGGGGGTGCCAAGGTCTCGCGCCAGGCAGCACCAGAGGACCTTCATCTCCAGAGTGGCTCGCTTGTGGAACAAGTTCATTACAGTAGTGCCAGCAGTGAGTGAAATGACAACCCAGCAGGTGAAAACTGCTGCTCACAGGTGGCGAGGAACATGCCCCACACCAATGGTGCTATAAACTAATTAGTGTACAGACAAATAGTGCACTTAAGGCTTTTGAAATAGTGCCACGAGGAAAAGTGGTACTTTAAGCCATTAGGTTAAAGACTACAGTGACGGTATTTATATACACTTTAATTTATTACCATGTATGTATATATGTATGTAATACCATGTGTATCAATGTAGTGAAAACCTTATGTAAAGTTTAAATAAAAAGAGAGAGAGAGAGAGAGAGAGAGAGAGAGAGAGAGAGAGAGAGAGAGAGAGAGAGAGAGAGAGAGAGAGAGAGAGAGAGAGAGAGAGAGAGAGAGAGAGAGAGAGAGAGAGAGAGAGAGACTTTTTTTATTTATATATATTTACTTATTTATTGTTATTTTCAAAGACAGTTGTATTCGGTTAAATGTGTACATATTTACATCATATTTTTTTTGCATATATCTTTGTATTGTTGGAAATAATATCTTATATATATATATATATATATATATATATATATATATATATATATATATATATATATATATATATATATATATATATATATATATATATATATATATATATATATAGGGAGGCGGTGGCGTAGTGGATAAGGTGGATAAGTGGATCGGGTAGACGTCCACGTGTAGGTTCGAATCCCACCACGTATCGCTTTGGAGCTATGCCATTTGTCGAGTGGTTTAAAGTTAGCTACATGTCACCATGATATGGTATATGGGCCCTAATAACGGTATCACTATAAATAAAATTGACTGCGTCACTAATAAGTGGAAGTTGAACATCGCTTCCAATGCTCAAGTTACCTTCAGGCGCTATAGGCCCAGATATATATATATATATATATATATATATATATATATATATATATATATATATATATATATATATATATATATATATATATATATATATATATATATATATATATATATATATATATATATATATATATATATATATATATATATATATATATATATATATATATATATATATATATATATATATATATATATATATATATATATATATATATATATATATATATATATATATATATATATATATATATATATATATATATATATATATATATATATATATATATATATATATATATATATATATATATATATATATATATATATATATATATATAATATGATGTATTCCACCCGTTAAAGTGTTCTCAGCTACAGTTGTAATTTTGAGGGTAATTATCATAGTATATACTAGTGTTTCTTAACCTCTTGGGCATCAGTAATTTCCAAGGGAAGGGCGAATCCTTGGGAAAAAGCAGGAATTTTTCTAATTATATTTGTCATTCTCTTAATGAGAGCTTGGTCAAATAATGAATTTATGAAAAATGCAAAAGTAATTGTCTTTCTCTTTTTAAAATCTGGGAGGAAATAAATATATTTATTGGGGCGTGTGGAGGAAAGGACAAATTCTAAGAGGGAACATGGTAGTGAAAGGTTAAGAATTACTGGTCTCTACTCACCATACGGCTTTCTTTCATGACAATATCTAAAGTTTCCTGGTAATATCTCATAAATTCTGGGTAAAGTATAGTACCTTCCATTGGGTTGATATTGATCTATCATATTTTTACATTTTTTTTCTTTTTTGTTATATTTGAGTACTTAGTAATTTTAAAATTGAGTGTAGCCTATATCTGAAAGGGACAGTGGTACTTAATCATATGTCTGATTATGTCAACGAAAATAAGCAAACATGTTTAAGATTTCATTTTTTTTTTTTTTTTTCGCTCTCGAAGTCCATCAACTGATACATTTGAATGTGAACGATATGGTCTGAGAAACTTTAAGACTGGGAAGCAATCCATCATAGTTTCATGGTATAAGGTCCTGTAATTCAATGTTAAATGCATTATTACTAATGCACTTTTTAATTTGTTTCTGGAGATTTAATCTCAGATAATTAGAAATATTATAAGGTTATGTAAAAAGTAATATGCAATTCTATTTCTGTACATTCATAAAGGAAGTGAAAATTATTTTCTTTATTTTTGCAATATTGTGACAGATGAGAGTAAACACAGTTACAAAATTAGAAATGTGGGATAGTATAGTTACTACAGCAAAATGAATCGGCATTTTTAATTACTTCATGTGTAATGCTGAGGAAAAAGAAAACGATTATGAAACTGACACTGGCCACTAAAATGGCTGCCATTTAAATATTTTGCTGCTTAAGGTTTATGTAGTTGCTAGAGATGTACCGATACCAAAATTTTGGCCGATTCCGATACCGATACCGATACCACCTAATTACGCCGATACCGATACTACTACCAATACCGATACCACCGATACCGATACTACTACTTATAGTGATTACTGCACTGGACACCAGGATGAGTTGGTGGACGACGAGCGTTATCAGATGGGAGGCTTTGTTTTGGGGGATGCTGTAAGTCCTTCTGAGAACGTTTGTGAAATAGGAGCAATTCTAGAAGCTTTTTGAAGCCATTTGCAAAGGTAAATTACTCAGTAATTGGAATGAATATCTTCTCAGTCTTCTGATTCTTGTCAGTTATTTTAAATTCTTACTTCTTACTCCTTTAGCGACCATTTGGTCTTGTGCATTTTCATTATTAATTTTATTGACGATATTTTGGCGATCAAAAATATTTTTAAAATTATTAAAATTGTAAAACAGACACAAAATATTAGCAAAAGAAACTCATTTTGTTGTGTATGTTTCTCTTTAATTAAATCTGACATCCTTTGATATTAATTCATTAGACATTAGTAGACCAATTCAGAAAAATGAGCTTTCACCTAATCTTTTCAATTAAATAGAAAAAAGTTTAGTTTATTCTAAATTTCTAGTGTATTGCTATGATCTTAAATAATTAATATGCAACAAATTATACACAATGCACATGATTACAAAACAGAATCGTTACTTTCTTAGTTATGGAATTTTTACATCCTTAGGTTAACACAAGTAACTCAAAAATTAAACTTGCATTAAAATTAATATACATATATAATTCGAGCTTCCACCTATTCCAGTATGATATCTTGGAAAAGGCTAGCACTAGCACTGTTAATTATAAATCAAATAAGAATATGCTGTTATTTACAATAATGCAAAATGCCTAACTATATATATATATATATATATATATATATATATATATATATATATATATATATATATATATATATATATATATATATATATATATATATATATATATATATATATATATATATATATATATATATATATATATATATATATATATACCAAATCATTTTGTTGGATTCTCAATATCTGAAGTTTGACATTCTTAGATTATAGTTAAAAACATAAGCTTTTCACCTGTGTGAACTTTGTGTGGGTGGAGCAGCGTCTGACTGAGAGACAGTGAGAATGCGTGGTGACTCATGACCGACCGTGTGACAGGATGCCGGAGTTTAGCTTATACGCGTTTCATACAAGTCCAATTTAGAGGTTGTGGCTTATTACCACAGAAAACAGTATTCTATGACATACGGTAATCACCACGGAAACTTAATACGCCGTATTATATTAATTTGGCATCATCAATATCTTATGTCGAATATATCACTATGTAGGAAATTCCTTTTAGGTATCGGAAGTATCGGTATAAAATAAGCCGATACCGATACCAATACCGATACCCAAAAAATGGGCCGATACCGCCGATTCCGATACCGATACCGATGCATCGGTACATCTCTAGTAGTTGCCATGAATGAATGTCTTTAATCAGCAAATATTAAAGGCCTCGGAAGAACCTCATTATATATATTTTTTTTCATAGTCTATGGGTATTAGTGTCACTTAAACTGTATACATAGTATTTTGGAATATCATTTGCTATTTTATAGGCGAATCCATTAGTCTTCCTCAACATCAACTTGAGTTGAAGTAGACCGCGAAAACGCGCGTTTAAAAGTCTCTATTTTGAAGAATATGAATGTGAGGCAAATATTGTCATTTTAGATTTAGCAGGAGACCGTCTCTAATCCAAGACCCACTGCATCCAGCAGGTTGGGCAGGATAAAGAGTAACGGGCAGGAAGCTGTGAGCGCAGGATCAAACGGGGTTTTTGGAAGCAGGAACGATGGCCTGTGTAAGTGACAGCAAATAGCGACGTCACCGACGAGATGAGATCCTCCCCGAGTGAAATCCAAACTAATATGAGTCATATCTGATTTCCGATGACGAACGGTCTCTAAGCTCAATATCCGTTGATGAATTATTCAATATTGTTAACATTAAATTTCTCCAAAATAATAAGTTTACACTTAAAATGCATATTTATTTTCTGTTCTCTTTTGGGAATCAAATATCTAGAGAGGCCTGACAGTGTTGATCTAGCAAATGTATTGTTTATAAATAGCAAAAAGAGTGAGATGAGAGTTCAGTTTTGCCAACTTTGTCTTCATTTCTCAGGAGAAAATGTTTTCTCTAATCCTATATTTTCTTACGAAGCTTTTTTCATTATCCAACTCGTGCAGGAAGTTACTTTAATACGTATATAACTGCTTTTATAACCAATAACAATAGATAAATCACGTTAAGAATGAACTCATTTTTGGCTTTATATCTCTTAAAGCTCGTATCGTAGAGCCATCTCGCAGTTGAGCTTCATAAATAACCCATGTATCGCAAGTCGTATTCAGCTGTAGATACCTCACCGTTCTTCTCTCGAATTTTAGTTTCTGAGTCTGTCATAATTGTTCTTACATACTTCTCGATCTACCTTGATCGTATTGTTGCCGAGTTGAGGGGGATA